>NC_052311.1:31364847-31694847 GCF_016432855.1 Salvelinus namaycush
TGGCTCTATCCCTCTCTCCTTGATCCAGGTGTTCCCGTCGGTGGCAAGGGAGGATGAGGATGATGTGAAGTCCATACGCTCCCACCGTATCAAGATGGATATCTCGGGCCATCACTCCCTGGTGGAGTCTCTGGAGGAATGCCGTGCTGAGGAGATGTCTGTCAGCAAGGTGAGAAGGGTGAGACTCACACTGCTGGATTGTTACCTATGGAGTTCACTTAGACTGAAGGATAGAGTTCAGATTTTACTCTGATACATTTTCTCTCTCTCCGCTTTTTTCACCTATTCCTTTATTTCTGCCCTCTCCCCTCTCACTCCCCTCTTTCATTCTGTCCTCCTTTCTCTTGCCCCTCTTTTTCTACCTCTCTCTTTTCTCCCCCCCCCCCCCCTCTCTCCCAGTCTCACTATAAGGATGCCCTCCACCATAACAACGGTCTACAGGACAGTCACATTGAGCTAGACTCTCCAGAGTTTGACGTGCATAATTCCATCATGGCATCTCCAGACGGCTCCATTGACTCCCACTGCTCAGAGAAGAGCGCCATGTGCTCCGTGTCGTGAACCCTTAGTCACCATGGCGATATAGGCCACTTAGGGCGAAGGCTCAAGCTGTGGCTGTGTATAAATAATGATAGTTATACTATAACTTTCTTGAAAAAAATTATGCTTTTCTATAGTTGTTTCATTTGTTACAAAACGCTGAAGGCTCGGGTAACATTTAACCATGGACATTGTTTTGTTGCAGGGCGCTGTTGTGCCTTATTTGTCCAATGTGTCCATGTTATGGCAATCTACAGTATGTGCGATTAAAGTAGTCCAGGCTAATTTGTGATAACGCCAGAAATGTTTTATCTGTATAAAGATTAGTCACACATGTTTAATAATATCCTGTTGACCTGACATAAAAGAGAATGTTTATGATTCCTACATACTGAATAGAGCACATGTAGTTACTTTGTAACACATACTAAATGTATTCTGCCTTTCACTGTTAGCTCTGTTAGCTGCCTTCCGCTGTGTTAGCCTCTCTCACGCATAGCCTACTGCACAACAGCACGGAACAACATGTCACCGCCGTGGAAATAAAACAAGGTGACAGCATAGCTAGAGCAAGTCTAATGGAGCTTATTTTCATTGACGCGCACACATATACTGCATTGGCATTTGGGTTACAATAGAGGCCACTTAGAGGCAAGTCACTGAAGGTCAAACATACACTGAGTATGTGTGTGTATCTGTGTGTGTGTATCTGTGTGTGTGTGTGTGTGTGTGTGTGTGTGTGTGTGTGTGTGTGTATGTGTGTGTGTGTGTGTGTGTGTGTGTGTGTGTGTGTGTGTGTGTGTGTGTGTGTGTGTGTGTGTGTGTGTGTGTGTGCGTGCTTCAGTGGAAACTGTTTCATAATACATGGAAAGGGAACGCACAGAACAGACAAGTCAATATACATAAGCAGTACATTTGTTCTGCACTATATTATTCATGAAATGGTGACATACAGAACACACAACACATGACAGACAGATTCCAGAAAAGGGCAATACAATGTGTATGGTATATACAGTATATTCATTTATTCACGTTAGGGAGTACTGTGCGCATGCACTCAAAAGTTATGTACAGTAGTGTAACATCCTACTGTTCCTCCTTTACACACCCAAACAGGTCTATGCCTTCCATACTTCCTGAACACTGTTGCATGCTGGGTAGCATAACGCGAGAAATGAATATAGAAGCATGAAAACATCATACAAAGTCTGAAAATAATAGAAAGCATCATAGTCCAGAGAGGACTTGTTGCCTTCCTCTCCTGTCTGCATGCCTCTCTAGTTCTCTCATGTCCTTCAGACCACGTTCCCAACAGACTGGCAGTCGGATGGAGCTGCCGCGGAAGGTGGCGTCCCTGCGATCCAGACTGCAGCCGTGTGCGGGCCGGGAGTCCTTCGGGGACGGCTGCAGGCCGCAGCGGAAGCAGAAAGTGTAGAGAAGAAGGCTACCAGGAGCAGGAAGCGTGCCACGCAGAAGATGATGACGATCAGGATGGTGTTCACCTGCATGTGCTCCTCCTCCAACCAGAGGCCGGGGTCAAGACAGGGTTAGAGGTCATGGCAGGTGGCAGAGGATTGCTGGAAGTGAGGTAGGGGACTGCTGTCATGGCTGATTGGTTGGTTTGTTGCACTGAAAAAATAGAAAGACAAAAAAAACAACATGATTTTGTAATGAATCCATGAACAGTAACAGTAACTTAACCAGAGACCAGGCGTTTGGAGGGTGTTTGAATGTTAATCCAAAATAAGCATTATGATACACAGAAAGTGTTTTAAAACAGAATGTAAGTACTCTGAAACACCCAAAGTGGTGCTTCAATCTCAATGATGGGTTTTTTAAGTCTCGTGAGAATTCCTTTTGGGGTTTCAGTGCATGTAAAAGGCAACATCAAAACACAAAAAACATTCTCACAATCAAATGGTTAAGAAATGCAAATGATTTATAGCCTAAATATTGATTGATGTTAAGGGCCTATGGAGAATATTCTTTTGGAGTGGAATTACACCTTAATTTTTTCAATGCTTTATTAAGACAGATTAGAAACAGGAGGAGACAGAGAAGAAGTGAAAGTGGGACAGGCGGAAGCAGGAATTGCACCCCTGACTTCTGTGGCAGTAAGATGGTACATTTAATTGGAATTCAATTGTAATTTTACACACTCAACCACCCAGCCACATTCTAAAATAATTATTCTGAGGTGAATTGAAATTGACCCAAAAAATAAACAACCAAAATATACTTAATAAAAATGAATGCAAGACGTTTCAATGATTTGCTCATTTCATTTTACCCAAACAATTCAGATGAAATCTGACTTAATGTGTTGCTCAAAATGTAAGTATCTTTAATAAGGAGAACCAAAGATTGAGAAAATGTTGTGCTTGTACTCATTGGAAGTCTGGTTTTAAGCTTCTTGCACTTCCTATTTTGCCACGTGGCTCTGTTTTTAGAGGATTGTGGGTAATTCACATTTTTAGACTTTTACATAATGTTGTTTAAAAAAAGAAAAGTATACTTTTATTGTATATTAGTATTAAGCAGCTTCCCACTGGGCACACACTGGTCGAATCAACAATTTTTCTATGTAATTTGTCAATGTATTGTGGCATGGAATCTACATGGAAAATAAACTATTTTTGAGTTGGTGAATTTAAATTGTAATCTCATTGATCAACGTCTCAACCAAATATGACCCAATTATCCACGTTGAAATGACGTTGTGTGCCCAGTGAGTTATTATGAGGTGTAATGGATCATGTTGAATGGATATCAAAACAGTCAGGCAGAATTACGTTCAATGATGAGATGACCCATTCCCACATATCCAGCTTTTAATGGTAGAGAGGCAAATACAGTATCCTACAGTGCTGGCTATAACATCTCTGATGGTGGATTGAGCACTGTACTCAACAATGCCTGCCAAAACGGGTTAAACTGGCAAATGATCAGATACATAAATCAGTGTTAAATATGAAAATACTCTTGAAGAAGTGATCTAATTCTGCACTGGACAGGATTTAAAACACCATAATAGTGTTTAGAAGCTTTAGAAAGAGGAAACAACGGCAAAAGTGAAGGTATCTAATTCTGCCGTTAACAGAACTCGAAACACTAAAATAATATTTTCAACCTTTCCGGTAGTGCTCCAAGTCCCTGGCAAGGTGTTACACAACACTTGATTAAGTGGTGTTACAACACACCATGTAATGTTTCAAAACATCTCATCATGATGTGTTTCAATACTCCAGCAAAGTTAAAGTTTTGTCTGCTTCGTGTTGGTGGCAGCTCAGTTGGGAGAGTGTTTGTTATTCTACGTGCATCTGTGGCTTCAAACACCTTAACAGTTCGACAGTCTTGGCTTCAGCCTGTTGAGAAAGAAGGAGATGGATGAAGTGAAGGGGTCAACAGGGAAGGTTATCATGACAACCATTCCTTGCTAAGAGGCTTGACATCATCCACCCTTCGAACACATATTGGGGGAAATAATCATGCCGAGTCACCAACAGTAGGCCGAAATGTTCAAATCTAAACCTGTCTCTCTTCTGTACACAACACAATCCCCTCGATTTGGAGAAGGCAGACTGGAAATATAGTTCTACCCATTTCCCTTCAAATTAAGTAAAACCCACGTTCACATAGTAGAATGGACTGTTCAATAAATGATTGTGGGATGAGGCTTAGACTAGAGGACTGTGTAGGGTAGGGAACAGGTGGTGAGGTATTTTTGCATCTCCTACGGAGTCATCACCATGAAGGCTTGCCAGGCTTCACACATGATTTAAGAGGCTAATCTTGTGATGGTTCGGCTTCTGATTATGTGTCACAACCAAAGTCTCTCCCTGCATATCAATGTTTCAAATCACAGAAGCATGACTTTATTTTCATCCTCACCAATACTGCCACCTGTTGGCCACACAGGTTGGCTTCAGCACCATGTGGCCAAGGATGATGTTGTTGCAAATATAGATATTAGTCAGCCACAGCATCCTTCATTAGCTGTAGGCTTTGATCTGCATACAGGTTGCTATGGAAATTCCTTTATCAAAAGATTCTATTGCTATGGTAACACAGAATTAGATATTTTGCTAGCAATCAAGCTTCGCTTTGTACTGTCAACACGACAAAACCAGATACAGCTGAACAGTCAAAACAACTGCCAACAAACAACCCATCTGTCAGCTGCTTGATTGAACAAAGATGGCAGAGTGGAGGGACTATATCAAAGCCACTCTGAAGGAGAAGTTTGTGGAGGACGTAGCCATCGTTGGCCTGTACGACAACAAGGCCGTGTGGGCCTCCAAGCCTGGAGGTGTCCTGGCTGCCATCTGCCCACTGGAAGTGGAGGCTCTGGTGGGCAAAGACAGAGGAAGTCTCCTGCAGGAGGGGGTCAGCGTTGGAGGTCGGAAGATGGCAGTAATACGAGACCATATGACAGGTCCTGAGACAGAGATCCTATTCATTGACATCCGGACCAAAGGCAGCGAGAGCTTGGCTCTCACGGTTGCCCTGACGACCAAGGCTCTGGTGTTTGTGATGGGAAAACGAGGGGTGCATGGCGGGATAGTCAACAAGAAGGTGTGTGACATGGCCAAGTACCTCCGCGAGAGGGGTGTGTGACAATCTCCATCCATATACTGGACCACTATGTCAGGAGGCAGTGGATGGGCTTTCCTGCCTTCAAAATATCTTTCTTTAAAGGTCCGATGCAGACGTTTTATCTCAATATCAAATAAATTCAGGGGAACAATTTAATACCGTACTTTGATTGATTTCAATAAAGATGGTCAAAAAGAATCAAAAATAGCTTCTTAGCAAAGAGCAATTCCTCAAGCAAGAATTTTGCTAGGACTGTCTGGGAGTGGTCTGAGTGGTGAGGGGAAATGGAAAACTAGCTGTTATTGGCAGAGAGGTTTGGAACTCTCTTTCTTGTTTCTCTATTAACTAATTTAATGCCTGGCGATGTCACCAGAAAGACCTAAACTACATCCCACCAAAACAGGCTGAAATTGCAGGTGGTATTTTCATGCAGCTGTTACATTAAAATGGCATTATGATAATTTTATCAATTTCACAGTACTATTCCAACCTCATAGTCTGGAAATACAGTTGAAGTCGGAAGTTTACATACACTTAGGTTGGAGTCATTAAAACTCGTTTTTCAACCACTCCACACATTTCTTGTTAAAAACTATAGTTTTGGCAAGTCGGTTAGAACATCTACTTTGTGCATGACACAAGTAATTTTTCCAAACAATTGTTTACAGATTATTTCACTTGTAATTCACTGTATCACAATGCCAGTGGGTCAGAAGTTTACATACACTAAGTTGACTGTGCCTTTAAACAGCTTAGAAAATTCCAGAAAATTATGTCATGGCTTTAGAAGCTTCTGATAGGCTAATTGACATAATTTGAGTCAATTGGAGGTGTACCTGTGGATGTATTTCAAGGCCTACCTTCAAACTTAGTGCCTCTTTGCTTGACATCATGGGAAAATCAAAAGAAATCAGCCAAGACCTCAGAAAAAATATTGTAGACCTCCACAAGTCTGGTTCACCCTTGGGAGCAATTTCCAAGTGCCTGAAGGTACCATGTTCACCTGTACAAACAATAGTACGCAAGTATAAACACCATGGGACCACGCAGCCATCATACCGCTCAGGAAGGAGACGTGTTCTGTCTCCTAGAGGTGATTGTACTTTGGTGCGAAAAGGGCAAATCAATTCCAGAACAACAGCAAAGGACCCTGTGAAGATGCTGGAGGAAACAGGTACAAAAGTATCTGTATCCACAGTAAAACAAGTCCTATATTGACATAACCTGAAAGGCCGCTCAGCAAGGAAGAAGCCACTGCTCCAAAATCGCCATAAAAAAAGCCAGACTATAGTTTGCAACTGCACTTGGGGACAAAGATCGTACTTTTTGGAGAAATGTCCTCTGGTCTGATGAAACAAAAATAGAATTGTTTGGCCATAATGACCATCGTTATGTTTGGAGGGCAAAGGGGGAGGCTTGCAAGCCGAAGAACACCATCCCAACCGTGAAGCACGGGGGTGGCAGCATCATGTTGTGGGGGTGCTTTGCTGCAGGAGGGACTGGTGCACTTCACAAAATAGATGGCATCATGAGGGAGGAAATTATGTGGATATATTGAAGCAACATCTCAAGACATCAGTCAGGAAGTTAAAGCTTGGTCACAAATGGGTCTTCCAAATGGACAATGACCCCAAGCATACTTCCAAAGTTGTGGCAAAATGGCTTAAGGACAACAAACTAACGGTATTGGAGAGGCCATCACTAAGCCCTGACCTCAATCCTATAGAAAATTTGTGGGCAGAACTGAAAAAGAGTGTGTGAGCAAGGAGGCCTACAAACCTGACACAGTTACACCATCTCTGTCAGGAGGAATGGGCCAAAATTTACCCAACTTATTGTGGGAAGCTTGTGGAAGGCCACCGGAAACATTTGACTTAAGTGAAACTATTTAAAGGCAATGCTACCAAATACTAATTGAGTGTATGTAAACTTCTGACCCTCTGGGAATGTGATTTAAGAAATAAAAGCTGAAATAAATCATTCTCTCTACTATTATTCTGACATTTCACATTCTTAAAATAAAGTGTTGATCTTAACTTACCTAAGACAGAAATGTTTTACTTGGATTAAATGTCAGAAATGGTGAAAAACTGAGTTTAAATGTATTTGGCTAAGATGTATGTAAACTTCCGACTTCAACTGTATATATTAGACATAGGCAAATCATGTTTTTGACTACACTGGGCCTTTAAAAACTCTGAGGTGTTCCATGAGCAGGAGTGATTGAATATGATTTTGACGCTTATACTGTACCACTTGACCAAGGGTTTGAAACCAAATAGACTGAGAAGCAAATATGACTAATGCTTTTAATGTAAAAAATCTCAAAATCTCAAAACACAAATACTTGTACATTACACACATACTTTACACATACGCTACTCTGGTGTTTACCGAACTGACTGACTGACTCAAACAAAATGATTACATCTTTATGTCAATTCTCTCATTGTGTAACATTATAAATAAGAAAACACAGAGACTCTCCAAGTGAAGCTTCCAGACATGGGGTAAAACAGAAATTACAGGATATGGACATAATGCTAATTTAAGTAAATTTGATCATTTTATTACAGCATATTCACATAGGGCATATTTGTAAATATAAAAAAAAAATCATTCCTTAAAATTCTAGGGCCGATATTCTTCTTTCATTGGAGCACCATTTAAAATAATATCTCACACACACACATTGCAGTAATAAATAACCAGACAGTGTAAAAATACAATATTTGGGTATGTTTCTCTCTGGTGAAAATGAGGATTGGTACAGTAGGGCTGGTAGTTTATTTCTTCTTATTTACAATGTTGTTGCAAATCCAGTTCATGCCATCCTGTGGATGATCGAAAACAGAGCAGAGTGAGGAGGAAAATATGGTTCAATTCAAATCTCATCAGCAGGGACATTTACGCACATGTTCAGGTGTTTTCGTTCATTCTGATTAGTGCTACACAAACCTTCAGGAAGAATATAGTGATTTCCTGATTCTAACTAATATGCACCTCAACCAGTCAATCATTTGGTCTAATTCCAGTTTAACAGTACTGACCTGTACTCCCTCCCCGGACACTGCTGAGCAGGCCTGGATCTGCCACTGGCGGTCCCGGTACGTGTGCAGGTTGAGTCCCTCAGCGATCTCACTGGCGGGTGAGGCCGTGGCCAGGTCCTGCTTATTGGCAAAGATGAGCACTGGCACACCCTTTAAGTTCTCCTCATCGATCAGCTCTTCCAGCTCCTAAAGAGAGAGCGAGAGAGAGAGAGAGACAGCAAGAGAGAGAGCAAGAAAGAGAACTCAACGCACAGATACAGATCAGTGACAATTATGTAATTAGACATAATCAGACAATGAGATGGGGCTGTAATCACATCAGCTAGATAGCTATTACAGACAGCTATTACAGACAGCTATTACAGCTATGAGGTGTGCCATGCTTACCAGTCCCGTCTCCTCAAACCGCTTCTTGTCTGCGCTGTCTATGACATAGATCTGGAAGTCGAAAATAATTAACTATAAACATCTGAAAGATCCAGGGTAGATATAGTGATCAAAAGTATCATTTCGCCATAGCCATCACATATTTACTACGTGCAATATCATCCTCTAGACCCACAGCATTCATATCATGGGATTGTTGGGCATAGCTGTTCTCCTTACCTTAATGAGCTACCATTGATCACAACATGAGGATCATGCGACAGAATGCAGTAGATCTGAATAACCCTGTTAGGTGCTCACCAGTAAGTCTGTGTTTTCAAGGTATTTTTTCCAGAAGGGACGGATCTTCCTCTGTCCTCCGATATCCCATACGTTCAGCTTCATGCCATGTGAGGCCACACTCTTAATGTTAAAGCCCTTGTGTCAAAGACAAACCATGGGTTAGTACTGTGTGACCGGGCATTTCATTAGAGAGCTGTTGTTGAGGACCTCTAACCAGCTAGCAGCTAAAATGATGAAATAAAGTCAAGTCAAGCCCACCATTCATCACTGTGCTCTCAACCAAAAAATCTGCCAGAACAACAGGGAATGAACGAGACTTAAGACTTACAGTTAAACATAGACCCGTGAACAAAGGACAACAACAACAACAACAACTTTGCTCAACCAGGGTTGTGCTTTTCATGTCTAAGAGGAAGTGTTGTCCTGACATGGGCCGCAGCCTTTTTCATAACACTGCCTCTGTCTGGCTCAGCAGTGAGAGGTTGTGTAACAACATGATCCCTCAGCAGAGACAGGCCTCAGCCTCATGCTACCTGCATGCTACCTGCATGCTACCTGCATGCTACCTGCTGAGCCAATCCTTACCATCCTGCTTTCTCACTGAAGTCCACCCTGCTCTTTCACCTTTCCTTTACCTTATTTCTAACCCTGGTCCCAGAGGCTACGGCGACATTGGAGTCATTCTCTTTTGTCTGTGTCGGGGTGATGTTTTGTTCCATCACCTGAGTGTTGATAGTACATTTAAATCACATTTGAGTAATTTAGCAGACACTTTTATCCAGAGCGGCTTACAGGTAGTATAGTTATCTTAAGATAGCTAGGTGAGAAAACTAAATATCAGAGTCATGGTAAGTGCATTTCTTCTCAAAAAAGCTGCTTTCAGCAACATCCGTGGGGGTAGGAAAAGACAAGTGCAAGTGTGGTGTAATGCTATAGCTGTGTATATGCGTGAATGTGATGGTGTCTTACATGCTGTGAGAGCAAGAGAGAGCAAGAGAGAGAGGGAGAGAGGGGGGGGGGGGGGGAGTGTGTATCGGTGTGTGTACGCATTTTACTATACTTGTGAGTACCAGAAGTCCTCACAAGAAAAGTTTTGCTGGTCCTCACCTGTAAAAATGCTATTTTAGGCTTAGGGGTTAGGTTTAGGGTTAGGATAGGGTTAAGGTTAGGGTTAGGTTTAGGTTTAGGGTTAGGGGTTAAGGTTAGGTTTAGGGAAAATAGGATTTGGAATGGGAATCAATTGTTGGTCCCCAGAAAGTCCTCACAAGTATAGTAATACATAGTTGTGTGTGTGTGTGTGCATTGTATGTCTGTGTATGTCTGTGTGTGATGCCCTCTGACCTGTGTGGGTGTGATAGTGTTGATGTCTTCTGAGGCGAGGCTCTTCAGTAGGGTGGTCTTGCCTGCATTATCCAGACCCAGTAGAACTATCCTCAGCTCCACACTCTCTGTGGTCCCTTTCAACTTCTGAAGGACCGAGAGCAAGCCCTGAGGGAAGACACAGTACAATTCAGTAAAATTCTGTTAATTGTATTACTGCTTGACACCGTAGTTCATTTACCATAACATAACAATCCCAACACACTTGTCTATGGAAAAGTTACAATCTATTATAATGTGATCATATTAATTTCAAGGTGTTGAATGACATGTATGCACGCATCCATTCATCCATCCATCCATTCATCCATCCATCCGATTTGTAGCTGATGACAAAAAACTTCGGGTTTTGTATATTCTGATTGCATGCGTAGGCCCTAGTAGCCCCCTTTCTAGTGGCCACAACTAGAGCATGTCCCACATCACTTACATAGTCATCAGAGGGAGAAAACAGGAAGTACACAGATGGAGGGATTTTTAAATGATTTAACCTTTATTTAACTAGGCAGGTCAGTTAAGAACAAATTCTTATTTACAATGATGGCCTACCCCGGCCAAACCCGGACGACGCTGGGCCAATTGTGCGCCGCCCTATGGGACTCCCAATCACGGCCAGATGTGAAACAGCCTGGAATCAAACCAGGGACTGTAGTGACGCCTCTTGCACTGAGATGCAATGCCTTAGACCACTGCGCCACCCGGGAATGACTGGCAACATTCCCATTCAGATCATTTCCATTCACTTAATGACATGCTGTGCGGTTTATGAGACAATCTACAGAAACCAAATTGCATTTCCCCCCCCCCCCCCCAGCAGGGTTCAGTATAATAAACACCTTGTTATGACACACACTGTATGTTTAGAACCTAAGTAAGCCCCTGACCTAAGAAATAAGGGCATGTTGTCAAAAGCCTTGTCTCTCTGAAACAGTTGACTTACAGCACGAGGACTCCCTTTCTCGCCCTCCCTTTCTGTCTATCCCTCGTGCTCGCTCTCACAGTGTCTCTCTCTCTTCCTCTCTTTCCCTATCTCTCCCGTGTAAGGTTTAATCTGCCACTTCATTTAGAAAAGCATTAGCGTTTATTTCGGCCCCATTAATGTAATAGCCTACTGACTAATATAACAAGATTAATGCATGTTGCACAAACACACTCTCTGACTACTGAAAAGAATACCACAAACACACATGCATAAAACAACATACCCAACGAGGACAACCACACACAAAGAACATTCACCAACATTACTAGTAAGAGACTCTTTCCTGACAATGAGCACTTTTGCTTGTAACATTACATATACAATGAAATGTACAGTTAAGGCCGGTTCCACTTATTCAACCAGTGACATTTTTTTACCAACCAGAGCCCAATTTGTTGAGTTTTGCATACAGATGAGATAGAACATTCATTAGAAAATAATTTGCTAACACTCTTGTGGCGCTCACTCATATCAAGAGAACAATCCAATTATTTCCCATCGGTCACACAAACACACGACGAGCCATAGAAGCCTCCATATTAGGCCACATACCTTTGTAGCTTCTCCCATGGTGGTGTGTGTTGTGTGGTGTAGCCGATAGGCTGCAGCTACATTCTCTGCTAAACCCAACAGGTACGCTAACTGCTATCCAGGATAGGTCACCTGTTAGTTAGGGTGAAAACAAGGCACCTGCTTTTGCCTCTTCCTCTTCCTCCTAAAAAACCCTGTGTGTATGACTAAGTGTGTGTGTAACGGTCCGCGAGTTGTCTCCCTACATTAGCTTGCTCAGCACTGTTGGGTAGGCGAAGAAGAAAAGTCAAAGAGGGGGAGGGGGGTTTGGGACTAGGATTAGGAGACCAGAATTAGCCCTCGTCTTCTGTCCACAGTCACCCTCAACCCCCTCTCCCTCCCTCCCTCCGTCCATCCCTCCATCCCCACTTGGAGCTTTACTTGGATTATCTCTGAGCCACCTGCTAGTGAGGAAACTGAAGAAACAGCCTTACTGACACTCCACCACAGACACACGCGCGCGCGCGCGCACACACACACACACACACACACACACACACACACACACACACACACACACACACACACACACACACACACACACACACACACACACACACACACACACAATTAAGCCTGACTACCATATGGTGCTGCAAACACATACCCACTGTTCTCTCTTCCCGCGCACAAACACATACAGTATTCACACTCACACCAAAACCCATAGAAATAAAGAGAGCACACACAGTGTCCCTATATGCAGGCAGTAGGATTACATGGAATAGGCCAGAGAGAGGATTACAGCATTTCCTGGTGATTTTACTCCACTGAATGGAGACACTATGCAGTAGGAGTGGCTAATCTGGTTGCTAAGCGCCCGTCGCCTGGTTACACAATAGAGCCGCCCTGGCCTGGCCTCTTACACACATGCACACATGCACACACGCACACACACACACACTCACGCACAGACACACACACACTTAGTTAGAAACTCTGAGAGTCATCTTTTCAAATCTTTACTTGTTTATTAAATGGAATGCAATTTCTCACAAGTGATGGAACAAACACACATATTCAAAATAGTTGTGGAGGGTGAAAATAATCTAGGCTGGAATTGAATACATTTACAAGAAAATAAACATTGTTATTCCTTTTTTAAAGTACTTTGAAAATCTGGAATGAGACAGACAGAAATATCCAGGTTTGTTGGAGGACTTAACCTTTGCTTTCTGGCTACTACATGCACAGATACAGATGCATAAACAAGTGAAAACTGAATGGGTATGTATGTTTCTCTGGGCCTGGTCAGTAGCCAAATACTTCTGTTGTAGGGTTTATTACCGGTAACTGGTATTATGAGATTTCCCGACCAAGTTGCACTAGCAGAGGCTGGAAATATCAATTGTGGCTACTCACTGTTAACAAAACAGCTGACAACCCTACATTGTGTACATTATGTCACAACAGGCTGAAATATAAGTGTCACGGCAGTGTTATTAGCATATTATAACAGGTTACGACAAGTTATGTCAGCTATTATGACATATTATGACATGGTTATGACCGTAATTTTCACTAGGCTGTAACAATATTTTATCAGTCGGCCAACAGTGCTTCATAGACCTACATTAAAACTAGGCAACATCAACGAAATAGTGTGGTGACTTTGAGGGAACTTTATGTTGATTTAAGGCCTAGTGCAGTGAAAAATGTGACTTCCTAGAGTTTGGAATAACTGTGAATTTGTGAAAATTATGATAATTCCTTTTTTTTGTTGAGTTTTGACCCGCCTGGTGATGTCACCAGGCAGTAAATTAGTTAATAGACCAATAAGAAAGAGAGTTCCAAACCTCTCTGCCAATAACAGCACATTTTCAGTTTCCCCTCACCACTCAGACTACTCCCAGACAGTCCTAGCAAAATTCTTGCTTGAGAAATTGCTCTTTGGTAAGAAGCTAATTTGGTATCTATTTTACCATTATAATTTAAAGTAATCACAGTAAGGTACTTAATTGTTACCCAGAAATTATTTGATATTGCGATACAAACGTCTGCATTGGACCTTTAAATTGCAACAAATAGAGCAAGAAACCGTTAGACCCGTGTGTATGTTTCTCTATTTACAGTCAATCAGTTTTTTTTTGCTCATATTATATGCTTTTAAAAAGCCTTTCCTGTTTTAACGGGAATACATGGATGCCCGGGAAAGGCTTGCAATTTTCACAGGAAGAAAATGGCTAAGTTTTTGGGAAAAAGAAAACCCTACTCTGTTGTGTTGGCGGTGTTCCGTAGGTTCTGAGTATTCTGCTGCATCCTGGTCTTGGTCTTCGCTGTAGAGAGAAAAAAGAGAAATATAGAGAGAAAGAGAAAGAAAGAGAGAGAGAGAGATAGAGATGGAGAGAGAGCGAAAGAGCTTTCGTCACATGCAAAGTTACACATTTACGGTTGTTTTATTCATTGTTTCTCTTGTTGTGAATGACTCACCAAAGTCCTTCTTCAGCATGATCTTGATGCCGATGCCCAGGGCCAGGACCAGCACCACCGCAGACACACCACAGATCACAATGATCACCACTGTCAGGTCTGACAGACAGAGGGCCAGCACAGAGGGACAGACAGAGCGACAGCCCAGTGGAAGACAGAGGAAGTAACACAGGGTGTTATTGCAATTCAGGAATTCTATTGAACATGTATTTTTTTGGGGTCCCTGTCACACCAGGCTCATTTAGTGAGTAGTAACAAAAAATAAATACGTTGACATCGACTGATCCAGTTATGATCTGTTTTGCTAGCACAGATTGGAATATGTTCCAGGATTCCTCCAATGGCATTGAGGAGTACACCACATCTGTCATTGGCTTCATCAATAAGTTCACCGATGATGTCATCCCCACAGTGACCGTACGTACATACCCCAACCAGAAGCCATGGATTACAGGCAACATCCGCACTGAGCTAAAGGCTAGAGCTGCCGCTTTCAAGGAGCGGGACTTTAACCAGGAAGCTTATAAGAAATGCCGCTATGCCCTCCGACGAACCATCAAACAGGCAAAGCATCAATCTAGGACTAAGATCGAGTCGTACGACACCGGCTCTGACGCTCGTCGGATGTGGCAGGGCCTGCAAACCATTAAAGACTACAAAGGGAAGCACAGCCGAGAGCTGCCCAGTGACACAAGCCAACCGGACGAGCTAAACTACTTCTATGCTCGCTTTGAGGCAAATAACACTGAAACATGCATGAGAGCACCAGCTGTACCGGAAGCCTGTGTGATCACCCTCTCCGCAGCCGATGTGAGTAAGACCTTTAGACAGGTCAACATTCATTAAGCCGCAGGGTCAGACGGATTACCAGGACATGCACTGCGAGCATGCACTGTCCAACTAGCAAAATGTCTTCACTGACATTTTCAACCTCTCCCTGTCCGATTCTGTAATACCACAGATGATGTAGTTTCTATTGCACTCCACACTGACCTTTCCCACATGTTCAAAATAAACACCTATTTGAGAATGCTATTCATTGACTACAGCTCAGCGTTCAACACCATAGTGCCCTCAAAGCTCATCAATAAGCTAAGGACCCTGGGAATAAACACCTCCCTCTGCAACTGGATCCTGGACTTCCCCAGGTGGTAAGGGTAGGTAACAACACATCCGCCACGCTGATCCTCAACACAGGGCCCCCTCAGGGGTGCGTGCTCAGCCCCCTCCTGTACTCCCTGTTCACTCATGACTGCACGGCCAGGCACGACTCCAAAACCATCATTAAATTTGCTGATGACACAACAGTGGTATGCCTGATCACGACAACAATGAGAAAGCCTATAGGGAGGAGGTGGCTGTGTGATGCCAGGACCACAATCTCTCCCTCAACGTGATCAAGACAAAGGAGATGATTGTGGACTACAGGAAAAAGAGGACCGAGCACGCCCCCATTCTCATCGATGGGGCTGCAGCGGAGCAGGTTGAGAGCTTCAAGTTCCTTGGTATCCACATCACCAACAAACTAACATGGTCCAAGCACACCATGACAGTCGTGAAGAGGGCACGACAAAACCTATTCCCCCTCAGGAGACTGAAAAGATTTGGCATGGGTCCTCAGGTCTTCATAAGGTTCTACAGCTGCACCATCGAGAGCATCCTGACTGGTAGCACCACTGCCTGGTATGGCAAATGCTCAGCCTCCGACCGCAAGGCACTACAGAGGGTAGGGCAAATGGCCCAGTACATCACAGGGGCCAAGCCTTCTGCCATCCAAAACCTCTATACCAGGCGGTGTCAGAGGAAGGTCCTACAAATTGTCAAAAACTCCAGGCACCCTAGTCATAGACTGTTCTCTCTGCTACCACACGACAAGCGGTACCGGAGCGCCAAGTCTAGGTCCAAGAGGCTTCTAAACAGCTTCTACCCCCAAGCCATAAGACTCCTGAACATCTAGTCAAATGGCTACCCAGACTACTTGCATTGCCCCCCCCCCTCTCCACACCACTGCCACTCTCTATGCATAGTCACCTTAATTAACTCTACCTACATGTACATACTACCTCAACTAACCGGTGTCCCGCACATTGACTCTGTACCGGCACTCCCCTGTATATATTGTTATTTTTTACTGCTGCTCTTTAATTACTTGTTACTTTTATCTCTTATTCTTATCTGTATTTTTTGAAACTGCACTGTTGGTTAGGGGCTCATAAGTAAGCATTTCACTGTAAGGTCTACTACACCTGTTGTATTCGGCGCATGTGACTATAAAATTAGATTTGATTTGATTATAGAATAGTGCAGAGAGATTATAGAGTAGAAACAGACTTTTCAAGTCTCAAATATGACTGGCGAGTGTGTCTACCTTTAAATTCAAGTTCTTCTGGATCTGAGGTGAAGTTGCCACAGGGACTCTGGATGGTGCAGGTGTATTTCCCCTCGGTAGGGGTATCTATGCCTATCCTCTCCAAGGTGACCGTGCTATTGTTCTCGCCCTCCAGGGGAAGCCCATCCTTCAGCCAGACAAACACCAGCAGGTCATGAACTCTCACCGGTAGGTCGTGGGCACACTCCATTGTGAGGTCATCACCCTCCTCCACTTCAAACCCATAACTGGTGTTCAGAAACACTTCAAAATCTGTTGCGTCAAAGAGTGGTTAAAGAGGGGTTAAAAAGAGTTGTACAAAATACATATATTGTTTGTCATAGATAGGGGCCAGAGTTTTGTGATTTTTTTTGCTTTTCACATTCCACTAGGTCACTTTCTTTACAATACCTTTTATGCAATTCTCTACATCTGAAAGAGGAAGGAGAGAATATCAGATAGAAACAAATTAGGACAGCACAGAGTCCCTGTCTCTGGTTATCTCAGAGACATTTTGTCAGAGAGACAGATATATACAGTACCAGTCAAAAGTTTAGACACACCTACTCATTCCAGGGTTTATCTTTATTTTGACTATTTCCTACATTGTAGAATAATAGTGAAGACATCAGAACTATGAAATAACACATATGGAATCATGTAGTAACCAAAAAGGTTTGAAATAAATCAAAATATATTTTACATTTGAGGTTCTTCAAAGTAGCCACCCTTTGCTTGATGACAGCTTTGCACACTCTTGGCATTCTCTCAACCAGCTTCATGAGGTAGTCACCTGGAATGCGTTTCAATTAACAGGTGTGCCTTGTTAAAAGTTAATTTGTGGAATTTCTTTCCTTCTTAATTAATGCATTTGAGCCAATCAGTTGTGTTGTGACAAGGTAGGTGTGGTATACAGAAGATAGCCCTATTTGGTAAAAGACCAAGTCCATATTATGGTAGGAACAGCTCAAATAAGCAAAGACAAATGACAGTCCATTGTTCATTTAAGACATGAAGGTCAGTCAATGTTGAAAATTTTAAGAACTTTCTTCAAGTACAGTCGCAAAAACCATCAAGTGTTATGATGAAATTGGTTCTCATGTGGACCGTCACAAGAAAGGAAAACCCAGAGTTACCTCTGCTGCAGAGGATAAGTTCATTAGAGTTACCAGCCTCAGAAATTGCAGATCAATTTTTTTATTTATTTGTATTTAATTTTACCAGGTAAGTTGACTGAGAACACGTTCTCATTTACAGCAACGACCTGGGGAATAGTTACAGGGGAGAGGAGGGGGATGAATGAGCCAATTGTAAACTGTGGATTATTAGGTGACCATGATGGTTTGAGGGCCAGATTGGGAATTTAGCAAATAAAGCAAATAAATGCTTCATAGAGTTCAAGTAACAGACACATCTCAACATCAACTGTTCAGAGGAGACTGCGGGAATTAGGCCTTCGTGATCGAATTGATGCAAAGAAACCACTACTAAAGGACACCAATAAACACGAGCAATGAACATTAGATCGGTGGAAATCTGTCCTTTGGTCTGATGAGTCCATTTGAGATTTTTGGTTCAAACCGCCGTGTCTTTGTGAGACGCAGAGTAGATGAACGGATGATCTCCACATGTGTGGTTCCCACCGTGAAGCATGGAGGAGGTGTGATGGTGTGGGGGTGCTTTGCTGTTGACACTGTCTGTGATTTATTTAGAATTCAAGACACACTTAACAGCATTCTGTAGCGATACACCATCCCGTCTGGTTTGCGCTATGATTTGTTTTTCAACAGGACAATGACCCAACACACCTCCAGGCTGTAACCAAGAAGGAGAGCGATGGAGTGCTGCATCAGATGACCTGGCCTCCACAATCACCTGACCTCAATCCAATTTAGATGGTTTGGGATGAGTTGGACTGCAGAGTGAAGGAAAAGCAGCCAACAGGTGCTCAGCATATGTGGGAACTCCTTCAAGACTGTTGGAAAAGCATTCCTCATGAAGCTGGTTGAAAGAATGCCAAGAGTGTACAAAGCTGTCATCAAGGCAAAGGGTGGCTACTTTGAAGAATCTAAAATATATAATATATTTTGATTTGTTTAATACGTTTTTGGTTACTACATGATTCCATGTGTGTTATTTCATAGTTTTGATGTCTACACTATTATTCTACAATGCAGAAAATAGTACAAATAAAGAAAAACCCTTGAATGAGTAGGTGTGTCCAAACTTTTGACTGGTACTGTATACATTCATATTTAATTAACATTTCTACAACCACCATATCAAAATGGAGAACTCAACTATGTATTGGAGGTAGTGAGTATACTGACTGATATGAAATTAATACTGACCAGTGGTATTGAGACATTGGGTGGTGTTAGAACACAGGTGTTCACAGATGGCTGAGGGAGAGATAGATAGAGAGAAAGAAAAAAATGTATATTTTCAGAGCAGTCATAGTTAGAGTTTTGTCGGAGTTTCAAAAAAGATCAAGTTAACACAGGAACACTAAGCTAGAATACTATAATGGTCTGATTTGAAAGATAAAATGTCAGGGCAATATGTAAAGTGAAGGGTTTACCCTCATCTGCTTTGTGATTCCCAGACACTTCAGGTGAGGCGATTATGTCACACCTCAGACACTCCAAAGGAACACAGGTAGAACGGACACTACCTTCAGTGAGAGAGAGAGAGAGCAAGGTGAGAGAGATAGAGAGAGAATAGTGAGGCGGATCGAGGGAAAGGGAGAGGGAGTGTGGAGGGTGAGGAGGGAAATAGGGATGGAAGATTGAGAGCCAGGATAAAGGGAAAGAGAGAGAGGTATACATGGAGCATTCGATAGGAGGAGGAAGAAGAATCCATAATATTCACAAGGTAATAACAAACAACTTGATTTTTGAAAATGGTAATAGGATTGTTCCTTACTGATCATGAGAAGGCAAGCGAGCGAATAGAGGCCTGTCCCTGTCATCATTTTCATAGGTACCATCTGACAGAGACAGGAGACGTCATTCAGTTTCTATTAATCGAACATTTTTATCAAAATAGAAATGGGTTCAAATGTAAATTAAACCTAAAAACAATATTTACTTCAGGGCATTCTCAATAATGTCAAAAACCTAGAAAACTTTACTCAAAGAATTGAATAACATTTGTTTAACCTGTTGATAGTATAATTAAATACATTAGCCTATACCATTACATTATTGAATTGAATAAAGTATTTTACCTCTTGTGCTGAGTCTCTCTGGTCATGCACTGAGTTCCATTGGCGAGGAGTGAGTGACCGTCTTTACTTTGCCTAACATACAGAATTACCTTTGTTCTGGAGAAGGTCATCTACAATGGGACTGATGTCAATGCAAATCACCTCATCACCCACAGTTCCTAGACAATAACACAAACAATACGCAAGTAACACAAGACTGTGTTTGTGCCCTACTTAGTGCCTGGAGTTTGTTGTTGGATTGGTGCACTAAGACTGTCCTTGGTGCTATTGGACTATTTAACAGGATTCAGAACACAATTAGTAAGTAATTAGTCATTAACCTTGCACGAGCCTTGGAGTGTGCAAGCTGGAACGGCTCATAGGAACAGGCGCCTATCTCCTGTTTCTGTAGCATGAGGCAGCTTGATGGACCCCCTGGATGCTAATGTATCACAGAGCCTTACCCACAATCTCCTCAATGCTGTGTGCCAAGCAGAGCCGCATTGGGTCCCATCTTTGGTATGACTCAGCAGGGCATCGAACTCCCAACCTTCCAATCTCAGGGTGGACACTCAAACAACAAGGCCACTGAGTTGGTCAGAACAAAATGTCAGTGATCAAATGGTCAAACCTGGACTTGGCTATAATATGTAATATTTTGGCATCATATCTACCTCAAACATATTTGTGCACATGCACGCAGGCACTGACTCACAAAAGACTGTTGTGTCAATGCACCTGTTATCAGAATGAATTGCACACATTATAGCTGACCCATGCAAATTCTGTGTTGACATCCAAAGTATCAAGAGACCTTTTTCCAGTCAGCACATTTAAAACACGAGGAGCAGTACAAAAGTACAGTACACTGCATCATGGGATTTGAAGTTAATCTTTCCCCACTTACATGCCAGTCTTGCTCTGAGGCCATAAAGGTCCGTTCTCTGAGGTCTTCAGATTCACTTCCTCTACGGCCACCAGAGAGTGCTGTTGATCAAACAAATACACTGACAAAGTAGCACACTTTTTTCCCTCTCTCTCTCTCACGCTTCTTTAATTACTTTCTTCCCCTCTTGCTAATTAGCTTGCAGTTTTTTCCAGTCATTGATGCCTAAATGAGGGTAAACTGTAATTTCCTCCTCTCAGAGAGCTCAAACAAATCAATTCCTATTAGTCTCTGGGCAGGAGAATGAAAAGCAGTGGAGTGTATTCACGGATGCCAAGGGAAGGCAGGCTTCCCCAAAACATTTACCTAGAAAAATGAAAAAACTGAATCAAAATACATTTTCTGTCATCGCTCTGTGTTTTCATAATTTTCCTTCAATTCGCTAGAGGCTGAATGTATCTCACTGGAGAAAGCGTGTGAGCTAGCGAAACAGCTTCCCTCTGTATGTGTAGGCCATCTATCTGATGCTGTCTGGTCATAAAGAGTATGACATTGTTGCTGCCCATAACATTTAATGCAAGGGAAGCCAGAGAAGCATTTGGCTTCCCTTATTGAAAAAAAGTATAAAATAATACCCAATCAGCGTGTCAAGGGAAGTCAGTTTGGATTTGGCTTCACTCCTATCACATCGCATTAAGATAAATACGTAATTGACAGAAACAACTTGAATTGTTGCATCTCGTCGTGTTGTATTCCTCCAGTGACTAGCTAGCTAGCTAAAATTGGCCCTTTCCTAAATTAGCCATGGATAGAGATAGGGATTTGGACTTTAATTTGGGTTTTAATTAATTCTCCGTATTTGGACAATAATTATAATGGTGATTCTGATCCAACCATACATTCATACATTGTGCCCCTGGCCTAAGAGTATGGAAGTTCAATATGTAGCCAGATGTAGAAGGCTAATGTTAACTACCTAAAGGAAGTTAGGTTAGCGAGCAAGCATTTTAGCCAGGAAGCCTAGGTCAACAAAAAATGTAAGCGTTCACTGTATTCCAGAGTCATAGGCAGTTTCATAAACATGAAAGCGAGTAGGATGGCGTTGGCATTTCTATACAAGTCGGGTGTCAACATGTTTTTTCTACTTGCACGAACGCACACATGCACACACACGCACACGCACACACACACAGATCAGAAACATGAACAGCCACATCATATTTAGCTAACGTTCTTTGCGACTTGCAGTAACTCTCCAGTGTTCTAAATCAATAGTCTAGTAGTCCGAAAATGTCGGGAAACATTACCTTGCTTGACCATGCTGTAGGTCATGTAACTGTTTGTTACATGCAATATGCTTTGTGGACTTCACTAGACAAAGGTTGCTCTCTAGCTTTGTGATGAAATAAAGGTGTGGTTGAATTTATTACTGTGTCTTGTAAGAAATTGTAATAGATATTGGTAACTTGTTTTAACAACTTCTCAACACTAGCTATACTTGACACAACATGCACCCATCCCCCACTATACCCCCACTCTTCGTACCCTTATAATAACCACAGACCCACACACACTCCCCTCCCCCATGAACAGGCCCCTGTTAAAACAAACGCACATGCATTCTGCTCGAGGTTGAGACTCTAAGACAAAGAACTGTGTTAAGAGCCAATGGAACGTCGACATCAGGCCCGGAAAGGACTACCCACGACCCAGATCGACCAATCGGAAGGCCAGACTACAAGATCAACCTACTTTACTTGTTGCATATATAATCAGCACAACATGTTTAGAGGTCTCTTCTCCGACGATTCCATATGAATCAGACAGAACGGGGCCGTGCTGCACGCTTTGCCAGATATTTTTACACTTGAATAAAACTGCCTTATTATACAATTATACACCTCGTCCTATGTCTCAACTTGATCTCCTGTCTCTAGTAACTGTTTTACCAACAGTCTTCATATTGTCTTGGCCTTAGGCCCACAATGGCGCCGACAGAGATGGTCGCCTCGCCTCGCCTCATTCTTAGGAAACTGGACAGTATTTCGTTTTTTTAATGTATTATTTCTTACATTGTTACCCCAGGAAATCTTAAGTCTTATTACATACAGCCGGGAAGAACTATTGGATGTAAGGGCAACGTCAACTTACCAACATTACGACCAGGAATACGACTTTCCCGAAGCGGATCCTCTGTTTGGACCACCACCCAGGACAATGAATGTAATCCTAGTAGCCGACCCAAAACATTGGCGCTGCAGAAGGAGCGGCCTTCTGGTCAGGCTTCGTAGACGTACACATTGCTCACCGCTCCCGAGTTTACTACTCGCCAATGTCCAGTCTCTTGACAACAAGGTAGACGTAATTCGAGCAAGGGTTGCCTTCCAGAGAGACATCAGAGATTGTAACAGTCTCGGTTTCACTGAAACATGGCTCTCTCGGGATATGTTGTCGGAATCGCATCAGCCACCGGGCTTTTCCATGCATCGCGCTGACAGAGATAAACACCTCTCTGGGAAGAGGAACGTCGGGTTGTATTCTTTATAATTAATAACTTATGGTGTAATCACAACAACATACAGGAACTCAAGTCCTTCTGCTCACCCGACCCTGAATTCCTTACAATCAAATGCCGGCCATTTTACCTACCAAGAGAATTCTCGTCAGTTATAGTCACAGCTGTGTACATTCCCCCTCAAGCGAACACCAAGATGGCCCTCAAGAAACTTCACTGGACTCTATGTAAACTGGAAACTATATATCCGGAGGCTGCATTTATTGTAGCTGGGGATTTTATCAACGTAGATTTGGCTACCTAAATCCTATCAGCATATTGATTGCACGACACGCAGGGCTAATACTCTCGACCACTGCTACTCTAACTTCCGCAATGCATAAAAAGCCCTCCCCCGCCCTCCCTTCGGCACATCCGACCATCTTGCTCATTCCGTCTTATAGGCAGAAACTCAAACAGGATGTACCAGTGACGAGAACCATTCAACGCTGGTCTGACCAATTGGAAGCCACGCTTCAAGATTGTTTTGATCACGCGGACTGGAATATGTTCCGGTCAGCCTCAGAGAACAACATTGACCTATACGCTGACTCAGTGAAGAAGTGCATTGGAGATGTTGTACCCACTGTGACTATTAAAACCTACCCTAACCATAAACCGTGGATGGATGGCGGCATTTGCGCAAAATTGAAAGTGCGATCCGATGCATTTAACCATGGAAATCAAACAAGCAAAATGCTAGTACAGTGACAAGGTGGAGTTGCAATTCAACGGCTCAGACACGAGACGTATGTGGCAGGGTCGACAGGAAATCACGGACTACAAAAACAAAAACAGCCACGTCACGGACACCGACGTCACGCTTCCAGACAAACTAAACACCTTTGCCCGCTTTGAAGATAAGATACACAATAGTGCCCACAAAGCACATCACTAAGCTAAGGACCCTGGAACTAAACACCTCCCTCTGCCACTGGATCCTGGACTTCCTGACTGGCCACCCCCAGCTGGTAAGGGTAGGCAATAAAACCTCTGACACACATCTGACACACTCAACACGAGGGCCCCTCAGGGGTGCGTGCTTAGTCCCCTCCTTTACTCCCTGTTCACCCATGACTGCGTGGCCAAGCACGACTCCAACATCCTCATTAAGTTTGCCGATGACACAACAATGGTAGGCCTGATCCCCGACAACAATGAGAAAGCCTATAGGGAGGAGGTTAGATACTGGGCAGTGTGGTGCCAGGGCAACAACCTGTCCCTGAATGTGAGCAAGACAAAGGAGCTGATCGTGGACTACAGGAAAAGGAGGGCTGAAAAAGCCCCCATTAACATTGACGGGGATGTAGTGGAGCGGGTCGAGAGTTTCAAGTTCCTTCGTGTCCACATCACCAACAAACTATCATGGTCCAAACACACCAAGACAGTCGTGAAGGGGGCACGAGAAAAGATTTGGCATGGGTCCCCAGATCCTCAAAAAGTTCTACAGCTGCACCATCGAGAGCATCCTGACCCCTACCTACATGTACAAATTACCTCAACTAACCTGTACCCCTGCACATTGACTCGGGACCGGTACCCCCTCTATATAGCCTCGTTATTGTTATTTTATTGTGTTACTTTTTATCACGATTTTTTACCTTAGTTAATTTAGTAAATATTTTCTTAACTCTATTTCTTGAACTGCATTGTTGGTTCAGGGCATGTAAGTAAGCATTGTTGTATTTGGTGCATGTGACAAATACAATTTGATTTGATTTGAATTGGCACTTTTCCCAATAGTGAGAGAATTTGGGGATACAAACAGTTTTAAAATCGGCAAAATGTAATTGTAGATATAGGCCTAAGTTTGAATTATACAATTTATTGTTATGCTTGCATTTCCAAATCGCATGTCTTCAAATGCATTTTGTATCTTCAAAATTCGCTAACTCTTCAAGGAGTAGCTTAGCGTTCACTTTAAACTGCTGCTTTGTTATCAAACTCTTCTCTTCTCTCTCCTCTAGCACTATGTAAAAACAACATTTCATTCCATCCCAAAAGCTTTTTTCCCAGAGAATGGGGACTTTCAGCGGGCTCTACCAATGCTTCTCCCGCCTGGCGAAGGGGGCCGCTCAGTATAAGTTTGGGAAACTGAGCACCTACAACCATACCCGCCCACCAACTCTGAAAATGTACATTTTCAGAAATGAATTAATTCATTTCAGAAATGTTTGTCTAACTTGAGTAGCCTATGAAACATTTCAAATCATACATTTGCCTACAGTGTTTTTACCAGCCCTATCTCTGATGGGGTGGGAAGCCAAACCACAGCTCTTGTGGTTGGTGCTACTATATCTCAAATACAGTAGCCTTATTTGCTCAGACAAGTTTTCACCTGCATACTTTCAGTACAGGTGTGTGTTGTCATCCTCCTAAGCCTTACAGCCTGCACTGCCTAGTCTGTGCAAGAAGTACAGTAGGGCAGAAACACACAACCCAACCATCCACATCAGAGAGGATGCAACACAAGAGCAGTGTGATCACTGTAACCACACTTCCCCTTTTGTGGCCTGTTGCCACAGCGACACTTCCCTTTCAGACAGGAAGTCCTAAATGAGGAGGACCCAAGTGTGTGTGTCAGTGCAGGGCGGATCACTTTGCTGTGACCCCCCAGTGTGTGAGCATCGTTTCGCATTCCCACCGGTGCTTCGGCCATGTCAAAGAATATGAAGACTCTGCGTGTTCCTGGTGTTGGTCACATGGTGAGTTATCGGTTTCTCTGTAGATTAGGGTTGAATTCAGTGAGGTGCAACGTTACGAGACATGTGAATAAAATGTATGTGCAAATTTATTTTGCAACGCTCGTGTACACAATGTGGCCGGTGAGGTTTGAATGTTAGTATGCAGATGTTCTCAGTATGGGCCTACAGATCCCCTCCACCATCCCTTGGTAAGTTGCTACATCCTGTCACTAGTCTGTAGCATCATGTGTTGATGTCCCGTCTTGTATGTGGTGCATTGAGTCATATTACAGTGTGTGTTGGGTGATGTGCCTCATATCCTCAGAGGAGGATGTTGAGAAAGCGTTAAAGTGAGTCAGTGTGGATACGAGGAATGAACCACGGATGGAGTAAAAGTTCTGCCCCTCCTCCCCATGGTTGTCATGGTGACTGGATTCCCAAGGTGTCTCCTGTTGTGTGAGTGGAGTCCCCAATGCTCAAATGAGTACACGCATATGTTGGCATGCACTGCTAGCATGCACTGTATACGTGAGGCCATAGGCTTTCCTTGGGTCTGTCTCACGTGTGCTCTAAAAACAAGAATATGTGTGCGTGTCTGCCTGTCTTTGTGTTTGCATATTATTACTCTCACCACAGAGGTGAAAGCTAAGATTATCGAGAGCTGAAGAAACAACATTCTCTGTCCTGAAAGATGAATGAGAGAGAGAACGACAGCAGTAGAGTGACACCCTCTTCCTGTGTGAGCTTGGGCCTTGCCCGCTTGAGTGCTTTACCATAGAGGGGAACTGTCAGAACAACAAAGCCATGCAGCTGTTCTCTTTACTCTCCACTTCCTGATGCTGTGTTGTTGTGTTTTTGAAACCATCCTTCATTCACTCACTGCCTGAGAGATCTGGTTGGGTGATTGTATGATTTTTCATGTTTTGTATGGTATTCTGATCTGTAAAGTTGGTCTGTATTCCTGTTCCATAAAGTTGGTCTCCACTAATGTTTGTTTCTGACTTTAGAGTTGAATGTATTTGAATGTCTGTATAACTGTGATCTGTATGGTATGTATGATGTTATATTGTACTTAACTGAGACTGACACACATTCCCCTTACTTGTCTCTGCAGAGCCAGGCAGTGTCGGATGGAGGTAAGTAACGTGTGTGTCTGTCTGAAGGCTATTTCTCAGAGCTGAACATGTCTGTGTGAGCAGTAACACTAGTCTGATACTCTGAGGCTTTAGGGTGTGTACATGGGGTGTTAGTAGTTAACGTGTGTGTGATTATTTAGAGCTGAACATGTCTGGTCGTGGCTGTGGGGGCAGTCGTACAAGTCTACCAGGGGTCCCGGGGGGAGATGCCCAGGCCAGCGGTGTCGTCAGCTGGGCCGTGTGCTTTGAGAAGCTGCTGGAAGATCCCATGGGAATACGCTACTTCACAGTGAGCCATAGATGCACACACACACACACACACACACACACACACACACACACACACACACACACACACACACACACACACACACACACACACACACACACACACACACACACACACACACACACTCTGCTGATCAGATCTGATGGGAGTTGTATTGTAGGTGATCTGTTAATCAGGTATGCTCTTTGTTGTGCCATGCAAGGCCTTCCTGAGGTCAGAGGTGAGTGCAGAGAACATCCTGTTCTATCAAGCCTGTGAGAAGTTTCGGAAGATTCCTCCCAGTAGGATGAAAGAGGTATGGTGTGATTTCTCTGTCTTCTCTTTAATGAATCCTAGCTATGTGTTTGACTGTATTTGTGGTATTCATTTTCCATGTTGACTATTATGTATGTGCTATGAGACAACATCTAACTACATGGGATGAATGAGTGTGTGGAGTTAAGGTAGGTTGATGGAGCTGAGGTTACAGGTGGCCTGATGACTGTGTTTGATTCTGGTCCTGTAGTTTGCTGAGGAGGCTCGCTCCATCTTCCAGACGTACCTGTCTGACCATGCTCCCTACTCTGTGAACATCGATGACACAGCTCGCGTGGAGGAGAAGGACCTGCAGAAACCTAAAGTTGAAATGTTCGACAAGGCCCAGACACAGGTCTGCTCTACTGTCACCTGGCGGCCGCATACACACACATCTCACACAGACCAGCTCACACAGACCAGCTACACAGCTACACAAGCTACTCTACTGTACCTTATAATACCTCTCCCTGTAAATTCCATTTAATTCAATTAAAATTCCAGACATTGAATTCAAAGATAATTAAATTCCTCTGAATTTCAATGTTAGGTCAATTCCAAGAATTCCATTTCGAATTCAATATTATGCCTAACAATTACACAAATTCAAATTCAATTCGCTTAGGCTTTCAGGCTGGTCATGTCACTGTTCAGACAGCCTAGCTATACTGAAAATATGGAAATATAGGTTGACATTATTAAAAACAAATCCTACTGTAACGTGTATGCTGGGAGTCGGGAAGCAAGTACAGGGAGTGCAAATGTAATAATAAAAAGAACATAGTACAAAACAAGAAACAAGAAAAGGGTACAAACATGGATTGAGATGGAGTCCAGGGGAGTGTCATGGGGCGCAGGTGGCGACGTCGAGTGCTGGTAAGGGGGAGCGGGTGTAACAGTGACAGTATCCCCTCCCTGGCGCGTGGCTCTAGCCGCCGGACGACGCCGACCAGAGGGACGGTCCTGTCGCTTCTGCTGAGGCGCGGGAACCTGTAGAGTCGGCTGAGGCGTGGGAACCTGTAGAGCCGGCTGAGGCGCGGGAGCCTGATGAGCTAGCTGAGGCGCGGGAGCCTGATGAGTTGGCTGAGGCACTGGAGCCTGATGAGTTGGCTGAGGCACGGGAGCCTGACGAGCCGGCTGAGGCACAGGAACCATGACGAGCTGGCTGAGGCATGGGAACATAGTACAAAACAAGAAACACGATAAGCGTACAGACATGAAACAGAAACAGAGTCAATAACGCCTAAGGAAAGAACCAACGGGAGTGACAGATATAGGGGAGGTAATCAGGAAGGTGATGGAGTCCGGTTGAGTATAATTGGGCACTGGTGCGCGTAACGATGGTGGCAGGTGTGCGTAATCATGAGACAACTGGCGTCGTCGAGCGCTAGAGAGGGGGAGTGGGGTAAACATGACACCGACAGTCAATTTGTTATTCTATGTGCATTCATTTAATTAACTGGGAAATGTAAAAATATTTAATTCTAATTAAATTAAATTCCAAATATTACATGTTTTTACAATTCCAATTCAAAAGTTCAAACAGTCTAATTCCATTTCAATTCCAATTCCATAACTTGAAGATTTTCTAAAATTTGAATTTAGTTCAACGTAAATCTCAAATTTACGAGTGAATTCAAGAATTTTATTGTAATTTCAAATTAAATTGATAATGACACTTGGAATTCAGTTCTCTGTTTGATGGAGATACATTTAAAGCAGGGCAACTCCAGTCCTTGGGGTCCGGAGTGGTGTCACACTTTTTCCCAATCCCTAGCAAACTTCGCTAATTAAACTATTTGCATTCTCAACTGAAAATCATGATTGGTAGAGTTTTGGAGTCAGACGTGGTACAGTGGCTTGCGAATGTATTCACCCCCCTTGGCATTTTTCCTATTTTGTTGCCTTACAACCTGGAATTAAAAGTGATTTTTGGGGGGTTTGTATCATTTGATTTACACAACATGCATACATACCATTTTGAAGATGCAAAATATTTTTCATTGTGAAACAAACAAGAAATAAGAAAAAAATATGTTTTACTTGAGCGTGCTTAACTATTCACCCCCCAAAGTCAATACTTTGTAGAGTCACCTTAAGCAGCAATTACACCTGCAAGTCTCTTGGGGTATGTCTCTATAAACTTGGCACATCTAGCCACTGGGATTTTTGCCCATTCTTCAAGGCAAAACTGCTCCAGCTCTTTCAAGTTGGATGGGTTCCTCTGGTGTACAGCAATCTTTAAGTCATACCACAGATTCTCAATTGGATTGAGGTCTGGAGTTTGATTAGCCCATTCCAAGACATTTAAATGTTTCCCCTTAAACCACTCGAGTGTTGCTTTAGCAGTATGCTTAGGGTCATTGTCCTGCTGGAAGATGAACCTCCGTCCCAGTATTAAATCTCTGGAAGTCTGAAACAGGTTTCCCTCAAGAATTTCCCTGTATTTATCACCATCCATCATTCCTTCAATTCTGACCAGTTTCCCAGTCCCTGCCGATGAAAAACATCTCCACAGCATGATGCTGCCACCACCATTCTTCACTGTGTGGATGGTGTTCTCGGGATGATGAGAGGTGTTGGGTTTGCGCCAGACATAGCGTTTTCCTTGATGGCCAAAAAGCTCAATTTTAGTCTCATCTGACCAGAGTCCCTTCTTTCATATGTTTGGGGAGTCTCCCATATGCCTTTTGGCGAACACCAAATGTGTTTGCTTAATTTTTTCTTTAAGCAATGCCTTTTTTCTGGCCACTCTTCCGTAAAGCCCATCTCTGTGGAGTGTACGGCTTAAAGTGGTCCTATGGACAGATACTCCAATCTCCGCTGTGGCGCTTGCAGCTCCTTCAGGGTTATCTTTGGTCTCTTTGTTGCCTCTCTGGTTAATGCCCTCCTTGCCTGGTCCGTGAGTTTTGGTGGGCTGCCGTCTCTTGGCAGGTTTGTTGTGGTGCCATATTCTTTCCAGTTTTCAATAATGGAATAAATGGTGCTCCGTGGGATGTTCAAAGTTTCGGATATTTTTTTATCACCCAACCCTGTCCTGTACTTTTCCACAACTTTGTCCCTGACCTGTTTGGAGAACTCCTTGGTCTTCATGTTGCCCCTTGCTTGGTGGTGCCCCTTGCTTAGTAGTGTTGCAGACTCTGGGGCCTTTCAGAACAGGTTTATGTATACTGAGATCATGTGACACTTAGATTACATTGTAGACTTTTTAAACTAATTATGTGACTTCTGAAGGTAATTTGTTGCACCAGATCTTATTTAGTGGCTTCATAGCAAAGCGGGTGAATACATATGCACGTACCACTTTTCCGTATTTAAAAAATATAGATTCTTCTTTTTTCATTTCACTTCACCAATTTGGACTATTTTGTGTATGTCTATTACATGAAATCCAAATAAAAATCAATTTAAATTACAGGTTGTAATGCAACAAAATAGGAAAAACACCAAGGGCATGAATACTTTTGCAAGGTACTGTAGTTGGGGATGGGGCAAAAGTGTGACACCAATCAGGCCCCTGAGGTCTGGAATTGCCCAATTCCTGATATAAAGGGAAACTTAATTTCTAGACACTATTGGGGTGTTTCAAACCATACATCATAGCAGTATTTTGGAATTTTTGCGCCGGGAGAGTTCAACCATTGATGTCATCGGTTGATTGAGCCTGCTGTCTGATCTAATAATGAAGTTATTAGATCAGACAGCAGATAGCAGTAGCAATTATTGTGGCCTTTGTGTTTCGGCGATTGCATGATCATGCTGGCAGTGAGTAGATATTGTTGTCCATGTTCAATTGAGCCATTGATCTCAACAATGGTCCTATCCGCCACAACATTGCAGGGTATCTAGGTTGACTGATTTTCCCTGGCTTTGTAACCATACAGCCTGACAGGAGATCTACTTCCTTGTCCAATTGCGTTCCCACCCTCGAAGGCAAGCTTTTCAAAACGGGGGCAGTACTAGTTTCTACAGGTTCACGGGATAGAGGGTTGCTGGAGACATTTTTGGTTTTGCTGCTGGTAGATCGCGAGCAATATAAGCTATCTTTTTACACAAGAGAGTGTTGTTTAGTACAGTACTGTACAATTACACGATCGATTTGGCCATAACGAGGCATGCTAGTACCACTAAGTTTAGCTAGCTATATTTGTTTGCTATACCCAAAATGTACTGTAGCCTATCGTTATAGCTAGCTCAGTGCATGTCATTAGGAGAAAAACTAGAGAAATGTTTTGATGATGCCGAAGAGTAAAGGAATGACTTTGGCTTCATGACTCATATTGCTCATAGTCTTTGAGTAACTATACCTGTGTGTTGTAGCTAGCTAACGTGTGTCTGTTAGATGTGTAATATTCTGCACTCTGCTGCTACAGTAGGAATACAGACAGTACACAACAATTGCTCATGAAAATCGAATAGCATTGTTGTGAGTCTCTTACACACAATACCGCTTGGAGGCCTGCAGATTATTTTTCGAGTTTGTTATAGGTGGGGAGAAGCTAGACACAGGAAACCGAATCCCCTTGTCTGCGTGTATTGTTGGGGCCATTCGAGCAATTTATCCCTGACACGATGGACAGTATGTTGAAAACTATCAAGAGGATATGTGAAAGGTCCCATGACAACAATCTCCCCTTGTATCAGAGGGACTCAAAACACCACACTTATTTTAAGTATTGACTTTGTAGAACTGTAGTATTTATTTTAGGCGTTAGTAGTATATTTCTATTCTACTGTATATACAGTTGAAGTCGGAAGTTTACATACACTTAGGTTGGAGTCATTAAAACTCGTTTTTCAACCACTCCACAAATTTCTTGTTAACAAACTATAGTTTTGGCAAGTCAGTTAGGACATCTACTTTGTGCATGACACAAGTAATTTTTCCAACAATTCTTTACAGACAGATTATTTCACTTATAATTCACTGTATCACAATTCCAGTGGGTCAGAAGTTTACATACACTAAGTTGACTGTGCCTTTTAACAGCTTGGGAAATTCCATAAAATGATGTCATGGCTTTAGAAGCTTCTGATAGGCTAATTGACATAATTTGAGTCAATTGGAGGTGTAGCTGAGGGTGTATTTCAAGGCCTACCTTCAAACTCAGTGCCTCTTTGCTTGACATTATGGGGAAATCAAAAGCAATCAGCCAAGACCTCAGAAAAACATTTGTAGACCTCCACAAGTCTGGTTCATCCTTGGGAGCAATTTCCAAATGCCTGAAGGTACCATGTTCATCTGTACAAACAATAGTACGCAAGTTTAGACACCATGGGACCACGCAGCCATGGGACCACGTAGGAAGGCGACGCATTCTGTCTACTAGAGATGAACGTACTTTGGTGCGAAAAGTGCAAATCCCAGAACAACAGCAAAGGACCTTGTGAAGATGCTGGAGGAAACAGGTATAAAAGTATCTATATCCACAGTAAAACGAGACCTATATCGACATAACCTGAAAGGCCGCTCATCAAGCCAGAAGCCACTGCTCCAAAACAGCCATAGAAAAGCCAGACTATTGTTTCCAACTGCACATGGGGACAAAGATCATATTTTTGGAGACATGTCATCTGGTCTGATGAAACAAAAATAGAACTGTTTGGCCATAATGACCATCGTTATGTTTGGAAGAAAAAGGGAGAGGCTTGCAAGCCGAAGAACACCATCCATGTTGTGGGAGTGCTTTGGGGGTGCTTTGCTGCAGTAGGGACTGGTGAACTTCACAAAATAGAAGGCATCATGTGGGAGGAAATAATGTGAATATATTGAAGCAACATCTGAAGACATCAGTCAGGAAGTTAAAGCTTGGTCGCAAATGGGTCTTCCAAATGAACAATGACCCCAAAGTTGTGGCAAAATGGCTTAAGGACAACAAAGTCACGTTATTGGAGTGGCCATCACAAAGCCCTGACCTCAATCCCATAGAAACTTTGTGGGCAGAACTGAAAAAGCGTGTGCGAGCAAGGAGGCCTACAAACCTGACTCAGTTACACCAACTCTGTCAGAAGGAATCGGCCAAAATTCACCCAACTTATTGTGGGAAGCTTGTGGAAGGCTACTGTTGGGGTTCGTTCCTTGTTCCTCGTCAATCATTGGCTAATTGGTGAAATTAGCATTCAGACAATATCTTTAAGTAAATCAATCATTCATGTATTAATGCAATTGCAGACAGAAGTTGACAACAGGAACATGGCACGCATGTTTAGTAAAGGGTCCAAGTTATTTTATTAAGCCCGAAGTCCAGCCTTAGTAATGTCACTGCCTACGTCATTACCTTCTACTAATGAGACCAAGCCCATGCCTACACAGCTATACAAACAAGAGTTTCAGTTTTCTCTAAAGGCTCAGCTGTAAATGTCCACTCCCCAAGTTGATTTATAGTGGAATGTCTGACTAGTCTCTTATCTCTTTCACTCCCCTGAAGGGTTCTTTCTCAGTCACATATCTCTCAGACCGTTTCTTTATAAGAGGCAGAGACTAGAAAAGACTGTGGAACAATATTAAACCTTATAATGAATATATACATTGTTAATCTGTAGTCTAGGACTCTATAAATGCAACTGCTGTGTCAGATTTCAAAAAATCTTTACCGAAAAAGCACACCATGCAATAATCTGAGTACAGCGCTCAGACAACAAAATAAGCCATACAGATATCCACCCCCTTCTATTAACCTGTCTGACTCTAGCGTTCCGCCAGCGGAACTCCTCCCACATTCCACTGAAAAGGCAGAGCGCGAAATTCAAAATATATTTTTTAGAAATATTTAACTTTCACACATTAACAAGTCCAATACAGCAAATGAAAGGTACACATCTTGTGAATCCAGCCAACATGTCCGATTTTTAAAATGTTTTACAGCGAAAACAGCACGTATATTTATGTTAGCTCACCACCAAATACAAAAAAGGACAGACATTTTTCACAGCACAGGTAGCATGCACAAAGCCAACCTAACTAACCAAGAACCAACCAAACTAACCAAGAAACAACTTCATCAGATGACAGTCTTATAACATGTTACACAATAAATCTATGTTTTGTTCGAAAAATGTGCATATTTGAGGTATAAATCAGTTTTACATTGCAGCTACCATCACAGCTACCGTCAAAAATAGCACCGAAGCAGCCAGAGTAATTATAGAGACCAACGTGGAATACCTAAATACTCATCATAAAACATTTCTGAAAAATGCATCGTGTACAGCAAATGAAAGACAAGCATCTTGTGAATCCAGCCAATATTTCAGATTTTTTAAGTGTTTTACAGCGAAAACACAATATAGCATTATATTAGCTTACTACAATAGACTACCACACTACCGCATTCATTCATCAAGGCACGTTAGCGATAGCAATAGGCACGTTAGCGTTAGCGAATAAACCAGCAAAGATATTAATTTTCACTAACCTTCATAAACCTTCCTCAGATGACAGTCCTATAACATCAGGTTATACATACACTTATGTTTTGTTGGAAAATGTGCATATTTAGAGCTGAAATCAGTGGTTATCCATTATGCTAACGTAGCTTATTTTTCCCAGAATGTGCGGATATTTCTATTAGACTCTCACCTATTCTGACCAAATAGCTATTCATAAACATTACAAAAAAATACATGTTGTATAGGAAATGATAGATCCACTAGTTCTTAACCTGTTTGGCGTGCAAGCCCGACACCGGTACACTTATGACAACAGCCAGCTCAAAGTGCAGGGCGCGAAATTCAAAATATATTTTTTTTAAATATTTAACTTTCACACATTAACAAGTCCAATACAGCATATGAAAGGTACACATCTTGTGAATTAAGCCAACATGTCCGATTTTTAAAATGTTTTACAGGGAAGACAAAATATGTAAATCTATTAGCTAACCACGTTAGCAAAAGACACAACTTTTCTTACTCCATCAGGTTTTTACTCCATCAGTAGCTATCACAAATTCGACCAAATAAAGATATAAATAGCCACTAACCAAGAAACAACTTCATCAGATGACAGTCTGATAACATATTTATTGTATAGCATATGTTTTGTTTGAAAAATGTGCATATTTCAGGTATAAATCATAGTTTACATTTCAGCTACAATCAGAAATTGCACCGAAAGCAGCCATAATATTTACAGACACCAACGTCAAATACCTAATTACTCATCATAAAACATTTCTGAAAAATACATAGTGTACAGCAATTGAAAGACAGGCATCTTGTGATTCCAGACAATATTTCCGATTTATCAAGTGTTTTACAGCGAAAACACAATATAGCGTTATATTAGCGTAGCCACAATAGCCAAAAACACAAGCAATTTCCCAGTAGCAAAAGTAAGCGATCGTAACAAACAGGCAAAAGATATATAATTTTTGACTAACCTTGATTTTCTTCCTCAGATGACAGTCCTATAACATCAGGTTATACATACACTTATGTTTTGTTCAAAAATGTGCATATTTAGAGCTGAAATCAGTGGTTACCCATTATGCTAACGTAGCTACTATTTCCCACAACGTTCGGATATTTTACTGACACTTTTTCTGACACACATATTCTGACCAAATAGCTATTCATAAACATAACTAAAAAATACATGTTGTATAGGAAATGATAGATCCATTAGTTATTAATGAAATCACAGTGTTAGAATTCTAAAAATAACTTCATTACGTTATGCAGCTTCGGTATAGCTTAGAGTAGCCAAAACGTTGGCCGCCCACGACTAGTACACAGTTCGACAGATATATGAAATAGCATCATAAAATGTTTCTTACTTTTGCTGATCTTTCATCAGAATGTTGGACAAGGTGTCCTTTGTCCAGAACAGTCGGTGTTTGGATTTAGAACCTTCATTTTCCCTCTCGATTTAGGAAGCGCACTTGCCAAGTGGAACAAAGTTCTCCAACGTCAACAAAGTCAGAGAACGGAACACGGCAAAACTCCCGAAAACTTTTCAATAATCTGATGAAACTATATTGAAAAAACATACTTTACGATGATATGGTCACATGTATCAAATAAAATCTATCCCGGAGATGTTAGTCGTTCATAACGACAGCTAAACAGAAGGCAAATCCATGTCCCCTTTCGCGCGCTCCAGAAACAGGAAGTGGACGGTCACGTCAAACAAAGAGCTTTTATTCCACCTCAGACCAAGATAAACACGAAATTTCTTCTCTCACCGCCTCTTGACAACCAGGGGAAGGTGTATGAAGTGTACGTAGACTCTTACGTATCATGCCCATGTATAGGCAGGAAGTTGAACAGAGCATCGATTTCTGACATTCCACTTCCTGGTCAGGAAGTGTGCTGCAGAATGACTTCTGTTTCACTCAGAGAAATAATTCAAACGGTTTTAGAAACTAGAGAGTGTTTTCTATCCAATAGTAATAATAATATGCATATTGTACGAGCAAGAATTGAGTACGAGGCCGTTTGAAATGGGCACGTTTTCCCCCCAAAGTGACAACAGCGCCCTCTGTCCTCATCAGGTTAACCTCTCTGGGATATTCGGGACGCTAGCGTCCCACCTCAACAACAGCCAGTGAAATTGCAGGGCGCCAAATTCAAAACAACAGAAATCCCATAATTAAAATTCCTCAAACATACAAGTATTTTACACCATTTTAAAGATAAACTTGTTGTAAATCCAGCCACAGTATCCGATTTCAAAAAGGCTTTATGACGAAACCACACCAAACGATTATGTTAGGTCAGTACCTAGTCACAGAAAAACACAGCCATTTTTCCAGCCAAAGAGAGTCACAAAAAGCAGAAATAGAGATAAATTGAATCACTAACCGTTGAAGATCTTCATCAGATGACACTCATAGGACTTCATGTTACACAAGACATGTATGTTTTATTTGATAAAGTTCAAATTTAAATCCAAAAATCTCAGTTACATTGGCGCGTTATGTTCAGTAGTTCCAAAACATCCGGTGATTTTGCAGAGAGCCACATCAATTTACAGAAATAGTCATCATAAACATTGCTAAAAGACACAAGTGTTATGCAAGGAATTTTAGATCCACTTCTCCTTAATGCAACCGCTGTGTCAGATTTCAAAAAAACTTTACCGAAAAAGCACACCATGCAATAATCTGAGTACAGCCCTCAGACAACAAAACAAGCCATACAGATATCCACCATGTTGTGGAGTCAACAGAAGTCAGAAATAGCATTATAAATATTCACTTACCTTTGATGATCTTCATCAGAATGCACTCCCAGGAATCCCAGTTCCACAATAAATGTTTGATTTGTTCGATTAAGTCCATAATTTAAGTCCACAATCCAAACTCACGAGGCGCGGGCAAGTTCAGGCGAAAGTTCAGACGAAAAGACATATTACAGTTCGTAGAAACATGTCAAACGAAGTATAGAATCAATCTTTAGGATGTTTTAAACATAAATCTTCGATAATGTTTCAACCGGAGAATTCCTTTGTCTGTAGAAATGCGATGGAATGCAGCTAACTCTCACGTGGGCGCGCATGATCAGCTCATGCCAGACCCCTGACTCAATCAGCTCCCATTCCCTCATCCTTCACAGTAGAAGCATCAAACAAGGTTCTAAAGACTGCTAACATCTAGTGGAAGCCTTAGGAAGTGCAATCGGACCGAATTTACACTGTATCTTGGATAGGCAAAGAGTTGAAAAACTACAAACCTCAGATTTCCCACTTCCTGGTCGGATTTTTTTCTCAGGTTTTTGCCTGCCATATGCGTTCTGTTATACTCACAGACATCATTCAAACAGTTTTAGAAACTTCGGAGTGTTTTCTATCCAAATCTACAAATGATATGCATATTCTAGCTTTTAGGACTGAGTAGCAGGCAGTTTACTCTGGGCACCTTTTTATCCAAGCTACTCAATACTGCCCCCCTGTACCAAAGAAGTTAATACAACATAATTATTATATTATTATTATTAATATATATATTATATATATATATAATATATATATAATATTATATATATTATTATTAATACAACATATCAATTATTATAATACATCAAACATTTGGTACAGCCCCTATCATGACCCCAACGAGAACCCAACACTACCCAAAACATTTAACCCAAGTGAAACAATTTAAAGGCAATGCTACCAAATACTAATTGAGTGTATGTAAACTTCTGACCCACTGGGAATGTGATGAAAGAAATAAAAGCTGAAATAAATCATTCTCTCAACTATTATTCTGACATTTCACATTCTTAAAATAAAATGGTGATCCTAACTGACCTAAAACAGGGATTTTTTACTGGATTAAATGTCAGGAATTGTGAAAAACTGAGTTTAAATGTATTTGGCTAAGATGTTTGTAAACTTCCGACTTCAACTGTATGTCATACATTGCCATAACTGTTCCTGCATACTGCTGTGTAAACTCACCTCGGTCTCCAGAGCAATAGACTAATTTACTTTTTTATTGAAACATGTTTACTTGCCAACAAATGAAAGTTGAAATGATACACCAACTCCCTGCATCATTTATTTTAGTAGTAAAATTGTAGCTAGTTACTTCCAAATACATTCCATGAATGTCACTATGAATTGATCCAGATGTTTTGGTGTCTGATGCAGCTGGAATTATTTAGTCACTTGTCAGTACACTTGTCAAAAATATTATATAAAACATTTGATCAAACTCCAGCAATATTTATACCACAATGCAGTTGTGAGCATACCAGGTATTCTATATTATATTGAAAAATCAGTTTAACTGAATATGGATGTTGTGTTGGCTGAATGTTCCAGGCAGGGTCCTGAATGTTCTTCAGCTGGTGAACATCATCTTATGCTGGGCAATGGTAGCTGGTTTAGCAGGCTTAGGCGATGTTGGCAGGGATGTTGGGTTTGGGGAGCTGTGACTCTGGCTACTTGTAGACCACTGTCTTGTCCTTTCTGCACTCCACAGCTAGGTGGACAAGCTTCTCGCAGAAGTAGTAGGTTCTGGGCTAGTACACTTTCTTCACCACCGACTGCTTAACCTCTTGCAGAAGATTTGGTTGTACTGCAAGTCTTCTGGAAAGACTTGAAGACTGATCATGAGGATGTGTAATCTTACAAGAAACCATGTTCATCTGTAAACAAAAAAGGGTATGGTAGACTGGTATGCGTTTTGTTACTCTCATTGATGAGGCATTGAAATGGTCTGTTAGCAAAGGTGTGAAAAGTTTGAGGGGTGGCTTGACTTGTAGACAGTCTAGTCATGTACTGTTGTGCCTGAGCACCTTCAGTTGCGCTGTTGAGTAGACAAGCACTGCCAATAATAGTGAATAGGATACTAACAGCCCCTCTCCCCCATGCCAACGAACTGACTATAAGGGTTTGAATTTTTTTGTTGTTGTATTTTACACCCTTTTTCTCTCAAATTTCGTGATATCCAATTGCTTTTCTCCAGTTTAGACTTCAATCTTTGCATAAGCAATCAACTAAGCCTGCAGAATACAGAGAAAAAACGACAGAAGAATTTGTAGCCTACTTATAAACATACCTACTATGACAACGAGACACGGCCCAAGTTTATGGCTAGCTCCAGTATATTTATTTGCTCATCTTGTCATGGAAATACCAGTTCCTGGTGCTTAGCTTTATGTTGATGGTTCTGCAGATGTTGATGGTATCGGACTATGTAAATAGAACACATAGGCCAGTCACATTAGGGCGGCAGGTAGCCTAGCAGTTAAGAGGTTGTGCCAGTAACTGACAGGTTGCTGGTATGAACCCCTGAACTGACTAGGTGAAAAATCTGTCAATGTGCCCTTGAGCAAAACACTTAACTCTAGTTGCTCTGGATAAGAGCGTCTGCTAAATGACAAAAAGATAGCACCTGGCTAATAACATTGATTTGCTTTAGAATGTCTAGCCAGCATATTGTGAAAGCTAACAAACTAACGATGTTGGTTTAGATAAACAAATATATTTTGCTAGCTAGTTAGCTAAGTTAGCTACGTTACCTCTGCTTATTTTCTGCGCTGATGTTTGCTGATCGGATGCTTTCTTCTTTGAAATGAAGGGGAAAATCCTTGGAATAACTTAATTTTTCAACTTTCGACAACCTAGCAACCCCATAAGTTGAGACTTCAGGTCCGTTTCGAAATTCTCTGGCTGAAAGTGCTGGCTACAACCACAGACATTTGGATATTTCTCCACAGGAGTATTCACATCATAGGCTGCCTTCTTTATTGCCGCCAGGCACTGTTGGCTCCGAGGAATATCTCTGTTAGGTAACTGTTGAAATGTTACCCCAGCAGCCTGTGCTTTCTTCAAGTTTGCACATCCAGGTACTGAGCACCGCACCATGACTAAACTGTACAGTTGTTGTTGACACAAAAATAAAAATAAATAGTTATTCAAACTCAAACGTATTACCAACAAAAGTGTAAAAGTGTGGTGTATGCAGTGCCATGACCTGAACTGGGAACTACATGTCTGTGTCTGTTTGTCCCCGTCCCTCCTCTGTGTCAGATCTTTAAGCTGATGAAGATGGACAGCTACAGGCGTTTCGTCCGCTCCCCTCTCTACCAGAAATGTACCCTGGCCAGCGTGGAGGGCACGCCACTACCCAGAATCCCCCCTGAGCCCACCAGCACAGGATCATGGGAGAACATGGCCACTGCCAGCCCCTCCCTCAACGACAGCAAGAAGGTGGGATGGATGGATGTGTTTTAACAATAACTATGGAAGAAATGTTTTGATCATTGTTGAAGAATGTTGAAATGATTCTATTTGGATGTGTGTAATCAGAGAGGAAGAGGCAAAGCGACAGGGTTTACTCCACCCCAAAATCTGTCCACATTAAGCAGATCATTCATTATTAACTTTTTAGGGCTGCAATCCCGTAACTTCTACTTGGTCACAATCCCGGATCCGGGAGCACCCCCATCAGTAAAAAAGCTGACTAGCATAGCCTAGCATAGCGTCACAAGTAAATACTAGCATCTAAATATCATTAAATCACAAGTCCAAGACACCAGATGAAAGATACACATCTTGTGAATCCAGCCATCATTTCTGATTTTTAAAATGTTTTACAGGGAAGACACAATATGTAAATCTATTAGCTAACCACGATAGCAAAAGACACAACTTTTTTTCCCACCATTTTTTTCCTGCATAGGTAGCTATCACAATTTCGACCAAATAAAGATATAAATAGTCACTTACCAAGAAACAACTTCATCAGATGACAGTCTGATAACATATTTATTGTATAGCATATGTTTTGTTAGAAAAATGTGCATATTTCAGGTATAAATCATAGTTTACCATTGCAGCCACCATCACAACTCTCACCAAAGCAACTAGAATAACTACAGAGACCAACGTGAATTACCTAAATACTCATCATAAAACATTTATGAAAAATACACAGCGTACAGCAAATGAAAGACAAAGATCTTGTGAATCCAGCCAATATTTCAGATTTTTTAAGTGTTTTACAGCGAAAACACAATATAGCATTATATTAGCTTACTACAATAGCCAACCACACAACAGCATTGATTCAAGCCAAAAATAGCGATAACGAATAAACCAGCAAAAGATATTAATTTTTTCACTAACCTTCTCAAACTTCTTCAGATGACAGTCCTATAACATCATATTACACAATACATATAGAGTTTGTTCGAAAATGTGCATATTTAGCGGCACAAATCGTGGTTATACAATGAGAATAGTAGCCAAGCTGCCAACAATATGTCGGGAGAAATCTTGGGAGAGGCACCTAATCTAATCAGTAACTAATCATAAACTTGACTAAAAAATACAGGTTGGACAGCAAATGAAAGATACATTAGTTCTTAATGCAACCGCTGTGTTAGATTTTTAAAATTAACGTTACTACGACATACAGCGTGCGTTAAAGCGAGACCGCACCGAAATTAATGGCGGAATATGAGTTTTACATTTTTCAACAGAACAACGAATTAACATCATAAATAGTTCTTACTTTTTGATGAGCTCCCATCAGAATCTTGGGCAAGGTGTCCTTTGTCCAAAAGAATCATTGCTCGGTTGTAGATTGTCGCCTTCAACTTTGGAATTAGCAGTAAACATTAGCCATGTGGCCCAGACGTGCCCAACTCACTAGAACGCAGCACAAAGAAATATCCGAAAATCGCAATATACTGATATAAACTGATATAACTCGGTTTAAAATAACAACATTATGATGTCTTTAACACCTATATCGAATAAAATCAGAGCCGGATATATCTAAGGGCTATAACGGGAGCTTTCTAGAACGCCATCCTGAGGTCTGTCTTGCGTCATGGCGAATGAAGGAAAGAGTGGACCCCACGTTCCCAGTCCATTTATATGGCCTCAGATCTGCCTAGCAACTCCATTCCAATTCTCACTATTTGCTGACATCCAGGGGAAGGCGTATGCAGTACATCTCAACCAATAGAAGACATGCAAATGAATAAACTGACCTCAGAACAGCCTGGCTGATTTCAGATTTCTCACTTGCTGACAGGAAGATTGCTCCAACTCGAGTTCTGTTTTACTCACAGATATAATTCAAACGGTTTTAGAAACTAGAGAGTGTTTTCTATCCAATAGTAATAATAATATGCATATTGTACGAGCAAGAATTGAGTACGAGGCAGTTTAATTTGGGAACAAAATTTTTACAAAGTGCAAACAGCACCCCCTATTGAGAAAAGGTTAACGAGATCGATATGACAACAGCCAGTGAAAGTGCAGGGCGCCAAATTCAAACAGAAATCTCATAATTAAAATTCCTTAAGCATACAAGTATTTCACACCATTTTAAAGATACACTTCTTGTTAATCCCACCAGAGTGTCCGATTTCAAAAAGGCTTTACAGCGAAAGCACCACAAACGATTATGTTAGGTCACCGCAAAATCACAGAAAAACACAGCCATTTTTCCAGCCAAAGACAGGGGTCACAAAAAGCAGAAATAGAGATAAAATGAATCACTAACCTTTGATGATCTTCATCAGATGACACTCATAGGACTTCATGTTTTGTTCGATAAAGTTCATATTTATATCCAAAAACCTCAGTTTACATTGGCGCCATGTTCAGAAATGCCTCCAAAATATCTGGAGAAATTGCAGAGAGCCACATCAAATAACAGAAATACTCATCATAAACTTTGATAAAAGATACATGTTTTCCATAGAATTAAAGATAAACTTGTTCTTAATGCAGCCGCTGTGTCAGATTTCAAAAAAGCTTTAGGGCAAAAGCACAATATTCAATAATCTGAGAACAGCGTTCAGCCACAAAAGGAAGCCATACAGTTACCCGCCAAATTGTGGAGTCCACAAAAGTCATAAATAGCATTATAAATCTTCACTTACCTTTGCTGATCTTCGTCGGAATGCACTCCCAGGACTCCCACTTCCAAAATAAATGTTTGTTTTGTTCGGTAATGTCCATCATTTATGTCCAAATAGCTACTTTTGTTATAAAAATCCAAAGTAACGAAGCGCAGTTCACTAAAAGCAGAGGAAATGTCAATAAGTTCCGTGACAGTCAGTAGAAACATGTCAAACGATGTATTGAATCAATCTTTAGGATGGTTTTAACATAAATCTTCAATAATGTTCCAACCGGAGAATTCCATTGTCTTCAGAAGTGCGATGGAACAGAGCTCGCTCTAACATGAACGCGCATGGTCAGTGCATCATGGCAGACCTTACTCATTCCCCTCTCCTTCGGCCCCACTTCACAGTAGAAGCATCAGACAAGGTTCTAAAGACTGTTGACATCTAGTGCAAACGGACCCATATCCCACTGTGTATTCGATAGGCGATAGTTGAAAACCTACAAAGCTCAGATTTCCCACTTCCTGGTTGGATTTTTTTCTCAGGTTTTTGCCTGCCATATGAGTTCTGTTATACTCACATACATCATTCAAACAGTTTTAGAAACTTCAGAGTGGTTTCTATCCAATACTATTAATAATATGCATGAATTAGCAACTGGGACTGAGGAGCAGGCAGTTTACTCTGGGCATCTCTGGGCACCTTTTCATCCAAGCTAATCAATACTGCCCCTGCAGCCATAAGACGTTTTAAGCAAGTTAATCATTCTGTTATTGGGGGCAATGAGAGATTGTCGAATTTAGGGGAGATAAAATGAATTGCTACTGTATTTTGATACGTGAGGCTTATTTGATCTAATAGAAGTTTCACAATGCTTAGGTTGTTATGAGTGTACTGATATAAGTGTGATGCACATGACATCCCAGCAAATTTGAGAAAAAACACTTGTCCCTGTTGAAATTTGAGACAGTCTATACATATTCATGAGGCTAGCATAGCATCTCATTCTCCATTGAATACAGGTGGTTAAATTCAACACCCCTCATCGAATATTCAAAAAAGTATTAAAATAACGAGATATCCAACAATCCAAAGAGAGGAATAGGCAGGAGCTTGACAGCCCGCCGTTCCGCTCTGTGGAAAATGAATCCCACTGTTAGGGTGGAGACAAAAGCATCTCGTCATTATATCCAGTTTCTCTGATGTAATCCAGTGCATGGGTATGAGTAATAGCTTGTAACCTGTGTTCAGCAGAAGAAGAACAAGCAATGGGAGAAGAGGGAATCATGGGGAGGTAGGCTTCATCTATAATCATAATCATCTATAATATCTCTTCTCTTCCCATGGTATTCTCTGATAAATTGTTACCACTCCACACACTTGTCTGTTTCTCCCTCATCCTTTCTCCCTCCCTTTCTCTCTCCTCCCCTCCCTTCTCAGTAGAGGTGTCATACCCCAAGGTGAATGTGTCTCGTACGGAGTCTCAGATGTCCAACAGCAGTGTGGAGTTGGGCTCCTTCTACAGGCAGATAGAGGTAAAGTGCAACGCAATGTGCTTTACAGGAAAAAACGAATAGAAAACAATGAAAATAAAAACTGAAATATTTACTACACAACAAACATAATTGGATAAAAAACTAAAGAATAACAATAAAAAATGAACAACTAAAAAGCACCCTCACGAAAGCTAAGCTAAAAAGGTGTGTTTTAATATTTATTATAAATATGTCCACAGTTTTGTACCCCCTCAGATTCTCTGGCAGGCTAATCCAGAGGCTAGGGGCATAAAAACTAAAGGCTGCCTCTCCATGCCTCTTGGTCCTGGGCTTTGGGATAGTTAAAAGGCCAGTGTCAGAGGACCTGAGGGACCTACTGGGCACATAACTTAAAAGCATTTCTGATATGTATTGGGGTGCACAATCATGCATTGATTTAAAAACCAATCAGGCAGCCAGGACAGAGACCTTAAAACCGGTGTTATGTGTGCTCTCTGTCTGGTCTTGGTCAGGAGCCTTGTTGCGGCATTCTGTATGTTATGCAGTTGACCAATGGCTTTGTTGGGTAGACCAGACAGGAGAGCATTACAGTAGTTAATCCTGCTTGTAATAAAATCATGGATGAGTCTCTCTACAGGTGTACAACAGTGAAATGCTTACTATAAAACAAAACAAAAATTCTTTAAACTTTATTTAACCAGGAAGGGCTCCTTGAGATTTGAAATCTCTTTTTCAAGAGCGTCCAGGCCAAGATAGGCAGCACCAAGTCATTACACAATTACAGACAGACAACATGAAAAACTACAAGTAATCTAGTAAAAACCATAGAATTCACAAGAGTATAGCAAAATCATAAAACAGCAAATTAAAAACATTGACAGGTCAGGGAATCAGTCTCAAAATCCTACATCAGTGATTTAAAAACACCAAATCGGGACAAGTTCTTCCATTTAAAAAGTATTTTGTAAGGTGTTCCAAGACGATGGCGCAGAGTACATAAAAGCCCTTTTACCTAATTCAGTTCGGACATTTGGAACAGTTAGCAGGATAAAGTCCTGCAAACAAAGAGAGGCACACACCACATTTCTGAACAATAAAATTGACAAAATAAAATGGTAGTAAACCAAAAATGGCTTTGTAAATAAAAGTATACCAGTGACTGAGCCTATGAGTGACTAGAGAAGGCCAGCCAACACTGGTATACAAAGTGCAGTGGTGCGTAAGGCTTTTGCAGTTTAAATATATCTCAAAACGCCATGGTAAAGGGTGTCAATTTATCTCAAACACTGAGCGGAAGCATTCAAATATAAAATATCAACATAGTCTAGTAAAGGCATAAATGTAGCTGATACTAGCCTCCTTCTGGCTGCAAAAGAAAAACATGCCTTATTCCTAAAATAAAATCTAAACTTCAGCTTCAAAATTTTTGTAAGTTGTTGAATATGCAACTTAAAACAGAGGCCGTCATTAAAATTCCAAGATATTTATATGAGGTTACAGTCTCAACTTACAAGCCCCTAACCAACAATGCAGTTTAAAAAAACCTGAATAAGAATAAGAAATAAAAGGAAAAATTAATTAAAGAGCAGCAGTAAAATAACAATAGCGAGTCTATATACAGGGTTACACAGGGGGTACCGGTACAGAGTCAATGTGAGGGGGCACCGGTTCGTCGAGGTAATATGTAGGTAGAGATATTAAAGTGACTATGCATAGATAATAACAGAGAGTAGCAGTGGCGTAAAAGAGGGGGGGTGGGGGGAGGGGGGCAATGCAAATAGTCTGGGTAGCCATTTGATTAGATGTTCAGGAGTCTTATGGCTTGGGGGTAGAAGCTGTTTAGAAGCCTCTTGGACCTAGACTTGGCGCTCCGGTACCGCTTGCCATGCGGTAGCAGAGAGAACAGTCTATGACTAGGGTGGCTGGAGTCTTTGACACTTTTTAGGGCCTTCCTTTGACACCGCCTGGTATAGAGGACCTGGATGGCAGGAAGCTTGGCCCCAGTGATGTACTGGGCTGTACGCACTACCCTCTGTAGTGCCTTGCTGTCGGAGGCTGAGCAGTTGCCATACCACGCAGTGATGCAACCAGTCAGGATGCTCTCGATGGTGCAGCTGTAGAACCTTTTGAGGATCTGAGGACCAATGGCAAATCTTTTCAGTCTCCTGAGGGGGAATAGGTTTTGTCATGCCCTCTTCACGACTGTCATGGTGTGTTTGGACCATGTTAGTTTGTTGGTGATGTGGATACCAAGGAACTTGAAGCTCTCAACCTGCTCCACTACTACCCGTTGATGAGAATGGGGGCGTGCTCGGTCCTCCTTTTCCTGTAGTCCACATCATTTCCTTTGTCTTGATCACGTTGAGGGAGCGGTTGTTGTCCAGGCAACACACGGCCAGGTCTCAGACCTCCTCCCTATAGACTGTCTCGTCGTTGTCGGTGATCAGGCCTATCACAGTTGTGTCATTGGCAAGCTTAATGAGGGTGTTGTGCCTGGCCGTGCAGTCATGAGTGAAAAGGGAGTACAGGAGGGGACTGAGTGTGGCGGATGGGTTGTTGCCTACCCTTACCACCTGGGGGCTGCCCGTCAGGAAGTCCAAGATCCAGTTGCAGAGGGAGGTGTTTAGTCCCAGGGTCCTTAGCTTATTGATGAGCTTTGAGGGCACTATGGTGTTGAACGCTGAGCTGTATTCAATGAATAGCATTCTCACATAGGTATTCCTTTTGTCCATGTGAGATAGGGCAGTGTGGAGTTCAATAGAGATTGCATCATGTGTGGATCTGTTAGGGCGGTGTGCAAATTGGAGTGGGTCTAGGGTTTCTGGAATAATGGTGTTGATGTGAGCCATGACCAGCCTTTCAAAGCACTTCATGGCTACAGATGTGAGTGCTACGGGTCGGTAGTCATTTAGGCAGGTTACCTTAGTTTTCTTGGGCACAGGCACTATGGTGGTCTGCTTAAAACATGTTGGTATTACAGACTCAGACTGGGAGAGGTTGAAAATGTCAGTGAAGACACTTGCTAGTTGGTCCCGGAACATATTCCAGTCTGTGCTAACAAAACAGTCCTGTAACTTAGCATTTGCTTCATTTGACCACTTTTTTACTGACCGAGTCACTGGTGCTTCCTGCATAGAATTATGGTCAGATTTGCCAAATGGAGGGTGAGGGAGAACTTTGTGTGTGGAGTTAAGGTGGTTTAGAGTTTTTTCCCCTTTGGTTGCACATTTAACATGCGGATAGAAATTTGGTAAAACTGAATCAAGTTTCCCTGCATTAAAGTCATCGGCCACTAGGAGCGCCGCCTCTGGATGAGCGTTTTCCTGTTTGCTTGTGGCGGAATACAGCTCATTGACTGTGGTCTTAGTACCAGCATCGGTCTGTGGTGGTATGTAGACAGCTACGAAAAATACAGATGAAAAATCTCTAGGTACAGTAGATAGTGTGGTCTACAGCTTATCATCAGATACTTTGGGTATCTCAGAGGCCAGATTCTCTCTCTGTGTTTTGGCTCCAACAATAAGTCCCTCAGTCTTGTTTTGATTTAGTAGGAGGAAGTTGTGAGCCATCCAAGTATTTTAATCATTAATACAGTCTAATGATTTTTCCGTGGAGCTAAAATCCTCTGGTGACACAGAAATGTAAAGATGTGTATCGTCTTCGTAGCAGTAAAAATAAATCCTGTGCTTTCTGATAACGTTGATATATGCATCATACTGGGCTTGACTCTGTCATCTGGGCTGTGGGAGGAGAATAGGGTGACATACCATATGTTGTATGTAGAAAAATATAGACTTCAATGATTAAGTGTATTCCTTTCCTCCCTTTCTTCCTCTCCTCTCTCCTCCTGCTCCCATCTCTCTACCTTCTCTCCCTCCCTCTCTGATCCAGAACGGTCGCTCCAGTCCCCGTCCCTCAGACCAGGGGCAGGGTGATGGAGGTGGTGGTAGTGTGGAGGGGGGTTACTGCTGTGTCTACCTGCCTGACGGCAGTGCCTCCCTGGCTCCTACACGGCCCGGCCTCCCCCTAAGAGAAATGCTGTCAGGCCTCTGTGAGAAGAGAGGTTTCCCCCTTAAAGACATCCTCATCTATCTCCACAACAAGGACATGGTGAGCCCAGGCCCGCACCCTCAGCTCAAGTCTCACTTTATAACCCCGTTTCAGTGACTGAGCTCTGGGGCGAGAGTTTTTTGTTATTAAAGTTCTATTCTATTCTACTCTATAGTGACGGTATCTATTGTTTGTGTATATGCTCTCCCTACAGCAGCCACTATCTCTGGAGCAGGACTGTTCCGTACTGAGAGACCAGCAGGTCTCCCTGGAGCTGAGGGTAACGTTTGCGTAAGTCAGTGCCTCTTCCTGTCTCACTCATCATCAATGTATTTCTGGGTTTATGTGTTAACTTCTTAGGGCTAGGGGGCAGTATTTGGAAGTTCGGATGACTGACGTGCCCAAAGTAAACTGCCTGTTACTCAGGCCCAGAAGCTAGGATATGCATGTAATTGGTATTATTGGATGGAAAACACACTGAAGTTTCTAAAAATGTTAAAATAATGTCTGTGAGCATAACAGAACTGATATGGCAAGCAAAAACCCGAGGAGAATCCATCAAATATATATATTTTTTTAGGTCACCACCCATTGAAAATGCTTGTCTATGGGAAATTCAAAGGAAATCCTCCCAGGTTGCAGTTCCTATGGCTTCCACTAGATGTCAACAGTCTTTAGAAAGTGTTTCAGGCTTGTTTCTTTTTAAATATTAGCTAGAATTTGTAGTTTTTCAAGGTGGCAATCATTTGGACTGTAGTCTTGTGGCGCGCGTGGATGAGGGCGCGCACTCCGTTATTTATCTCCGGTATTGAACATACTATTCTCCGTCTTAAATTTGATTGTTTATTGACATATTAGTGTAGCTGAGGATTGATTAGAAACATTGTTTGACTTGTTGGGACGAAGTTTATTGGTAACTTTTGGGATTGCTTCATCTGCATGTTGAACGACTGGAACGGGTGGATTACTGAATCAAACGCGCCAACTAAACTGACTTTTTTGGGATAAAAATAAGGACTTTATCGAACAAAATGACCATTTGTTGTGTAGCTGGGACCCTTGGGATTGCAAACAGAGGAAGATCTTCAAAGGTAAGTGATTTATTTTATCACTATTTCTGACTTTTGTGACGCCTCTGCTGGTTTGGAAAATGTTTTTAATGATTTTGTATGCGTGGCGCTGTCCTCAGATCATCGCATGGTATGCTTTCACCGTAAAGCCTTTTAAAAATCTGACAAAATGGCTGGATTAACAAGAAGTTAAGCTTTTAAATGATGTATGACACTTGTATTTTCATGAATGTTTAATATTACGATTTTTGTATTTTGAATTTCGCGCTCTGCAATTTCACCGGATGTTGGCGAGGTGGGTCACTAGCACCCCACATAGCCGAAAAAGGGCTTTAGCCCCACCCATCTCTTTAATGGTTGTTCTTAGTGCTCTGTCCTAACAACAATGATCAAGCACCCAAGCTAACTGGCTAACGTTGGCTAGCTTGCTAGCTTCTTTCAGACACAAATGAGAGAACTGCTCACTGACCATTTTACTCGCGCGAGCAGAGCTGGTTAGACTGTTTTTATGTTATCCAGAGCATTGGTGACTGCAACTGTGCTTCTGGCAACAATTTATGCTTTTTTGCCAACCTTTACTGACACCGGCCATTTTCAATGGGTGTTGAGCGTTCATAAATTCATTAGTTATTCTGTGTTATTCTGGCACACGCAGACGAGAGTGGATAGCCAGAGCGAATTTACCAGCTACGTCTATCAACAGTTGTCACAGTGACATTCTATTTAAATGGTTACTTGCATAATGGAGTCTTTTGTTAAGACATGTAGCTAGCTAGCTAGCTAGATAACCAATGAACCAAAATCCCAACTCATGACATTACTACCCTGCATGAATCTGCAGGTAGCTAACCAACCAGGTTCAATGTTAGCTAGCTAACATAAGGCTATAACTAGCAAAGTAAATGTCTCTGAGATACAAATAATAAGATCATACATGTAACGTTAGCTAGCGAGCCAGCCAGCTAATGTTATCTAACTATCTAACAGTACACTTTAACTTGAAATGAAATACTTCCTGTCAAAATTAGAAATGTGTAATATCTGAAAATGTAGCTAGCTAGACTATCTTACCTGTGCTCTGAAATCGGAGTATTTAGACAGAGCTAATTTACCAGCTATGTCTATCAACAGTCGTCGCAGTGACATTCTATTGAAATGGTTAATTGCATAGTGGAGTCTTGTTAACCTCTAACGCCTCACAAACCCGGATCCGGGATCCCCCCCATCAAAAAAGCTGACTAGCATAGCCTAGCCTAAAGCCACAGGGATATCATATAATAAAATGTTCATGAAATCACAAGTCCAAGACACCAAATGAAAGATACACATCTTGTGAATCCAGCCATCATTTCTGATTTTTAAAATGTTTTACAGGGAAGACACAATATGTAAATCTATTAGCTAACCACGTTAGCAAAAGACACCACTTTTTTACTCCACCATTTTTTTACTCCATCAGTAGCTATCACAAATTCGACCAAATAAAGATATAAATAGCCACTAACCAAGAAACAACTTCATCAGATGACAGTCTGATAACATATTTATTGTATAGCATATGTTTTGTTAGAAAAATGTGCATATTTCAGGTATAAATCATAGTTTACCATTGCAGCCACCATCACAACTCTCACCAAAGCGACTAGAATAACTACAGAGACCATTGTGTATTACCTAATTACTCATCATAAAACATTTCTTAAAAATACACAGCGTACAGCAAATGAAAGACACAGATCTTGTGAATCCAGCCAATATTTCAGATTTTCTAAGTGTTTTTTTTTATTTTATTTTATTTATTTTTTTTTGGGGTGGATCAGCTTAATATTGCGGAAAGAATGTTGCTTCCAATGTAATTGTCTGCATCATTTCCAATCCCCCATATTTTTTGGGGTAAATATATATATCCATACACGCATGCATACATATATACATATATACATACACATACCTATATAGACATACATACTTTTTTAAAGAATATACCTTTATTATTATTCCCCGCAACCCTACCACCGCTCCCCCAATTGGAGTAAACTAATAAACACTTCTGCTTTTACCTTCAATTTATACATCTTATACCTATTTTACAGACACAGACTACTTTATAATAGTTCTCTCTTGTTTGTTCTTAGTCCTTCCTCTATTTCTGTTGTCCATCCAATTTTATTTCCACTTGTAACTGTGCTATTTCACAAAAGCTCCGCACCTATACACATTTCACAGATCCCGTATGCCCTACATTGTTTATCTTGTTATTAGTCCCACCCTTCAGTTCCACTCAACCCTTCCCATCTATCTTCCAACATCATCCATTTCGGATTTTTATTTGCCATATATTTTTCAACTGTGCTGTGATGCTTCACAAAAGATTTGAACCTTCCTATTCTCATAGCTTCTACAGATTGTAAATTAAAAATAAACATTTTTGCTAAAATAATTATTATATTATTGATTGATTGACTATGGCTTTTCAAATCCCCCAGTATTGCTATCTGTAGCGTTAGTTCTAGGCAAATGTTGCAATTCTTCAGCCATTCCTGGACCTGTGACCAAAAACGAGCTACATATGGACAATACCAAAATAAATGATCTAATGACTCTGCCTCCTCACAACAGAATCTGCAGAGCTGGGAAGATTGTATACCCCATATATATAACATTCTATTAGTTGCAAGAATTTTGTACAGTAATTTAAATTGAAAAATTCGAAGTTTTGAATCCGGCGTTGTTTTGCGTATCAATTCATAAACCATGTGCCATGGAATGGGTACATCGAAAATCTCTTCCCAACTATTTTGTAATTTATATGGCACAGCTGTCAGTTTTTTGGTCCTTAAATGAAATTGGTATATGTTTTTATTTATCACACTTTTCTTTAACCATTTATGTTCTTTAATACAGGGCCGACATACAAGTTCCTTACTTTTTTCCCCTTCTACTTGCCTCTTCCATTTTTGTGGTAATGCTGCAATTAATTGGTTGTAATTTTGGGTAGAGCAGACATTTCCATATGTCTGTGTTAGCTGCATGTGTGACATAACTCCACCAGTCCTATTTATGATATCATTCACAAAAATTATACCTTTTTTAAACATTTCTTCGATAAATACAGTTTTTTTATCAATTACTATATTTGAATTTAACCACAATATTTGTTGTACTATTTGTTCCGTCCTTTCAGGTGGATTAAACTGAAATTGCAACCAACTTTCTAAGGCTTGTTTAAAAAATAAGGATATTTTGGAGATTATTTCCTTTTCAAACAACCGAAAGTGAGCAGGTGTAATCTGAATAAAGGGAAAAAGGCCCTTCTTGAACATAGGATGAGACATTCGTACCAATTTACTAGAGAACCAGTTTGGATTTAAGTATAACTTTTGTATGACTGATGCCTTTAGTGAGAGGTCTAATGCTTTAATATTTAATAATTTCTGCCCTCCGAATTCATATTCGTTATATAAATAGGCCCTTTTAATTTTATCTGGCTTGCCGTTCCAAATAAAATGGAATATTTTTTGTTCATATAATTTAAAAAGCAGGTCACTAGGTGTAGGCAAAACCATAAGCAAATAGGTAAACTGTGATATGACTAAAGAGTTAATCAGGGTGATTTTTCCACAAATAGACAAGTATTTTCCTTTCCATGGTAGCAAGATCTTATCTATTTTTGCTAACTTTCTATAAAAATTTATTGGAGTGAGATCATTTCTTTCTTTTGGGATTTTTATACCGAGTATGTCCACATCTCCGTCAGACCATTTAATTGGTAAACTACATGGCAATATAAAATGTGTATTTTTTGGTGATCCAATATATGGTACATTTATCATAATTTGGTTTTAATCCAGAGAGGATAGCAAAGGTATCTAGATCCTCTATGAGGCCGTGGAGAGACTCTAGTTGTGGTTTTAAAAGAAAACATGAATCATCAGCGTACAATGACACCTTAGTTTTTAAGCCACGGATTTCTAATCCATTAATATTAATGTTTGATCTAATTTTAACAGCTAACATTTCGATGGCAATAATAAATAGATATGCCGATAGTGGACAACCTTGTTTTACTCCTCTAGATAGTTTAAAACTTTCTGAGATGTAGCCATTATTTACTATTTTACACCTAGGGTTACTATACATAATTTTAACCCATTTTATAAGAGATTCCCCAAAATTGAAATATTCTAGGCATTTATATATAAACTCCAGTCGTACTTTATCAAAAGCCTTTTCAAAATCAGCTATGAAAACCAGACCTGGTGTCCCCGATATTTCATAGTGTTCTATTGTTTCCAGTACTTGCCTTATATTATCTCCAATGTATCGTCCATGTAAAAAACCTGTCTGATTAGGATGAATAATATCTGACAAAACTTTTTTTATTCTATGCGCCAAGCATTTTGCTAGGATTTTTGCATCACAACACTGAAGTGTAAGAGGTCTCCAATTTTTTAATTGGACTGGATCTTTATATATACCACTTGGGTCCTGTTTCAGTAATAACGATATCAGACCTTCTTGTTGCGTGTCTGATAATCTACCATTTATATAGGAGTGGTTAAAACAAGCTAATAATGGTCCTTTGAGTATATCAAAAAAAGTTTTGTATACTTCCACTAGTATGCCATCCAGCCCTGGAGTTTTCCCATCCTTAAAGGCCCCAATTGCATCAAGCAGTTCCTCCTCTGTAATTTGGCCTTCACATGAGTCTTTCTGTACAGATGTTAATTTTACATTATTAATAGGAAGTGTTTCTAAGTGTTCTAAGTGTTTTACAGCGAAAACACAATATAGCGTTATATTAGCTTACCACAATAGCAAACATCACAACAGCATTGATTCAAGCCAAAAATAGCGATAACGTATAAACCACCAAAATATATTAATTTTTTCACTAACCTTCTCAGAATTCTTCAGATGACAGTCCTATAACATCATATTACACAATGCATATAGAGTTTGTTCGAAAATGTGCATATTTAGCGGCACAAATCGTGGTTATACAATGTGATTAGTGGCCAAAACTTCAAGCAATCTGTCCGGCGCCATCTTGGAGAGGCACCTATTCTAATCGAAAACTATTCATAAACTTGACTAAAAAATACAAGTTGGACAGCAAATGAAAGACAAATTAGTTCTTAATGCAATCGCTGTGTTACATTTTTAAAATTAACGTTACTTCAGCATACAGCGTGCGCTAAAGTGAGACCGCACCGAAATTCATGGCGGAATTATTATTTGACATTTGTCAACATAAATACGAATTAACAACATAAAGATTGCTTACTATTTGCCGAGCTTCCATCAGAATCTTGGGCAAGGTGTCCTTTCTCCAGAACAATCGTCTTTTGGTTGAAAGATGTCCTCTTCTCATGTGGAAATAGCAGCTAACGATAGCCACCCACTGTAGAGGTGTCCAACTCGTGAAAGCGCATCACAAAGAAATCCAGGAAAATCGCAATAAACTGATATAAACTGCTATAAGTCGGTTTAAATTAACTACCTTATGATGTCTTTAACAACTATAACGAATAAAAACATGACCGGAGATATAGAACTGCTAAAACGAAAGCTTTGCAGGAGGCCACTGTGATGTCTCTGCTGCGCCAGGCGCCCCGTTGAAAAGAACGGTACTTCCGTTCCACGGTCTTATATAGGGCCCCAGATTGCGCAATCCACTCCATTCAAATTCTCCCCACTTACTGACATCTAGAGGAAGGCGTATGCAGTGCATGTAGCCCGATGGCTTACATGGGGACTTATAAACTGACCTCAGAACAGGGACCTCGATTTCTGAAATCTCACTCCCTGACAGGAAATGTGCTGCAGAATGAGTTCTGTTTCACTCAGAGAAATAATTCAAACGGTTTTAGAAACTAGAGAGTGTTTTCTATCCAATAGTAATAATAATATGCATATTGTACGAGCAAGAATTGAGTACGAGGCAGTTTAATTTGGGAACGAATTTTTACAAAGTCGAAATGGCGCCCCCCCTAGTGTCAAGAGGTTTTAAGACATGTAGCTAGCTAGCTAAACAATGAACCACAATCACAACTCGTGCTGCTACTACCCTGCATGAATTTGCAGGGAGCTAACCAACCAGATTCAATGTTAGCTAGCTAACATTAGCCTATAACTAGCAAAGCAAATGGCTCTGAGATACAAATAATAAGACCATACATGTAACATTAGCTAGCGAACCAGGAAACTAACGTTAGCTAGCTAGCTAGCCAGCTAACAGTAGACTTTACTTGAAATGAAAATTAATTTATGCCAAAATTAAAAGTGTAATATCTGAAAATGTAGCTAGATAGACTATCTTACCCAGGTACATCATGGATGGATGCCTCTCCCTGTCACGGATGCCATGGTTGCCCTTAGTTTGAAGATGTAATCCAGAGACATGTGTTTTCTCCATCACCTTAGCTATCATACTCTAATTTCACTGATATCAAAACTCGGTCCTCCAGAAAGTGGAGAGCAACACTTATGCAGTTCTACTACGGGATACATTTTTTTAAGTGCAGCGTTACCTACACATACTGACCAGCTCAAATAGACAGAAGCATGCTTTATGGCAGACCAATTCAAACTCATCTCTCGGCATACCCTGCCCACTCATTATCTCAGCCAATCATGGCTTGCTAACTTTTTCTGTGGCAAAACAAACTGGGCTCGTAATTTAACAATTTTATTCATATTTACAGATGGCATAAAAGTCTGTTATGAAGGCACATAAAACTTCACATGTTCCACAAGGGATTTCTGCCAAAAAAGGCATTTTGATTTAATTTTTTTTTTTAAAGTTTACGTTCAAATGGCTCTCCTGTGAAGTAGTGACCCACAACATACGCCTAGTTTCCTGAGATCAGTCACAAATGAACTTTTAACAAGGCACACCTGTTAATTGAAATGCATTCCAGGTGACTACCTCATGAAGCTGGTTGAGGGAATGAGTAGGTTTCCAAATTTTTGACTGGTACTGTGTATGATGGGATGTACAGACATTATGGACAGTATGTGGATAGAGTATTTAGTATATCTGTAGAATACACAGGATAGAATAGTATATATGTACAGCAATAGTTTAATAGGATGGCATTGACTAGAATACAGTCTATACATATGAAGTGGGTAAAACAGTATGTGAACATTATTAAAGTGACCAGTGTTGCATTATTAAAGTAACCAGTGATTCCATGTCTATGTACAAAGGCTTGAGGATTGAGTAACCGAGTGGTAGCTGACTAGTGACATTGACTAAGTTCAGGGCACGGTACTGGGTGAAGGCTGGCTAGTGATGGCTATTTAACAGTCTGATGGCCTTTGTCCCAGCTTTGATGCACCTGTACTGACCTCGCCTTCTGAATGATAGCGGGGTGAACAGACCGTGGCTCGGGTGGTTGATGTCCTTGATTATCTTTTTGACCTTCCTGTGACATCTTGCGGCTGCAGGATATCCTGGAGGGCAGGCAGTGTGCCCTCGGTGATGCGTTGGGCAGACTGCACCACCCTCTGGAGTGCCCTGCGGTTGCAGGCAGTGCAGTTTCCATACCAGGCGGTGCATTTGCCGTACCAAGCGGTGATACAGCCCGACAGGATGCTCTATAAATGTTTGTGAGGGTCTTAGGGGCTAAGGCGTGCGCGGCCACGCATTCATGGGTGAACATCGAGTACAGGAGGGGGCTGAGCACGCACCCTTGTGGGGCCCCTGTGTTGAGAATCAGCATTGGGGGTGCTCTGTAAGGAAGTCCAGGACCCAGTTGCATAGGGCAGGGTTCAGACCCAGGGCCCTGAGCTTAATGATGAGCTTGGAGGGTACTATGGTGTTAAAGGCTGAGCTGTAGTCAATGAACAACATTCTTACATAGGTATTCTTGTCAAGAGGTATCCCCTCTTGTCCAGATGGGATAGGGCAGTGTGCAGTCCGATGGCGATTGCATCATCTGTGGATCTATTGGGGTGGTATGCAAATTGAAGTGGGTCTAAGGTGTCGGGTAAGGTGGAGGTAATAGGATCCCTAACTAGCCTCTCAAAGAACTACATGATGACAGAAGTGAGTGCTACGAGGCGATAGCCATTTAGTTCAGTTACCTTTGCTTTCTTGGGTACAGGAACAATGGTGGACATCTTGAAGCAAGTGGGAACAGAAGACTGGGATAAGGGAGAGATTGAATATATCCGTAAACATGGCTAAGGATGCCGTCTGGGCCAGGAGCCTTGCGATGCTTAAAACATGCTTAAATGTCTTACTCACATCGGCCACGGAGAACGAGAGCCCACAGTCCCCGGGAGCGGCCCACGTCGGTGGCACTGTGTTATCCTCAAAGTGGGCGAGGAAGGTGTTTATCTTGTCCGGAAGCAAGACATTGGTGTCCGCGACATGGCTGGTTTTCACTTTGTAATCCATCTCGAGTCCCTGCCACATATGTCTCGTGTCTGAGACATTGAATTGCGACTACACTTTGTCTCTGTGCTGACATTTTTCCTGTTTGATAACATAACTGCACTGAACGTATTCAACCATATTCCCAGTCACCATGCCATGGTTAAATGCAGGTGTTCGCACTTTCAGTTTTGCGCGAATCTACAGTTTTTGGTTTGGGAAGGTTTAAATAGTCACAATGGGAACAACATCCCCTATACACTTCCTGATGAACACCGTGTCAGTATATACGTCAACGTTATTCTCAGAAGCAACCCGAAATATATCCCCGTCCACGTGATCAAAACAATCTTGAAGCATGGATTCCGATTGGTCAGACCAGTGTTGAATAGACCTTAGCATGGGTACTTCCTGTTTGAGTTTCTGCCTATAGGAAGCGAGGAGCAGAATGGAGTCATGATCTGATTTGCCAAAGGGATGGTGGGGGAGGGCCTTGTAGCCATCCCGGAAGGGAGAATAATAATGGTTGAGAGTTTTCGATGCGCGAGTACTACAGGCAATGTGTTGATAGAATTTCAGTCGTGTTTTCCTCATATTTGCTTTGTTAAATTCCCCAGCTACAGTAAATGCCACCTTAGTATATTCAGTTTCCAGTTTGCACAAAGTCCAGTGTAGTTCCTTGAGGGCCATCCTGGTATCGGCTTGAGGGGGAATATATACGGCTGTGACTATAACCGAAGACAATTCTCTTGGCATTTGATTGTGAGTTATTCTAGGTTGGGTGAACAAAAGGACTTGAGTTCCTGTACATTGTCACAATCACACCATGAGTAGTTAAAACCTCGACAGGATCGGTGTGTCCCCCGCGGGACGGTTGAGCTAACGTAGGCTAATGTGATTAGCATGAGGTTGTAAGTAACAAGAACATTTCCCAGGACATAGACATATCGGATATTGGCAGAAAGCTTACATTATTGTTAATCTAACTGCACTGTCCAATTTACAGTAGATATTACAGTGAAAGAATACCATGCTATTGTTTGAGGATAGTGCACAGTTATGAAAATGTATTAATAAACCAATTAGGCACATTTGGGCAGTCTTGATACAACATTTTGAACAGAAATGCAATGGTTTGTTGGATCAGTCTAAAACTTTGCACATACACTGCTGCCAACTAGTGACCAAAATCTAAATTGTGCCTTGGCTGGAATAATACATTATGGCCTTTCTCTTGCATTTCAAAGATGATGGTATAAAAAAATACAAAAAAATATGTTTTTTTCTTTGTATTATCTTTTACCAGATCTAATGTGTTATATTCTCCTACATTAATTAATTAATTTAGCATTTCCACAAACTTCAAAGTGCTTCCTTTCAAATGGTATCAAGAATATGCATATCCTTGCTTCAGGTCCTGAGCTACAGGCAGTTAGATTTGGGTATGTAATTTTAAGTGAAAATTGAAAAAAGGGGCAGATCCTTAAGAGGTTCATGAAACATACACCAACACCTTTTTTCTTCCCGGAGAGTTCTTTATTAATCCTGTCTGCGCGCTGTACTGAGAACCCAGCTGGCTTTATGGATGGGGACAGTATATCCTGAGAGAGCCATGATTTCATGAAACAGAGTAGTTACAGTCCCTGATGTCTCTCTGGAAGGAGATCCTCACCCTGAGCTCGTCTACTTTATTGTCCAAGGACAAAATATTAGCGAGTAATATACTCAGGAGAGGTGGATGGTGTGCACACCTCCTGAGTCAGACTAGAAGTTCACTCCGAATACCTCCGCTCCACCAGTGGCGTCTTGGAGCAGCCTCTGGGATAAGTTCAATTGCCTTGGGCGTGTACAAACAAAGGACCCCAATTCGGGAAAGTTGTATTTCTGATCGTAATGCTTGTGAGTTACCGCCTCTCTGATATCCTAAAGTTATTTACAGCTGTATGTAATAACACAAAACATTTTCTGGGCCATAGAAATACTGCAAAGTTGCTTAGGAGCTAGAAGCGGAGCACCATCTTACTTATTCATCCCACACACACATTAAGAGAGTGTGAACGACGCTGACTGGGTATAGACAAATAAGAGCTCTCCAGTAGGTACCAAAACATTCAAAGGCCATTTTCTCAAAAGTGAGGTTACAACTTTCAAAGCAGAATTACTTTCCCATTGTTCCTCAAATGCAGTGTATGGTATACCATTTTGTAGCTCTGTGTCTCTGCTTTTATCCAATTTAAAAAACACAATTTACATTTCTTTCCTTAATGCGTTTGAGCCAATCAGTTGTGTTGTGACAAGGTATACAGAAGATAGCTCTATTTGGAAAAAGACAAAGTCCACGTTATGGCAAGAACAGCTCAAATAAGCAAAGAGAAACAACAGTCCATCATTACTTTAAGACATGAAGGTCAGTCAATGCCTCCACAATCAACTGACCTCAACCCAATTGAGATGGATTGGGATGAGTTGGACCGCACAGTGAAGGAAAGCAGCCAACAAGTGCTCAGCATTAGTGGGAACTCCTTCAAGACTGTTGGAAAAGCATTCCAGGTGAAGCTGGTTGAGAAAATGCCAAGTGTGCAAAGTTGTCATCAAGGCAAAGGTTGGCTACTTTGAAGAATCTCAAATCTAAAATATGTTTTGATTTGTTTAACACTTTTTTGGTTACTACATGATTCCATATGTGGTATTTCATAGTTTTGATGTCTTCACTATTATTCTACAATGTAGAAAATAGTAAAAATAAAGAAAAACCCTAGAATGAGTAGGTGTGTCCAAACTTTTGAATGGTACCGTAAATCTTTTTATACGCTGGATTCCGACATTGCTCATCCTAATATTTATGTATTTGTTAATTCCATTATTTTTCTTTTAGATCTGTGTGCATTGTTGTGAATTGTTAGATATTACTGCCTGCTGGAGCTAGGAACACGAGCATTTTGATACATCTGCAATAACTTCTGCTAAATGTATGTACGCGACCAATAACATTTGATTTGATTTGTGTACTGTTTCTGAATATGTATTGTATATTGCTGTGTGTGTGTTTCAGGTTGGAGGTGGTTTTCACTGGTAAGACATGCGGCATCAAGGTGAAGTCCAGTAAGACTCTGCTGGATGCCCTTTCTATGGTACTACAGAAACACCAACTCAGAACACACGAGGCCATGGTCACCATGGTGAGGACTGTGTGTGCGTGTATGTGTTATAGAATGTCTTGAGTGAATGTGTGTGTGTTCTAGAAATTCTGAGTGAATATCTATTGGTATTTGGTATTTTATTAGGATCCCCATTAGCTGTTGCAAAAGCAGCAGCTACTCTTCCTGGGGTCCACACAAAATATGAAACATAATAAAGAATGACATAATACAGAACATCAATAGACAAGAACAGCTCAAGGACAGAACTACATAAAAAAAAAAAAAAGTCACACGTAGCCTACAAAAGGCACACGTAGCATACACCCAAACTATCTAGGTTGGCTGTTTATTTGAGCAATATGAGATGGAAGGAAGTTCCATGCAATAAGGGGTCTATATAATACTGTACGCTTTCTTGAATTTGTTCTGGATTTTGGGACTGTGAAAAGACCCCTGGTGGCATGTCTGGTGGGATAAGTGTGTGTGTCAGAGCAGTGTGTAAATTGACAATGCAAACAATTTGGGATTTTCAACACATTCATGTTTCTTATAAAAAATAAGAAGTGATGCAGTCAGTCTCTCCTCAACTCTTAGCCAAGAGAGACTGGCATGCATAGTATTTATATCAGCCCTCTGATTACAATTAAGAGCAAAACATGCTGCTCTGTTCTGAGCCAGCTGCAGCTTAACTAGGTCTTTCCTTGCAGCACTGGACCACAAGACTGAACAATAATCAAGATTAGACAAAACGAGAGCCTGCAGAACTTCCTTTGTGGAGTGTGGTGTCAAAAAAGCAGAGCATCTCTTTATTACGGCTAGACCTCTCCCCATCTTTACAACCATTGAATCTATATGTTTTGACCATGACAGTTTACAATCTAAGGTAACGCCAAGTAATGTAGTTTCCTAAACTTGTTCAACAGCCACAACATTCATTACCAGATTCAGCTGAGGTCTAGCACTTAAGGAATGATTTGTACCAAATACAATGCCTCTAGTTTTAGAGATGTTCAAGACCAGTTTATTACTGAGAAAGTGTGTGTGTGAGAGAAAGTGTCTGTGTGTGATCATATGTCCTGTTTTGCAGAGTGGGAGTGATGTGCCTCTGAGCATGAGCACCAATGTCTTCAAACTGGCCAATAAGACGCTGCAGCTCTACAAGGTCAAAGGTGAATACATACTGATTAGCACACACCTGTTAACTAGTTCTTTGTCCCATGATGAAAATAATAATGGACAGGATTCAGGGCATTGTAGTGCTGGGGTTGTTTAACCTCACTGGTTTTCCAGTCCATTTAAACTCAGTTATATTATCAGCTATGTACAGTGTTTTATTTCCTTCTCTCTTTTTCTAATGGAGAAGACATTGGCATCAATTCCTTCTCTGGCTCTTTCTATTCCGCCTGCCCGTACACTATTTCTTTCTTTCTTTCTCTCTCTCTCCTCTCTTCTCTCTCTTAGATGTCTGAGTACATTTGGCTTGTTGAGTGCTGTGTCACTGTGAGTTCACCCACCTCCTCTCTCTACTGCTCTGGGACCAGAACTGCCTTCACTTTGGATATGTGGTCACTCGCTGAGGCCTACTCATTACTCATGAGAAAGAGGGACTAGGAGATACTGAGGAGAAAGGGACTGGGGAACGGGGGGTTTATTCTAGCTTCTTCTGGGAAAAGCGCCTTTTAAGTGACTGATGTCAGGGTTTTGCCTTATGTCAAACTCCATAACATGTACAGTAGCCTGCCTATAGCTGACTATTGTTGTTGTGTTGTCTTTACAGTTAGCAGTTCCAGGGTCAGTGGCTCAACTCCAGTCACACAGGTGAGTCCTGCATAGTGATGGCCAGTTCGCATGGTAAGGAAAATGTCCTGGCCCTACTCATGTGTCCAGAGCTTAGCATGTGAACTATTTGTCTGTTCTTCTGAACCATTTCCAGGATCAAGCTACATCTCCAGTAGGCCCAGAGGTCCGTGTGTCCCCTCAGGCAGCCAACCCCAAGCCCAGGGTCAGGAAGAACCAAGAGATGGATGGTACGAGTCAGAACAATTGGGTCATGGCTTATTTACTGCGCCTCTCTAGGACTAAACCCTGGAGACTTCCTAATAGCTGTGACAATAACCTTTTAGTCTCACCTTAGCCCTAATTTGAGACAAACTGTTTATATTTCTCTATTCTTTCTTTCTCCCCTTTTCCCATCTCTGTGTCTCTCTCTCAGCGATGATAGAGCTGTTGTCCAGAGCTCAGGCCTGTCGGGTGGATGACCAGAGAGGCCTGCTGACCAAGGAACACCTAGAGCTGCCCCAGTTCCTCTTGAAACCCCCTACCCAGGACCAGGAGACACAACAGGGGGAGGATGGAGAGGCTGCAGGGGGACAGGGGGATGGAGCCCCCACAGACATTAAAGAGGAGTCAGATAACCAACCCACCACCTTCTCCACTCCCACCCCGATTGGAGCAGCAGAGTCAGGAGAGTGTGTAACAGACTCATCAGGTTCCAAACACATAGGTTCAAAATAAACAAGTGTCTGAGAGAGAATGTTTTTATAATTGTCACTTTTACTTTGTGTACCTGGTGTAAGTGTGAGTGTGTGTCTAGGACCCATTTTTCTGTGTGTGTGTGTTCGTGAACATGCTGAGGTCAGGTTTGGTCAAGGGATGTTGACACATGTAGCAATTCATCCTGTTTAAAGATTGTTTATCAAAGATTATAAGTTGTGCACAGGAAGTCCACAACTATTAAGAGACCTAGTCAAGCACTTTTGCTTATGATTGTCTGAATAAGGTCAGCGTCCAATGTGTTATGGTACGAAACTGTATGAACTCTATTGTTTGTTTTAATCCCCAATGTCAAAGGTACAATATGTCATGATATGAAGGACCTTTATAGCTTCCAATTCCTCCCCTGATGTCTGATAAAAAAAATTAAAAAAAAATGTTTTTCAATGAAGGAATTACTTTTCATAATATTTAAGTTGAACTAATAGTACTTTTTGTGATTTTTCTTTAGTGTGCGATTTGATATTTAATTAAGGTGTTTGGTATTTTGCATTTTGAGTACTTTCAAAAGGGTCTTTCATATTTTGGGGTATTTTACTTTTCATAATATTTAAGTTGAACTAATAGTACTTTTTGTGATTTTTCTTTAGTGTGCGATTTGATATTTAATTAAGGTGTTTGGTATTTTGCATTTTGAGTACTTTCAAAAGGGTCTTTCATATTTTGGGGTATTTTACTTTTCATAATATTTAAGTTGAACTAATAGTATTTTTTGTGATTTTTCTTTAGTGTGCGATTTGATATTTAATTAAGGTGTTTGGTATTTTGCATTTTGAGTACTTTTTTCTCTTGTGAAAGTTTGATATTTAATTTAATTGATTCATTGGCATTTAATATTTATGAGCACATTTTTGTTTCTTTGCTGTGTTTGCACTTTGAATGCCAGGTCTCCTGTGACGGCCAATCCTTTTCTGTGTTATCAGAGTGCTACTCAGGGTCAAACTTCAGTATTAACCTATAATGTTCTCATGCATTGTACAGTGCGTGAATAAATTATGTGATATTGATCTAATTTACCTCTGTAGCTGACTGTTGACTCTCTCACATCCACCGCAGAGTAAGCTCTTGTGGACAGACTACGTAACATAAACGGTAATCGAGCATCTGGTGCTATTACGCAAGATTTGAGTTAATGGTCCCTGAGATTAATTGCAGTGTTGTCATCCGAAATGAACATGTCACTGGGGCTGCGCTCTGATTGACTCTGACCGTCCTTCACCTCCATAAACTTGCTGCTGGAAGGGGCTCCCTCTTTGAAGATGCTTTTCTCAGATGGAGGCAGGTATTGGGGATTGCGTGTCTGTGAATCAGAGATGAAATTATTATGATAGAATCTTTCACTAGACCACTCCGGGCAAGCTGACATTACAATGTGAGGCAGTCTATGGCTGGTAAGCTGCAAACCACCTGCATCGTAACACCTTTACACTCTACTGAAATAGTTTTGCAAGTATTTACATACAGTGAGAGGACTGTCAATGCCAAACTACCCAGACTGATTGATCAAATGATGCAGTGGGTAGTCTGGTGTGTGTGTGTGTAATATAAATAAAGGAACGGTAAATGATAAACTCTGACATTCCTGGTACCTAAAGGACTGTCATGCTTCGACTGCACACACATTGTAGTCCTTTGTTATCAATCATGTATGTTTGCAAAAAATGCTTGAAAAACAATTTCAGTAATAAAGTGTTATTCATGGTGTGGTGTGTATGTGTGTGTGTGTGTGTGTGTGTGTGTGTGTGTGTGTGTGTGTGTGTGTGTGTGTGTGTGTGTGTGTGTGTGTGTGTGTGTGTGCGCGCGTCCATGCATGCCTGGCACGTCAGTGGAACAATGAATGGGCTGAGAGGGGTGTGCACTGTCAGAGGCAGCAGTACACCAGTGAAATGAGAAGCACTATCTCCCTAGCAGCACATTTCCACTGAGTGAGAGAGAGAGAGAGAATAAGGGACGGAGAAATAAGGAGAAAGGTGTGTATCCTCTTGTCCCCTCGGTTTTGCAATAATCTGTCATTTTCTTCTGATTTCTGCATGTGTTCTGAGGTCTACATGTACCCTCCTCTCTCTTTCTCCCTCTCATTTTCATTCTCACTCTGTCCGTTTCTCTCCACCTCTCACTCTTTGGGATGAAACGCTTAGCTGTATTTATTGCTGTGAGCTATTGAAATTCTAGACCAAATTGTCTTTATCTCCTCATACATATCCAGGTAGCGCCATAGAACGAGGCAGGTGAAAAGGTAAGCTTACCGTGTGTGTGTGTGTGTGAGAGGTTAAGTAATTTGAAAACAATACCAACGGTGGTTAAAATGTGATCCAAATTCAAGCTCTTAAGGTACATTATCCCTGCCTATATGTATGGGGGTAGAATATCACTAAGTTTGCATTGTGTGACACATTTGTTCTATATCTTCCTGAACTCGATCCTTTGTTAATCGGTGCTGAGATACTCATTGTGCCAGCAGGCATTAGGCTATGCATTTGAATGCATGGGTTGTGTAAAACTAGACCCATCCATTAGATAACAAGTGCTTGTAAAATGCTTGGTCAGTGAATCACTATAGGGTCAACACAGCAGCAGGGAGTGTGCTTAGCCAGTGAAGGGCAAAGAGGATATCTTCTGTATGGTAAACCTGAAATGAGCAAGATGGTGGGGAAGCATGATGGAAGGAACTGATTCAGGCTCAGCTGAGATGTGCTTGGCTGAGCTGTGACAATGCCAGGGAGAGTGAGGCAGCACTGGCACCTGTTTCAGGATTAGTAGAGGGTAGAGACAGTGGATATGGCTGAGTGTGGTAGAGCTGATGGCCAGTAATTGTGTACTGTATAGGACACGTCTTTGGAATCAGTGTGTTATTCAGTGTGACGTTGTGTGATTATTATATTATTGTCGTCTCAGGTTCACCTGTATCTTTTTTGGCTTCATCTATTTTGTGTGTGCGTATGACAGTGGAGGATCGTCAGAGGAGGAAGGGGAGAACCATCTGCCTTAGTGAAGTTCATTAAAATAGTGAAACACTAAAAAATTTATCCTTTTTGATAAAACTATACTAGATATGTTCAGATCACCAAATAATTGATTAAAACACATTGTTTTGCAATGAAGGTCTACAGTAGCCTCAACAGCACTCTGTATGGTAGCACCATGGTGTTGGCGGAGGACAGATAGTTTCCGTCCTCCTCTGGGTACATAGGTAGTTTTCGTCCTCTGGGTACATTGACTTCAATACAAAACCTAGGAGGCTCATGTTTCTCCCCCCCCTTTCATAGACTTACAGTAATAATGACAATTTCCGGAGGACGTCCTCCAACCTATCAGAGCACGTGCAGCATGAACTGACATGTTGTCCACCCAAACAAAGGATCAGAGAATGAATATAGTACTGAAAACATACACTACAGCTAGCTAGCACTGCAGTGCATTAATGGGGTGAGTAGTTCACCCAGCTCACCCAACAGAGAGGGATGCTATGTTAGTGTAGTATCTTTGGATGCTTCTTAGATTGATGACACCGGACATGTAAGTACGTTTTAGTATTTAATTGTAACTTAGAATAACATTACCGGAATGTACCAGGCGTAAGATACCTGAGGCTTTTCCGAGCATGGTTATATGGCAGACATTTAAAAATCTACGGATAGCGGAAAGCCAACCCTGTTACTGCCATCATGGTAAACATACTTAACATAAATATACCAGGTTACTACTGTAGATTCCCCCTTTAAGGCTAATACGTTGCTGCTACTCTCTGTTTATCATATCTGCATAGTCACTTTAACTATACATTCATGTACATACTACCTCAATTGGGCCGACCAACCAGTGCTCCCGCACATTGGCTAACCGGGCTATCTGCATTGTGTCCCGCAACCCACCACCCGCCAACCCCTCTTTTACACTACCGCTACTCTCTGTTCATCATATATGCATAGTCATGTTAACTATATCTACATGTACATACTACCTCAATCAGCCTGACTAACCGGTGTCTGTATGTAGCCTCGCTACTCTATATAGCCTGTCTTTTTACTGTTGCTTAATTTCTTTACTTACCTATTGTTCACCTAATAAATTTTTTGCACTATTGGTTAGAGCCTGTAATTGCATTGCACTGTAAGGTCTACACCTGTTGTATTCGGCGCACATGACAAATAAACTTTGATTTAATTTAATAACCCAACTTAATTCCTTTCTGAGCTAGGCTGCCAACTAAACATTTATGATTTTTTCATAATCACGCCATTTTTTTTCTCTTTTTTCGGGACATCTACGAAGATAATCTCCCTTAGGATCTGAAATAGTCTGGCGGACATCTCTCTAATAGAGCGTCTCAAAGGTGATGTAGCTGGTGCCACCAGCACTTCACCACCTGATGGTGAAACAAAGTCCTTTTGTGGAGACTTTACAGGTGGTCGTCCCGGACTGGTGGTCTCAGGAATTTGAGCCTTGTTGGTCTCAGGTTGTTTGTCCAACTGCAACTCTGGGGAACATTCCAATGTCCTGTCCTGCTTGTTTAAGCATTGATCCAAGTCCACAGATCAAACTGGAATTCGAGCTCAGATCTGATCCACGTGTCTCCTTAGTCTGTCCAATTCCAATGATCACAGTATATGACACTGGTCCTGAGCAATCCTCAATTGTAGCTGGAATCCATTTGAGACTAAATCCATAGTTTAATGTGTAGACATCATCTGCAGGTGAGAAAGTTTTGAGTTTGGCTCTGTTGTCATGATTCTGTTTTGGATTCCATTGCGTTTGTTGTATTTTCACTTTCAGGTCTGTCTTGATGAGATCCAAGGTTGTCCTTAACCTCCTTGACATCAGCATTTCTGCAGGCGACAACCCAGTTGTAGCTTGAGTAGTGATCCTGTAGCTAAACAAGAATATTGACACTTTTGTTTCAATGCCGTCCCCTTGAATCTTCCTCATCCCCTCATCCCCCCCATTCTCATGGATGCAATGGCGCGGTAGGGGTGACGTCCTGTTACTCTGACAATCTGCACACAGGCTAACCTAATTTTCCACATCCTGGTCCATCTTTGGCCACCAGACGTATGACCTCGCTAGGCCTTTCATTCTCGACGTAACTGAATGCGACTGGTGCAACAACTTCAGTAGTATACCCCGCCCTTCTGTTGGGATAACTACTCTTGAACCCCACAGAATGTACCCATTGTCACGTTCTGACCTTTATTTCCTTTGTTTTGTCTTTATTTAGTATGGTCAGGGCGTGAGTTGGGGTGGGCAGTCTATGTGTGTTTTTCTATGTTGGGGTTTTGAGTTCGGCCTGGTATGGTTCTCAATCAGAGGCAGCTGTCAATCGTTGTCCCTGATTGAGAATCATACTTAGGTAGCCTGGGTTTCACTTTTGGTTTGTGGGTGTTTGTCTTCCGTGTCAGTGTTTGTCGCCACACAGTACTGTTTCGTTTGTTCACTTCGTTTATTGTTTTGTTCCAGTGTTCAGTTTTGTTTATTAAAAAGACATGAACACTTACCACGCCGCACCTTGGTCCGATCCTTCTTCCACCACAGACGATCGTTACACCCATCTCGAACACTCAAGGCCAAGCAGCGAGCGTAGTAGGCCATCCTTCAAGGATAAATTCATGCACTAGAGATAGCGTCACATCTTTTGCCTGATTTGTGCTGTGTTCACCGGTGCTTCATCCAACAAATCGATCATCAAGACTTGGTCATTTTTTCCTTCCTGAGCGATGATTTCTGGAACGGGCAGCCTACTCAGTGCATCAGCATTCCTATGGTATCTACCTGGCTTGTAGATTATTCTGTACTGGTAGGCCCTGAGTCACACAGACCAATGCTGAACTCTTGGAGAGACCGTTTGTGGTACTGGATTTTGTTCATGGAACAGAGAGATCAGAGGCTTATGGTCGGTCACAAATGCGAAGTGTATAAACACTTGTGGAATCTCTCTATTCCGAATATGACAGCCAGTCCTTTTTGCAAAAGCTCCTTCCTGTCTTTCTGATCATTTCCAGGCCACATCCTTCCTTAACAGTTGATGTAGTGGAGCTAAGAGGGTAGAGAGGTTACGGAGGAAGCGATTATAATAGTTCAGCTCTGTAACGCTTGTCAGAGCTGGAGCTTCCACGACAGCCCTCACTTTAGCTTTGACAGTGTGTAACCACTTGGCATCCACCTTGTGACCCAGGTGAACTGTTGCCCTCCGGTCAGTGGCGGTTCTAGCTGGTATGGCTCCCTGGGCGAACCCCCCCTTCAGCTCCCCCCCAACAAAAAAACGTTCATTTTTATTCAGACATTCGAAACAACACAAATAAATAATTATAACATTTAAAACTATATAAATATACAAATATATACAAAATAAGACTCATAAATATCAAAAAGAAGTAACAAAGACAAATAGAAACAAATTTGTGTTGATTTGGCACTCGAGCATCAATACATTACCTATCAACCAACACTGTCAAAAAGTCAAGACAACCAATTCACCTTGGTGGTGTGCAGACTGGTTTTATATTATTACAAACGATTTCGCACATTCCAGAAAAAAATGCGACAATATGTCTGTGAAACTATATGTTCACAGTATTATGAATGCATTATGGTTTATTTGGTAGTATTTCGTAGTGTGACTGATTTTACTAATTGCATTAGTACCTACCCCCGCCCCCCTCCCCATCTCGTACTTCTGAGTGGGAGACCTTCCCAGGCAGTAGCCTGCCTTGCTCACAAACTAGAATCAGGGCGCCCACTCCGACAAGGTTAATTGACCCACAGTCCCACACGGTGACATGATATCATTGACGTGACGTGCCAATCATCGATAGAAAACCAATCGCGCAAATTCAGATTTTTTTTTGTGGAGGCGCCCCGTGCCGCCCCCGGCAAGATGCCGCCCTGGGCGGCTGCCTATGTCACCTATACCTAAATCCGCCACTGCCTCAGGTTAACGTTGAAAGAAAATCCTCCACTTTGGGCATGGGTTACTGCTCCAGTGACGAAACTCTATTTACAGTCAGCTTGTAGTCGCCGCATAATCTGATTGAACCATCTGGTTTGAATATGGGAACAACTGGTGCTGCCCAATCAGAGCACTTGACATGAATAATTATATCCTCTGCTAAGTCTGTCAATTTCCACATCCACTTTAGGCTTCATGTCATATGGAAATGATCTTGGCCTATAGAATTTGGGAGTAGCAACTGCTGCAGTGTCAATGTCTCTGTGGAGATGTGTGATTTCAGCCCAGTTCAATGTATTTCCTCCAACCACCCTCGCTCTAGTAAGCTGGGGCCAGTATCTTCCACTACTGAGAGAGGCAGACTTTAATTTTCCCCTTGATATTCCACTTGAACATCAGCAACTCCAATCACAGTGATCTTCTCCACTGTGTAGTTTTGCGTTTAATGGGGGTGTCTCTCAGTTTAGGCACGTAACCTTTTTTCCACTTCTCATTTAACTGGGACCTGTTCATCAATGTGATGCTACATCATGTGTCTATTTCAAACAAACAGTACCTTAAATCCATTTATTCCCATTTCCACAATGAAAGGCGTTTACCTTTTTCATACTGTATTCGCCTCCAGCACACTGCACACTGAACGCTTGCTCTTCGTCTGAGACACCCACTTCCACTTTCTGTTCCTTGATTTGAGCCGTAGTTAGAGTATCGCGGTTTTCTTCCGTCCGTTTTCTTTTCTGTAGCCCGTTGCTTTTTTTTTTATTGCGGCCCTCCCTCCCAATGTGTCCTATTATCCCACATGCATAACACTTTTCATGTTTTGATTTACAGTCAAACGCTGCGTGTTTGCCTTTGCAACAATCTCTATTGGCTGCTACCCCGAGGCATTCCCTTCTTTGAAACGCAGCGCGCTCAGAGCTGCTCTCTTTTACTGTATGGCACGCAGTCGCGCCCCTTGCCTGCAAATCCAGTGCATTTATATTCGCGGACTCCATGTCCTGGGCCAGTTTGAGTGCGTTCTCAAACGTGAGATTGCTCTGATAACAAGCGTGTTTGTATCATGTCATCATTAATCCCACACACCAGCCGATCGTGTAGCATTTGCGATAATGTATTCCCATAGTTACAGTCCAGTGCTAGTTTACTCAACTCAGCCATATATTCCCGCACCGATTCGGTAGGTTTTCTCATGCCGGAATCACACTTGAATCGTGGCACTATTTCACTGGGTTTGGGGTTGAAGTGATCTTTTAATAGATCGGCCATATCTATAAATTAATTGTCTCCTGTTGTATCTGGGCTCAACAGGTTTCTCGTCAAACTGTATATCTGTGCACCGGCAACGTTTATGAGTATGGATTTGTGTATAGCGGCATCAGTTATTTTATTAGCGGCAAAGAAATGTTCCTTATTTTTAGGATGAAATGGTGGCAGTGAGCATATTGTTGCCAAAGCCATCTTTTACGATTCTCTCTCCCCTCACAGAGTCATTAATTTGTCCTACCCGTATCCAGAGAATCAATCATTCAGTCTCTTCCACCGCTCACTCGAGTCTCACATCCAGCGTTGCACGCCAGACACTCCGTTGAATTCGTGGCAAACAAATCCAACATGGTCATCCATAGTCATCCTCATCACCAAATATGCAGCGGTGGAAAAAGTACCCAATTGTCATACTTGAGTAAAAGTAAAGATGACTTAATTAATAGAAAATTACTCAATTAAAAGTCACCCAGTAAAATCCTACTTGAGTAAAAGTCTAAAAATATTTGGTATTTAATATACTTAAGTATCAAAAGTAAATGTAATTGCTGAAATATACTTAAGTATCAAATGTAAAAGTATAAATCATTTCACCATATTCTTGTTTTTTAAATTTACGAATAGCCAGGGGCACGCTCCAACATTCAGACATAATTTACAAATGAAGCATGTTTAGTGAGTCCGCCAGATCAGACGCAGTAGGGATGACCAGGGATGTTCTCTTGATAATTGTGTGAATTAGACACTTTCTGTCCTGGTAACCATTCAAAATTTAACGAGTACTTTTGGGTGTTAGGGAAAATGTATGGAGTAAAAAGTACATAATTTTCTTTAGCAATGTAGTTAGGTAAAAGTAAAAGTAAAGTACAGATACCCCAAAAAACTACTTAATTAGTACTTTCAAGTATTTTTACCTTAGTACTTTACACCACTGCAAATATATATTAACTTAGGATGCTTCTTAGATTGATGACACCGGACACGTAAGTACATTTTAGTATTTAATTGTAATTTAGAATAACATTACTGGAATGCACCTTGCTTAAGCTACCTGAGGCATTTCCGAGCACGGTTATATGGCAGACTTTTTAACGGCTACGGATAGTGGAAAGCAAACCCTGTATTGAGTCAATACTGCTATCTATTGGTAAACATAATACTTAACATAAATTTACCAGGTTACTACAGTTAGCTAGCTGGCTATGGTTATCCAACACTGGAACTCTTCCAAGTCAAGGTAAGCTTTTGGTTTAATTAATTTATTGCCACCGGGGTCCGCCGGTGTAACTGCTAAACGACTTACTTACTGCATGATTGATGTAGGTTTACTAATGCTTTAGTTCTAGTAGTTATGTTGACTTTGACGTTAGCTAATATGATGACAACGATGTCGGCTGTGTGTAGTGGTTATGATATGAAGGTTTGGCTTGGAAAGTTTTTTTTGCCTTGTCACAGACAGCTGACGTGTTGTGCGCTTAAGACCACAAGCGAAGGGAAAAGGTGAGAGGAAAAGAGCTCGTAGATGCGAGAAGGAATTATACAACCAGCAAAGTGATCATGCTGTTTGTATGTGGCTGCTATTAAAGTGAACTGTGTTTGCGTGTGATATTCTTTCCGCCGATTCTGTTGACAAATGTGTTTTAAACGGAAGCAAAAGGAACGAAACGGGGATAAACATATCTGAATGTGTCCAATATAAACTCTCGTTTGCAACTGTTGGACTAATGATTAGAACCTAGATCAGCTCGATGCAGGCAAGAGTGTATTGAATGTGTCACTGTCTGTCACATTGACTACAAAAAAAAATTCTTAGACCTGTGCACCTACATTGTAAAGTTTCATTCATAGGCTAGGTTGTAGCAACCTCATGATGGGTATTGGGAAAATTGTAGTATCATGTAGTAGCCTAAACCTATCGATGTTACGTTGATCTGGGTGAATGGATTATAAATGACAGTCATCCAATATGCTGTAATAGAAATAAGGCCATGCTCATAAACAATATATACTAAACGGCATTGACCGCCACTGGTGTATGTGTTTCCTACCGCTCCTCTCTGATATAATTGTCACTAGCACATATGCTAGTTAGGTGGCTAGGCTTTACTTAGCCCTCCAGATTTCTGCCTGTTTATAGGGTATGAGTTGTCCATGTAATGGGGGAAAGACTTAATAGGGGTTTGAAACCACATGAGTGACAGTCGGAGACAGAACTGTGGGGCTTTCTGCCCACTCTAACACTGTAAGCAAATGGCACCCCATAGGAGGTTGGCTTGGGAAAAAATGATCTCAAGTGATTATGTGCCTCTGACAGGTGCTTATTTATGGAGGATGGGTGTCCAGTGTTGCTATTGGAAGGTTGTCTAGTTGACTAATGAGTTTGAAAAGACCATATGATTATTTCAATCGTTTTGGGATTAGGTCAGCTCACTGCACTAAAGGTATCTGCTCAGTGTCTGTGACATCATCTCTGTGTTAAATAGTTAGCAGCATGTTAATGATGTCATCAGTTAGAACAGCAGGTGGTGACATACTGTACAGCCGTTCCAGATTGAGGGAACAGTCTTCGGATCTATGAATGTATTCTCTCTTTCTCAGTCTCTCTCTCTCTCTCTCTCTCTCTCTGGATTTCTCTCTCTGTCTTGCTCATCACACAGAGCCTCTCATCACATTCTACTCTCAGTGAAAAAGTTAATTACATATGAAGACCCTACATTTTAAGCCTGCAAAACTCGGTCACCAAGCCAAATTAGGGGTTGGCCTGTTACTGGGAGACTAATACATTACATAACACACCAGTTCACATCATAACTCACCCAGGGATTATTAATCCTCATTTCTACCGCTTTTTAACCCTATTCTGTGAGAGCTACCCTTTCTTCCCGTCTCTAAATCATTATGACGGAGGGATGAAACAAGGATAGTGAAAGGAGAGAAAAAGACAGAGTTGCAGCCAGCGTGATTTTTCCTACCATTGCAAAAGTCTGTGTAAGGGGACATTCCTCTTGCTGTGTTGTGTGTGTGTTCGTGCTTATGTGAGTTATGATATGTGTGTATGTGGCCTGCCATATATATGTGTGTGTGTGTGTGTGTGTGTGTGTGTGTGTGTGTGCGTGTGTCCATGATTTTGTGTGAGGGTAATAAACACATCTAAGCTTCCTATTCGGATGTGTCACCTTGGCTGTCGTTGAGTCAGTCATGTGGACTAATCGATGGGAAGTGTTTTCTCTGAGCCACAGGGTGTTCCACTGGGGCAACTCACACATGAGACACTCCAGTCTACAGACCCTTATTCTACAGGCCCTTGTTTATAATAGCACTTCTATAACACCACAGGGAACAAATTATTCCCTAATAGAGAGATAGGCCCTGGAATGGAGGGATAAGGAGGAGAGGAGAGGGAGAGTCCAGTCAGCCAGGCCTCAAATCAACCACATATTGTACTGTACATACAATATGATGTATGCTGTTAATATACATTGTTCCTCTTTTTATTAAACAACCTAGAGGCGATGTCTAATTAGCATAATACAAAAATTCCCCCAAAGTTGAAGCTAGACGCATTGGATGCGTCTCAATCCACCGCATCCGCCGATGTCGCACTTCTGCATCTGAGGTGAAAGGTGACAGAGCTAGAGCGGTGTTTGTCAGACCATGGCACATCCCGAAAATCGATTATCTCATAAAATCGTCTGTAACGCCCGAATGGTTTGGCTTTTATGACCCCTCTAAGGAAAGTTGAGACTCTCACGAACACGATGGTGTTCACCGTTTTGCTCTACGACCCTTGGGACTCGTCTGAAGTAGGTACAGCCGATTTGCCATTTTATGTCTGTAGCGTCCGAACAGTTTGGGCTACACACTAATATGACCCCTCTGTGGAAAGGTGTGACTCTCTCGAACATGTACATGTGGGTTTCTCTTGGACGCCCACAGGCCTCACAAGACTCATCTGAAGGTTCCGCGGTACCAGTTGAAAAAAATGAATGGAAGTACTGTATATATGGAGACTGTTTAGTGCCAAAAATAAGGGGTTAAATACATCGAAAAAAAGAGGAAACATTTCCTCATCTTTCTTATATCTCGCAGATATAGGACAGACATTTCAGAACAAGCTTCCTTTAGAGTTTTTGAGGGGGATTATCTGTTGTTCTATGTAGTGAATATTTTATTCCATGCATTTGTATTGGCTAATAGCAGTAGGGACAAATCTAATTTATCATAAAATAATTTTGGTATATAGTTTTTTATACTTCAATGGGGCCAATCACTTGTCACCCTAACAAGCAATCAGATCCAAATAAATAAGGTGCAAAGGAGTAATGCTCTCCCTTGGTCAGTGTCGCCACCAGCTGGACTTTGACGATCACTGCATGAACTATGAACTAATGAGCTACTCTTCTCTTATCCTCCTCAGATTGACAAAGAGAGTGTGATCATTTGTGTACAGCTGCAACCTCAACCCCAGCTTTGTCGTAACTGTGAACCTCAGTAAAGACAGCCCAACCATGGATCAGAAAATCAATGAAGTGAGTCCCATCTGTAGCATCTTAGCTAGTGGTGACAAAACAGCAGTACAAGCACAAACCATCCAGGATTTGAACATACCATCCCAAATCCCCATTCCCGAAGAACCATTGCTCCTGCTGTCTGGTGTAACTGTGATTGGCACCATCTCTCTGTGTTTTGTGTCTAGTGCCCCACCACCACCTCCCCCCAGAAACAGATGAAGAGCAGGTCCAAATCCACCGATGAGATCCAGCACACCAAGAGGGTGAGCAGCCACCTCGCTGTGCCTTACATTACCTCTATTCACTTCTTCATCATTCTGTACTTCCTCCTGTGACTCATCTCTAGCCTAATCTCTCCATTCCAAATTTCTCCTCACAGCTTTCATCACAGAAATCCCTTCCCGGTGGGCCGGACCTGGACAAAGTCAAGGTGTGTGTTTGTGCGTGTGCATGTGTGCGTGCTTTGGACTCCTTATTTCCACTAACGGGATTATCAGAATTAATAGTAACTAATACACAGTTCATTTTGTGTGTGTAAATTGCTTTTCACTGCGATGTCACAAACTGTGTTTGCACATTTCAGGAGGGCCCAGAAGGTTCTGAGACGCCCTCGTCCTCCACAGAGGAGCTGAAGTGATGACGACTAGGGTCCCTAAGGGAAATAAGGCCATCTGCTCATTAAACATGAACACATACTGTACACACACATAGACTCACATACACACACACACACACACACACACACACACACACACACACACACAGTCACATACCTACACACACATTTGTTTAAATGCAAACACTGAATTGATCAACTGAGTTGATGGAAAGTCATGTGATCAGTTAGAGAGAAACACACATGCACACACCAACAAGATCTCACGATTTGACCAATTTGACTTCAGATTCTGACGTTTATCCACGTTTCTCCAAGTGTAACGTGTAGACGTTGCGCCAAACGTCAAATCTCTAAGTGTTTTTGACACCATGTGTTGACTCCTGTTCAGAATCGTTCAGTTTCTCCAAACATCAAATTGAAGATAAGTGTTAACGTTTTGGATAGGGTTAAAATATTAAGGTTAGACATTAATTCTGAATGGTTAAGTTAAGGGTTAGGGTTTGGGATAGGGTTAAAACAAAACATGTAAAATGTGTTTCTACCACTGGGAGATAACATGTGGCATTCGGATTCAGAGTCATGGGATTATGTCCATTATGTCTCATGGGATTATGTCCGCACCGCCGTAGCAAAACCCAAGCCTACTTGTTAGTAATAGTGCTTAATTTTGAAGTCAATTTTGAAGTCAATCTGGAGCGATCTGCCTACACACACACACACACACACACACACACACACACACACACACACACACACACACACACACACACACACACACACACACACACACAACGACAACAAGGAGAGCACAAGAAATGGGCACATGTGATGATGCTGTATCATTGTACTGTGAGTTATCTGTACATACCAAACTGAATGTGCATTCTTCACAATAAAGCAGTGCTGTTGAGTGGACCCATCTCTACATTTTCTCTTAGAATTTGTCAAAATGCTGAGAATATATAGGAACTGGGACATGGACATTTCTGAGGGAGAATATGTGGTAGTCAACATCATGGTTTATGAGGAGGGAAGGAAAGTTCAAAAGGGGACAGTGTAATTCATCAATGTGTGTGTGTGGTACAGCATATATATATATATATTTTTTGTTGTTGTTGTATTTTACCACCTTTTTCTCCCCAATATCGTGATATCAGTTGCAATCTTGTCTCATTGCTGCAACTCCACAATGGGCTCAGGAGAGGAAAAGGTCGAGTCCTGAGTCCTAAGAAACATGACCTGCCAAACCACGCTTCTTAACACCTACCCACCTAACCCGGAAGCCAGCTCCACCAATGTGTCGGAGGAAACACCGTTCAACTGACAACCAAAGTCAGCCTTCAGGCACTCAGCCCACCACAAGGAGTTGCTTCAGCGCGATAAGCACCGCAGCCAAACCCTCCCCTAACCCAGATGGCGCAGGGCCTATTGTGCACGGCCAGTTGTAACAGCCAGTTGTGACACCGCCTGGGATCGAACCCAGGTCTGTAGTGACACCTCAGCACTGTGGTGCAGTGCCTTAGACCGCTGCGCCATTCGGAAGGCCTGGTACAGCATATTTCACTGTTAGCTTGGTTTTGTTTTTAGTGTTACACTGTCATGTTTCAAGGCAACAGTATTTTTGCTGGCATGCATTAAGGCTGGCCCAGTGTTTCTGGTACTCTGTGTTGTTTCTCCCTGTGCCATGCTGGGCAGCACTGGCAGCAGTAGTGGCAACAGAGACAATGCCCTGGTGCTGGCACAGCTGACCTGAATTAGCATCATTACCTGAGGTTTACCAGAGGATCCTGGACCTTTGCCAGACACTGCTCTCAGTGCGTGTATGTGCACGCGTGTATGTGTGTGCGTGCGCGCGTGCCTGCGTGTGTGCGTGCAGGTGTGTTGTGCTAAAATCCAGGATTGGTCTCTCACCTGCTATTACCTCCATGTTAATCTCTTTTCAACACCAGCTGAAGAATTACAAATACTGTATCTATTCCAGCATATTCCCAGGTGGTCCTTACCAGGTGGTCTTTCTCAGGTCGTCCATCCCTGAGGAGGAATGCGAACACTGAAGTCAGTTGCTCTCTTGTTTGTCAGGCATTATTTGTCTGGGTTCAACAGATCTGGGTGAAGATACTGCTGATACGAAAGTCCTGTGCAAAGAGCAATAATTAACTTTCGACTACTCTCTGTCTCAAGGCTTTTACCCAAGGAGATTTACGGAAAGTCCTGAGTGCTCACTCACTCACTCACTCACTCACTCACTCACTCACTCACTCACTCACTCACTCACTCACTCACTCACTCACTCACTCACTCACTCTCTGTTTGTGTGTGTTCAGAGCATCTTCAGTAGGCCTACCTATTCCATTTCTGATTAAAGCACAGTCTTCTCTGGTCAACAATACTGTTTGTGAGAAATACATGATGGGCATTGTGCCTCCTGTATTCATCATGTGGAGAAAACATCACCTTGTTGTACACTGAGGACAGGCAGTACTGGAGAATACTGCACTATTCCAGGTTTCTAACCACTAGATGTCATATTTCCCCTGCTGCTTTTAAGAAGCAAATAACAGGAGTTATTAATCAAATACAAACACCTTCATCTCACGCAGTTTCTGCTCTACACTCAGAGAGGCTACATTAAATGATGACCTTTTGAACAAACACCTCAGCCTAACCATGATAGAAACTTAGATGGGTCAATTTAATAGAAACTACTCTCCTGAATATGTCAGTTCATGTGTTTATGTGTTTACGTTTATGTGATATTAATGTTCTCAAATGTTGTTCTTGGTTGACAACGTGTGAGCCCAAATGACGTGAGCTGTTAATCAATAAGAAATGTGGTGTCCCTTTTCAAACTTTAAACTCAGTCAGTTGTTAAATAATATGTCTGGTATCAAGTTTTCCTTACATAGAGTATCTTCTTTGTACACACTTCATCAAAGGAACAGTAAAGCTAAGGGACAAAATAAGGTAAGATTGATGTGGTGATATGATAGTATCATATGATGATAAACCCTAAAGTAAGTCTATACACTGAGGGCAATGGTCATCAGATTACTGACCATGCATGTAACCCCTGCATTTTTTAAGCTATCTAACCTTCATCCTACATGACATGCTTGGCACAGCTTTGAAATGATGACGCAATGTATCCATTAATAAACAAGGCTACATTAACATGTCATCCAACATGAAGTTGGTGACAGTTGCTTAATGACTGATGATTAATATTTGGCTCAAGGGCTTTTTCTGTGCTTCAAGAAAACCTATATATATATTTATCATAGAGGTACACATACAGTTCAGGAAGAATTGTGTTAAATATTGAAAAACTCAATTCATCAATCTGACTCCATTATCATGTGAAAAAAAAATGCAACAGGCCCTGTGAGCCTCTGGAGGATCTAGCAACATAGCGAATCATTGCATCAACGACTCAGTATGACTATAATGAACACGTGTCTATCTTGCACAGTTAATTAAGGTAATTATTAAGACGCTAGATACAAATGCTGGCAATCCAATGTTCTAGCATACATTTATTGAGTCACGTAGATCAGGGATGTCAAGGTGCAACCCAAGAATATGCTATGTGCAGTATAAATAAGTCGAAAACAAGACTTAGGTGTTTGCACGGGTCTTTAGAATAATATCGAAGAGATCAAATCTGTGTGTCTCTCCACACAGGAGGCTTGCATACATGTTCTCAGTGAAACCAAAGAAGACTGTCTTTTTATCCATGGGAAAACTGAAACTCACCCCCAACCTAAATAAACATTGCTTTGCACTCTTCTAGAAAAAAAAGGACATCACACCCGGATTCGTTCATATTCCGAAATATCTATGTAACGACTGGACACGGGAATTATCCCACCTGATAAGCAATCAACCCATCATACAATTTTGACCGATCTCTCTGAAAAGACATCAACCGGAACACAGACACACAACACACATAAACACATGAAGTATTTCAGAGTTACACTCAGTTATATCTGTAGATCTGTATACAGTATTAGCCTACTCTTACTCTCAGCTCTGTTGGTACAAATTACCACACTCAGATAACAGCTCGATTTTGCACATTCGACCCAGAAAGACGACACAGAACATCAGAGCGCTACCATCACTAAAACAATTACTAGGCTTTTAAGAACGCATTAGTGGCCTTCGCAGGTGTCCCCAGTCTGAAAACCCTCTAAATCATCAGCTTAGACATGAAAAAAGCATTCACCTACAGAGAGAACGAGACACCTTTGAAGAAAGGCGACTGACTGTTTGACAACCATTAGTACAGGAACTTTTTTCCTAATGGAGTTTAGAGGGGAAAACTGAGGACAGTGATATTTCTGAGGACATTGAAGTTATCTTCATCTGACTGACAGGTATGATGTCTACAAAACAAGTGTATCTCCAGTGCTGCCAGGGAGCAGAGGACTTTTGACCCCTTACATCAAGGACAGCTGTCAATTAATAAAATACAACCTGCCTTTGTTCACATTTAATTGGCCGCCATCGCGTCTGTCTCTCTTGCTAGCTGGTGAAAGGATGCACTCAGTGAAAGCAGATAGGGTTATGTAAGGCCAGTGTTTGTCCATGTTTCATGACTGTCTGATAGGTGGCCTGTACTGCAGTTTAATGTCTGGAATTAAAGTTTTTTTATATCGTGAAGCTAGAGAGTAACATTGGCATATGCATCCCGCAATTAACTTAGAACTCATATGGTATTATAGCGTGTGGACCATTTCGGTTCTTTATGAAACTACAACGTTAACCAATTCCAGCAGTGATTTTGTGTCATATCATAAAGTGTGCCCGGAGGATTCAAGGTACTTTGTAAATAAATAAAACTTTGCCTTTGGCTTGAACATGGAATTCAGACATAATTGTTTGAGATCAGTGAAATATAAACTGTGTTTTTAGGGGTACGGACCCATGACACTCCCCCCTCCCTGCATCCCAAATACCTCCGGAAGGAGGACAGGTAGTCATTCGTTTGGTCCGCTCTGGACCTCAACAGCGGCAGCGAGGGGCACCAGTAGGACAACACTCCCTCTCCTACCTCCTCCCCCAAACCTAGGGAGGGGAAGAGCCCCCCCAAAGAGGAAGGTACAGAATTATATGATACATTTCCCCCCTGCATGCGATGATACTATATTTAGGTCCTACAAGAGAACATGTAGTACTCTCATACAAGGGAACATGTAGTAGATTGAATGTGGGGGAGAGCCTTCTGATGCCCTACATAGTTCCTTATCTGGTGAAAATGAAATAGTTTATTAACTACGTCAAATTTTGTAATAATTGTAATAATGTGTTCTTTCAATCTTTTTCTTTCTTTTTCTTTCGTTCTCTGACTCTGTAGTGTTACTCTCTGCTTGTTTTGATCAGCCACCACTATAGAACCGGACATAGAGCTTATTCCTAGCAGAATGAGAGAACTCTTCATCAACTTCTCCAAGATCCCTCTCCTCCTCCTCCTCCTCCTCGTCTGTTCTTTAGACACACTGAGTTCAGTGTTCCAGCTGGCTGGCGGTGAGTAGATTACACTCAGCTGTCCCTCCAGGGGGTTATTAATGAGTTATTAATTAGGTAATGACTGATTCTCTGTCCCACCATAACTAGTGGATGGGTTACACTGTCTGTCCTCTCTGGACGTGTCTAGTCAGATTAACTGACTCGCCCATTTTGATAACTATGAGGAGGAAACCAGTTGAAACCTGTTGAAACCTGTTGACTACAGTATATGACTATGACTAATGCTGTTGTATAATACTTCACATAATATAAACATAGTATAAACTAGACATAACTAAACTGATATATACTATTAGAACAACGAGACCTTGGGACTATAAGGTTCTATCTGAAATTTGTCAAAAATAAGTTAGTTACATATAATTGATCTTTACATGATTCTTCATATGTCTGCGAAGTTAGATTTTAAAGTGCGTTTGAAGTGATTCTTTTTCAAAGCTCAATCCGCATAAACCAGGGTTTCCCCAACTCGGTCCTAGGGACTCCAAGGGGTGCACATTTTGGTTTTTGCCCTACCACTACACAGCTGATTAAAATAATAAACGAATCATCAAGCTTTGATAATTTCAGTCAGCTGTGTAGTGTTTGGGCAAAAACCGAAACGTGCACCCCTTGGAGTCCTGAGGACCGAATTTGGGAAAAGCTGGCATAAACCCATTTTAATCTGCAATCCAATCACAAGCCTGAACAAATACAGATGGACCAATCAGAACACATCTTTGCCATTTCCTTCCAAGTATGGTGTAGGCTAGTCTAGCCAGCAATAATGACATGCAAGAAAAAAAAACACTGTCAGAAATCTTAAACTAAATGATGTTGTCACATCATTCTTCAGTGGTAACAGTAGTTTGTCTGATGTGTTCTGTCTATCTACGAACATTCCAATAAAAAATAAATACAAACTACAGTTTACAATATCAAAAACTACAATTTCAACACCACAATAAATGTATACATTTAATCAAAACAAACGCAATTTTCATTTAACAACATCAGTTAGTTAAGTTGGAATCTTGTGTTGTAGATATTTTTATGCAAAAAGGGAATGGTGAAGTTATCTACCCGGACTTTATAATGAGGACCAGTATTGAAAAAGCTAGGGTTTTCTTAAAAATGTATAATTCAGGAGTGTCAGATAGTACCTTATGGTTGAACCCAGATTGACATTTCAGAGCCATAAGGGTCAACTGTACCTGTGATTGCACCCCCTCTAAAAAAAACGGACATACAAATGTCTCAGGATTTTAATACTCTTCACTTTAGGTACCTTTTAAGGCGATTGGTTATGAAATATGAATTCACTACAAAACAGTTCTGAGATGTGAAAACGTTGATGCTCAATATCTCATAACTATGCTTTGCACAGATAGAACTTGATATTCCCTGATATTCCCAAGGTAATGACAAACTGATTCATGACTTTTTGGATAGGGTACCGTAAGTCAAATGCTGTAAGTACTCTGAACTAGGTGGAAACTGTCTATTGACCTGGGGTAATATGTCCTGTATGTGTGTTACTGAAGGTAAGATAGCGGGGGACATCTTCAAGGACAATGTGGTGCTGCCTAACCCATTAGCCGGGCTGGTGGTGCAGACACTGGTCACAGTACCAGTCCAGAGCTCCTCCACATCCACCTCCATCATTGTGTGTGTGAGGGGTTCTCTTCTTCTCAGTGTCTGAATGAGAGTGAAAACATGGCTTGTAAATCTGAACAATTGACTGAATAGCATCAAAGGGGACAAGCGACAACAATATGCTTTTGAATTTGAAACAAAGTGGTTGACCTATTCTCCTCTCTCATTGTCAGTGATTAGTTATTATTATTTTATTTATTTTACCAGGTTGACTGAGTTCACATTCGCATTTACAGCAATCACCTGGGGAATAGTTACAGGGGAGAGGAGGCGGGATGAATGAGCCAATTGTAAGCTGGGGATAATTAGGTGACCGTGATGGTATGAGGGCCAGATTGGGAATTTAGCCTGGACACCAGGGTTAACATCCCTATTCTTACGATAAGTGCCTTGGGGTAGGCCATCATTGTAAATACGAATTTGTTCTTGCCTATTTAAATAAAGGTTAAATAAATAATAACACATATTTTAAAATCTTTAGTAACCACAGAGAGTCAGGACACCTGTTTAACATCCCATCTGAAAGACGGCACCCTACACAGGGCAATGTCCCCAATCACTGCCCTGGGGCATTGGGATGTTTTTTTTTAGAGCAGAGGAAAGGGTGACTCCTACTTGCCCTCCAACACCACTTTATAACAGTGAGTCTCAGGTGTATGAACTGTCTGCTGATAATAGGGGTTATCCACAGACACCTCTCATTCACTGTGTGTATGTGACCAGTGGGCATGGCATATCAGTATGCCAGGACTGTCTTTGTCTCAGCAGCCAATCTCAAAGAGGACACGAGAGGGGAATTATGGGCAATTACTGGGTCATTCTACCAATTGGGTGCCTTTTGAGTAGTGTAACTTAGTAGAAAAAAACATTTGTTTCGCCAAATTGTAACATTCGGTCATGAAGAGCACAAGTTCAACATCTCAAGCATGATTTCCCATCTCAATAGGTTAAATAAAAAAATGACAATAGTAGGCCTAAGTGCCAAGTAAAGGAACAAGGTTGACCGTAACAGGGTTGACGATTTCCTCTTAAATCGTGAATCCACTTGTGAGAGGGGGAATGTAAGCCTGATGTGTGCCACAGGGAGGGGAAATTGAATGTAAGCTTCACAAAAATGTGTACTTTTCAAACATTTCCAGCCTGTATATCTATTGGTAACAGGGTTGACGTGTTATGCTCAACCCGCTCAGTGTTCCACCAAAATAACACCAGAAATGGACAAAATGAGTAGAACCAGCTCACCTGCTTTTACACTATAATTTGGCTACAATATGTTCAATGTTTCTTTCGAATATATTTGAAGGAATATTTTCACGATATTTAAACGAGAGTTCAGTTCACGTAACAGAGTTGACCTTAAAATGAGGGACAGGTTTTTTTTAACCTTAAAATGAATCACTAATCATATTAAATAAATAGAAAAGCAACATAATAACTAGGGGTTTACAATGATTGGTGAAAATTTTGAGAAATGTTGGGGTTAACTTGGTTAAAATCTTCCTAGAAGTCACAGAGGTTGCACAGAGGAAACTTTAGCAAGTCTTCATTCAGGCACTTCATTTCATTTAACTTAATATTTGTGCACAATTTCTACATAAAATATCAACGGGATGCAAAAGGAACTCATTTCGTGGAATGACCCTACTACCGCCCAGCAGTCTGTGGGAGCTGTGAGTGTGTATGTGTGTATTTATATGTGTGTGTGAGTGTGTGTGTGTGTGTGTGGTGTGCCTAAATGCTCAAAGGGTCATCTACATATGAATCAGTTTGTCGTTATCTTGGGAGGGCCCAGCAACAATAAAACCAGCTCTTCAGTTAAAAACCTGAGATGCCTCCAATCACTTGCAAATTGCCATCAATTTTTCTGCATTAAAAGTATGAAACCACTTTGAATAATGAAGAGTTAGGTTTGATAATATTGAAGCCCATGCGTTACCATAATCATGGAACTTTGAGCAGTAAGTCATTATAGTGTGTGTGTGTGTGTGTGTGTGTGTGTGTGTGTGTGTGTGTGTGTGTGTGTGTGTGTGTGTGTGTGCATGCGAGCAAGCATGTGTTTCCTTTCTCACAGTGCTGGAGGTGCGGTCTACTGTTCCTATCATCATGAGGTCCAACATCAGGATGTCAGTCACCAACACCATTGTAGCCATGATGCAGGCGGGGGAGAAGGAATGAGTTCAAACTGTACGAGGGAAGGGGAGAGCAGAGGAGAGGGGATGGAGGGAAGGAGGGGATAGCGGAGGAGAGGAAGGAGGAGGGGGAGGTATACTACTCTGCTATTTAGTCTATATGCTGTCATACTCAATGTATAACATCATCTAATCATATATAAGCCTATAAAAAGCAGCAATGACATTTTCTCAAGTCATTGAACCCATATCACTAACCTTTCCACATTAAGCACTACACATGACAATTACCTTTATGCTCAGAGCTCAAAGTTCAAAACACTTTATTGTCTATTTAGGGCGAAATGAACACTTTCATTACACACATAACTCAGTCACATAAGTACATTGAATAACAAGGAATATACAGTATAAGGATAGATTACACATTCCAACATTAAAATTAACTAAAAGGGTAGCTTATCAAAAGGAATCAGTACAAGTACCCATAACAAGGGATTAGATGGATTAAAAGAGATCAAACATGCAACAAACAACTAGGCTATGTCTCTGTGTTCAGGGTGTTTGCTGGGGCTACCATACACTACTGTTTCATCTGGCTGTCTATGCTGGTGCTGCTGCCGATGGAGGTGGCTACAGGGCTGATGACCCACTTGGCCCACATCGTGGTCACCAGCTTCAACATACAGAGTGGAGAGGTTGCCCCTAAGCCAAACTCATCATACCGGTATTAAGCATTAAAACAGTCAATACAAATACCTAATGAATACCTGTCATTAACATCCATTCTCTCCCCTCTCTCCGTCAGTTGGATAGCATGTGATCACCGGCATCGCCATGGGAGATGAGAGCATGAGGAACAGGAGCCTGGTGAAGCACTGGTGCCACACCAGTTACGGTACTGACCTCTGTCAACACCATCACTGTCTCAACACTGTCGCCTCCCCACTGTCATCGCTGTCATCATTGTCAGCACCAGACCATTTGTCTAACCACGTCATGGTCTCAACAATGGTACCATTTGAAAGGAAACACTTTGAAGTTTGTGGAAATGTGAATTGAATGTAGGAGAATATAACACAATATATCTGGTAGAAGAAAATACAAAGAAAAAAACAACGATTTTTTCCCTCTTTTTTTTCTACCACCGTCTTTGAAATGCAACAGAAAGGTCCCACTTCTAGCCATCACTGGTTGTAATTCCAATGGTGTCCACAAGATGGCAGCAGTGTATGTGCAAAGTTTCAGAGGGATAACTGGAAGTATGAGCGAACTACATGACATTTAGTGTGAAGTCACCCAGGTACATTTGGGCAAATCGTGCATTCATATTACATTTTTCTGCAAGAATATCGTCAAATCTATATACTTGGACTTTGATTTAGCTTTTCCAGTATTAGTAGCCATATTACAAGTTCAACATTTGCTGAACAACCAGTTTTCATAACTTCATAACTCTGAAAATTCTTATAATTTTTGTCCAAAAGGAAAAGGCATGCTATCGCAAAAGATTAGCAGCTACATTTTGCGACTGATACGGGGATACGCCCGTAAAGCCCAGCTCTTTGGCTATCTAGCTAGCTTCGTTTGACCCCGATTGGTGCTTATTTGACAAAGTTAGAATCGATCAAGTGAAAACCGCCCGCGTCATCAGCGTGCCATGAAGGAGTTGCTCTCTGACCAAATTTGGTGTCCTATAGAATATACTACACCCCTAATGATATAGTGAAGTCTGGTTATGTTTTAGGATCTCTGAGGAATACATACAAACATGATTTGACTGGTTGAAACAACGTTTAGGGTTAGATTTTCACAGATTTCTTTCTCTGCAAATTGAACGACTGGAAATACAAAATCGATTGTGCATGCTATATGGACCTTTTAAGGATATGAAAAAGGATTTTATCTAACAAAACAACACTTCATGTTATCTCTGGGACCCGTTGGATAATAAATCAGAGCAAGGTTTCAGATTGTAAGTACACATTTCACCTTCAGAGGTGAATTTATCAAACCTATCGCGGTGAAAAAAAGTGTTTTGTTGTTAGGAGCTCTCCTCAAACAATAGCATGGCATTTTTTTCACGGTAATAGCTACTGTCAATTGGACAGTGCAGTTATATTAACAAGAATGTAAGTTTTCAGCCGATATAAGACACTTATATGTACCGACATTTGTTGTTTCTTTAAAATCTGTGATCGTGACACAAGGCGCTGCATGATTTACAACTGTCCCGTTGACGGAACGCCTGTCCCTAAGTTAATACATTTTTTGGGACATTACACGAATAACTCAAATATATTTACGGTTTTATTTCCATTGTTATTTATTTTGCAGATATTTCGATTGTCTTTAAGATTCGGGTTATTTAGAGTTCAGTTTCATTGCAGAATAATAACTGTATAGCGAGAACATTGTGTCTGGTTCCCACCAGGAAGGCATCTGTTTGCTAATACGCAGCTGTCAGACCTGGCGGTGGGGCTGGTCCTCCTGGCCTGCTCCCTGACCCTGCTCTGCTCCTGCTTGGTACTCCTGTTCAAGCTGATCAAGGTCAAGAGGCAAATGTCATCTAGAAGGTCATCAACACAGGTGGGGTGCCTGCCGGAGATAGATTGCAAAATCTTGATACTAAATATGAACTCCACTGGCAAGATTTTCAGACAGACAAGACAGACAGACAGAAAGACACCTAATCACGATCTTGTTCTAACCCTTCTCCCTGTAGACTTGCCGTGCAATTTGGCCTACGGGCTACCTGGCCATGTTCGTGGGAGCAGGGATGACCTTCATTGTCCAGAGCAGCTCTCTTTTCCCCTCTGCCCTCACACCACTTACTGTATAGGTGAGGGACTTCTGGCTAGGAAACACATCTACCTACTCCATTCCATGCACGAGTAACAATACATATGGGCTAAAATACCAAGATTTTCAAAGATTTTCTGTAATGATTGATTATCATATATCATAGACAGAATAATAACGAATAGAGAGGGGTGTTTATGAAATGTTGCATCTATTCACAGAAAGAACATTGATGTACTGTATACCTGAAATATATACAAACACAATCAATTAACTCATACAGAGTCATACATTCTAATTTTATCTCATTGCTCACATGCTGGTCCAGACTAAAAACCCCTGTGGTTTGTGAGATAGCATGGCTATAAAGAAAGACAGCAGGCAAACACTTGCAAATACAATCAGATAAACACTGACCCACGTGGCATCTGGGGCGCCCGGTAGCCTAGTGGTTAGAGTGTTGGAATAGTAACCGGAAGGTTGCAAGATCAAATCCCCGAGCTGACAAGGTAAAAATCTGTTATTCTACCCCTGAACATGGCAGTTACCCACTGTTTTTAGGATGTCATTGAAAATAAGAATGTGTTCTTAACTGACTTGCCTAGTAAAATCCAGATCACATAGTTTGATAAAGTCAGAGTTAAACTTTGCATCTTCATTTGAAATATGGTTTGAATATTTACAAAAACAATGCATTAATAGAACCATAATTTTTTGATTATCAGGTAAGAAATGCTAATATCAATGTGGTATGTTTTATTAGTTCCTATAAGACAGTGGCTGGAAATCTACAGTGTCACTCCGGAGTCAGACTGTTCTCTGGCTGTCTGTTGTTTCTGGAGGTTGTCGTAGCAATTTCCTGTATTACTAAATGAGGAAAGTTACAAACCACACACCAGTCAGAATTATACTTAAACTTCATCTTTAATTATATGAGCTTCATCATAACCCTTTGACTCTCAGATCAATTCAGTGTCTATAATGAATTCTGAGAGTCCCTACAAAAGAATACCAAGATCTTTTATAGCCCAGATACACCCCTCTCAACTTACATGACGAACCACAGATCTTAGGAAAACTTCACAAAGGGCCTTTTACTTGAGAAAGGAGTATCCCATAGCCAGATAGCATTAGCTATAAATTATCATTCAGTTTGGTCTCTAAGACGAGGTTCTAATCTCATTCCTGGTACTTCATAGTACCAAAACACCAACTCATCCAATGGCATATATCAATTGTCAACTCTATATCCTCCCATCTCAAGTAAACCCCACTCCTGGACAAGCTCACTGAGGGGAGTGAGCCTCTAGGTCATATACTATCTCAAGATAAGTGCAACATGAAGAGGGGACATACAATGGTTCCAGACACTGCCATACTCCTCCCCCCAATGGGAAAAGGAGGGAGTGACTGGTGTACAGACATTGTGGAGCCAAGAGATAATTGGTTCCCCCTTAATCACGCCATCCCTTCACATGGTTAACAGATACATTCACATATGAAGACAATGTTCCATTCTGACCTCTCCCTTTCTGATATTCTGCATATTACCAGACATGCAGAAGACAAGCCTGACCTCTCCCCTCTCTGGGCCCCAAGTGACTTTTCCCTAGCTGAGAAGGCCAACAGTATAGTCCAAAATGAGACATTCTAATGACAAGTATCTCACATAAGCATATTATGTAAATAAAACATCTTATTTATCTATGTTATCCAACTAATTCTGATTCATCCTCCACAAGGTGAAGGCATAGAGGAATGGATTCACACAGCTGTTGATCAGAGCTCCAACAATGCTCAAACTGACCTTACAAAACTTTATCAGAGCCTTATCTTTCGCCAATATAGCTGCCACTGCCAGCATGTTGATGCCATTGACAGGAGTCCATAGTATGAAGAAGATCACAATGATGCTGGTCACTAATCTGGTCATCCTGGGGCTCCTGAAGGAAGCTGTTTTGTTCACTTTTCGGTGGAGGCGGATATACAGTTGAAGTCAGAAGTTTACATACACCGTAGCCAAATACATTTAAACTCAGTTTTTCACAATTCCTGACATTTAATCATAGTAAAAATTCCCTGTCTAGGTCAGTTAGGATCACCATTTTATTTTAAGAATGTGAAATGTCACATTTCTAGGCAGATTTCCTCTGTCCAGTGTCTGTGTTCTTTTGTCCATCTTTATCTTTCCTTTTTATTGGCCAGTCTCTGAGAAGGCCAGCATCCCTGAGTCACCTCTTCGCTGTTGACGTTGAGACTGGTGTTTTGCGGGTACTATTTAATGAAACTGCCAGTTGAGGACTTGTGAGGCATCTGTTTCTCAATTTTTCAGTTTGCTCTATTCTGTGAAGGGAGTAGTACACAGCGTTGTACGAGATCTTCAATTTCTTGGCAATCTCTCACATTTCTTGGCAATCTCTCGCATTGGAACACAGGAGTGATGGTTGCTGATATTGGGCCTCTGTACGCCTATTTAGATATTCCATAAAAAAATCTGCCGTTTCCAGCTACAATAGTCATTTACAACATTAACAATGTCTACATTGTATTTCTGATCAATTTTATGTTATTTTAGTGGACAAAATTGTGCTTTTCTTTCAAAAACAAGGACATTTCTAAGTGACTGTCACGTTCCTGACCTGTTTTCCTTTTTCTTGTATTTATTTAGTTGGTCAGGGCGTGAGTTGGGTGGGTTTGTCTATGTTTGATTTTCTATGTTGGGATGTTTGTGTTCGGCCGGGTATGATTCTCAATCAGAGACAGCTGTCAATCGTTGTCCCTGATTGAGAATCATACTTAGGCAGCCTGGGTTTCACGTGTGTTTTGTGGGTGTTTGTCTTCCGTGTAGTCGTTGTGCCACACGGGACTGTTTGTCGGTTTGATTTTCTATTTGTTATCTTGCTTCATATAGTGTTCAGTTCAATGCTAATAAATTATGGACACTAACCACTCCGCGTATTGGTCCGATCCTTCTCGCCTCTCCTCGTCCGAGGAGGAGGAATATGAAAGCCGTAACAGAAACACCCACCACCAAAGGACCAAGCGGAGTGGAGAAGGGCGGCAACAGCAGCGGAAAAAACCCCAGGACTCCTGGACTTGGGAAGAGATTCTGGACGGCAAAGGACCCTGGGCTCAGCCAGGGGAATATCGCCGTCCCAAGGCGGAGTTGGAGGCAGCGAAGGCAAAGAGGCGCTGGTATGAGGAGGCAGCGCGGCGACGCGGTTGGGAGCCCGAGAGTCAGACCCAAAAATTTCTTGGGGGGGGGGAACACACGGAGTGTGGCAAAGCCGGGTAGGATACCTGAGCCAACTCCCCGTGCTTACCGTGGAGTGAGAGGGCGTCGTACTGGTCAGACACCATGTTATGCGGTAAAGCGCACGGTGTCCCCAGTATGCGTGCTTAGCCCAGTGCGGGCTATTCCACCTCGCCGCACTGGTAGGGCTAGGTTGGGCATCGAGCCGGGTGCCATGAAGCCGGCACATGGCACCAGCCTTACAGATGGTGTCCCCGGTTCGCCAGCATAGCCCAGTGCGGGCTATTCCACCTCGCCGCACTGGCAGGGCTACGGGGACCATTCAACCTGGTAGGGTTGGGGAGGCTCGGTGCTCAAGAGCGCGTGTCCTCCTTCACGGTCCGGTATACCCGGTGCCACCTCCACGTACCAGTCCTCCGGTGGCAGCCCCCCGCACCAGGCTGTCTCTCCGGGTTCTCTCTCCAGCTGCTCCCACCTGTCCAGCGCTGTCAGAGCCTTCCTCCTCTCCAGCGCAGCCTGAGTCTGAACTGCCTGCCTTCCCAGCGCTGTCTGAACTGCCTGCCTTCCCAGCGCTGTCTGAACTGTCTGCCTGCCCAGCGCTGTCTGAACTGTCTGCCTGCCCAGCGCTGTCCGTCTGTCCCGAGCCGTCAGAGCTGCCCGTCTGTCCTGAGCCTTCAGAGCCGTCTGCCAGACAGGAGCCGCTAGAGCCGTCTGCCAGACAGGAGCCGCTAGAGCCGTCCGCCAGACAGGAGCCGCCAGAGCCGTCCAGCCAGGACCAGCCAGAGCCGTCCAGCCAGGATCCGCCAGAGCCGTCCAGCCAGGATCCGCCAGAGCCGTCCAGCCAGGATCCGCCAGAGCCGTCCAGCCAGGACCAGCCAGAGCCGTCCAGCCAGGACCAGCCAGAGCCGTCCAGCCAGGACCAGCCAGAGCCGTCCAGCCAGGATCCGCCAGAGCCGTCCAGCCAGGATCCGCCAGAGCCGTCCAGCCAGGATCCGCCAGAGCCAGCCAGCCAGGATTCGCCCCTCAGTCCGGTGCTGCCCCTCAGTCCGGAGCTGCCCCTCAGTCCGGAGCTGCCCCTCAGTCCGGTGCTGTCCTTTGGTATAGTGGGATTGACATGGAGGGTGGCCATTGGGAGGAGGCCACGGAAGCGGGGTTTGACTATGGTGGGGTGGGGACCACGACCAGCGCCAGAGCCGCCACCGTGGACAGACGCCCACCCAGACCCTCCCCTAGAGTTTATGCTGGTGCGCCCAGAGTTCGCACCTTAAGGGGGGGGTTATGTCACGTTCCTGACCTGTTTTCCTTTTTCTTGTATTTATTTAGTTGGTCAGGGCGTGAGTTGGGTGGGTTTGTCTATGTTTGATTTTCTATGTTGGGATGTTTGTGTTCGGCCGGGTATGATTCTCAATCAGAGACAGCTGTCAATTGTTGTCCCTGATTGAGAATCATACTTAGGCAGCCTGGGTTTCACGTGTGTTTTGTGGGTGTTTGTCTTCTGTGTAGTCGTTGTGCCACACGGGACTGTTTGTCGGTTTGATTTTCTATTCGTTATCTTGCTTCATATAGTGTTCAGTTCAATGCTAATAAATTATGGACACTAACCACTCCGCGTATTGGTCCGATCCTTCTCGCCTCTCCTCGTCCGAGGAGGAGGAATATGAAAGCCGTAACAGTGACCCCAAACTTTTGAACTGTAGTGTATATATACATATATCATTTATATGTATAAATTACAGATTATCCCTTTAAGTCTATCAAAAGTGTGTGAGTTTGAGCATGTGTCCATTTGGCCTATGGATTTTTTTTTATCAGCACAAATTAGATAAAAGCCCCACTTTTTTTCCATAGGCTGGGATCCACTATGCAGCTGTTGCAAAAACACATTTTTCGCTGGCTGTCCACTGGTTTCAAAAACAACTATTGATAGGCAACTTAAACTTCTTGAATTCAACCGTTATTGTGTTCAAAAACACCTTTAGATTTGTGAACAGCCATCCACAACAACCACCACAATCCGTAAGGTGCAAATAGCTAAATGACAGAGCAGCAGTGTGATTCACATCAATGCGCTATGTAGATATAAATAATAAGTGATATCCGTGTCACCGTAGACTACACCGCTGCTGTCATCCTTACCTCCAAGCATTTATTCAAGTTGGATAATCCTTGGATGCCGACAGCAGTCACACCATTGGAAGACATAGCTTGGACTGTAGCCCACAAAAGCCTATTCCTGCACTTTTCACGAGATCCATAAAACCCATTTGGTGTGTCATGAAAGTGGTCTCTGACTTGTGGTTAGACTCACTCAGGTGGAACAAACTTTTTTTCAATGCTGATTTGAATGTCATTGAGAAAACATAGAATTGTCAAAGATTTTTTTTCTCAAACATCCTTTCTGAATTTAAAAGTAATCCTCAAAGTAATCATCTATTTTTGCTGGTAACATAACGGATTACAGTTACCATTTTCTGTAATTCCTTACATGTAACAGAATACATGTAATGTGTTACTCCCCAACCCTGATGATCCCTTATTTATGTCACCTGTTCAATCCACTTCAATCAGTGTAGAATAGATGAAGGGGAGCAGACAGTTTAAAGGAGGATTTTTAAGCCTTGAGACAATTGAGACTTGGATTGTGTATGTATGCCATTCAGTGAGTGAATGAGCAAGACAAAAGATTTAAGTGCCTTTAAACGGGGTGTGCTAGTAGGTGCCAGGCACACTGGTTTGAGTGTGTGAAGAACTGCAACGCTGCTGGATTTTTCACGCTCAACAGTTATCTTTTGGAATGAAGAATGGTCCACCAGCCAAAGAACATCCAGCCAACTTGACACAACTGTCCGGGTCCCTGCGAATTGATGCTGTTCTGAAAAAAGGGGGTGAAACTCAATGGTAGGAAGTTGTTCATAATGTTTTGTACACTCAGTGTATATAAAACATAGAAAAATTACGTATTTGACTGACCTGGGCCTTTAAACTAACCAGTGGTGGAAAAAGTACCCAATGGTCATACTTGAGTAAAAGTAAAGATACCTTAATAGAAAATGTAGTACTTTAAAGTATTTTGATTTAATTACTTTACACCACTGAAACTAACCACTGCCAACAAATGAGCAGTTTTCACTCTGCTGTCCCACTGTTCTCTGGCAGGTAGCCAAGTGGTCAGTGTTGGGCCAGTAACTGAAACGTTGCTGGATTGAATCCCTGAGCTGACAAGGTAAAAATGTTGTTCTGCCCTTGAGAAAGGCAGTTAACCCACTGTTCCCTAGGTGCTGAAGATGTGGCTGTCGATTAAGGCAGCCCCCCGCACCTCTCTGATTCAGAGGGGTTGGGTTAAATGAGGAAGACACATTTCAGTTGTACAACTGACTAGGTATCCCCCTTTCCCTCGCGGGTGTTTCTTGAGGCAGAGGTGTAGAGAAATGGATCCATACAGATGTCGACGAAGGTCAGTGCTGCAACAATTCCCCAATAAGCCTTCCAGATCCCTCTCAGAGCCTTATTCTTTGCCAATATGGCCACCACTCCCAGTACATTCATGACACAGTGAGGAGTTCGAAGAATGACACAGTTTTCAATGATGAGGCTCACTAATCTAGTCCTCCTGGGGCTCCTGTGGAGGAGTATATCTAGTGCCTTTAAAAAGTATTTGACATAACTTGACATAATCTACATTTTGTTGTGTTAGAGCATGATTTCACAATAGTTTAAAAAAAACACATCTACAAACAAAACCCCGTATTGACAAAGTGAAAACATATTTTTATAAATGTTAGCAAATTTATTGAAAATGAAATACAGAAGTATATACTTTGTAGAAGCACCTTTGGCAGTGATTACAGCTGTGAGTCTTTCTGAGTAAGTCTCTAAGAGCTTTCTACACCTGGATTGTGCAACGTCTGCCCATTAATCTTTTCAAAATTCTTCAAGCTTTTCCAGGTGAAGCAAAGCTGTGCAAAGCTGTCATCAAGGCGAAGGGTGACTATTTGAAGAATCTCAAATCTCAAACATATTTGGATTTGTTTAAGACTTTTTTGGTTACTACATGATTCCATATGTGTTATTTCAAAGTTTTTATGTCTTCAGTATTATTCTACAATGTAGAAAATAGTAAAAAATAAAGAAAAACTCTAATGAGTAGGTGTTCTAAAACTTTTGACCGGTAGTGTAAATTTAAGTCAAAACTGGAACTCTGCCACTCGGGAACATCCACTGTCTTCTTGGGTAACAACTCCAGTGTAGATTTGGTCTTGTGTTTTAGGTTATTGTCCTGCTGAAAGGTGAATGAATTTTCCAGTGTCTGGTGGAAAGCAGACTGAAACAGATTTTCCTCTAGGATTTTGCCTGTGCTTAGCTCTATTCTGTTTCTTTTTTATCCTGAAAAACGACTTAGTTCTTAACGATTACAAGCATTCCCATTACATGATGCAGGCACCACTATACTTAAAAAAATGGAAAGTCGCACTCAGTAATGTGGTTTATTGGATTGGCCCCAAACAGGAAAAAAGGAAAATTGCTTTGCCACATTTTTTTTGCAGTATTACTTTAGTGTCTTGTTGCAAAAAGCATGCATGTTTTTGAATATTTTTTATTCTGTACAGGCTTACTTATTTTCTCTCTGTCAATTAGGTTAATATTGATACACCCAGTCATTACAAAGATACAGGTGTCCTTCTTAACTCAGTTGCCATGCAAATAGTTATTAACATGCTCAAAGGGATATTCAATGTTTTTATTTGTATTCATCTACCAATAGTCACCCTTCTTTGCAAGGCATTGGAGAACCTCCCTGGTCTTTGTGGTTGAATCTGTGTTTGCAATTCACTGCTCGATTGCTGGACTTTACAGATAATTGTTTATGTGGGGTACAGAGATGAGGTAGTAATTTAAAAATAATGTTAAATACTATTATTGTCCATGCAACTTATTTGACTTGTTAAGCAAATTTTGACTCCTGAACTTATTTAGGGTTGCCATAGCAAAGGGGTTGAATGTCACACCCTGATCTGTTTCACCTGTCTTTCTGCTTGTCTCCATCCCCTCCAGGTGTTACCCATCTTCCCCATTATCCCCAGTGTATTTATACCTGTGTTCCCTGTTTTGTCTGTTGCCAGTTCGTTTTGTTCGTCAAGCCTACCAGCGTTTCCTCCCTTGCTCCTGTCTGTTTCTCGTTCCTGTTTTCTAGTTTTCCCAGTTTTGCATGCCCTGACCCTGAGCCTACCTGCCTGCCACTTCTGTACCTGGTCACACCACCCTGGATTATATTTTGATTTGTTTATATTTGAGATTCTTCAAAGTAGCCATCCTTTGCCATGATGACAGCTTTAACGATAGCAAATAATATCGCGAAACAATATATTGATAGAGAAAAAAACAATGGTATAATATTTATGAAGGATCTTGTAAGCACGAACGGTAAAATTGTCACAAGCAACTAACAGTGTATGGAGGTGTATGCTCAATACAAAATTATAACCAACTCATCGCAGTTCTGCCACAAAATTGGAAGAGACAATTATCTAAAGAAGAAATTTAAGAATTAGTCTGACACCCATTAAAAATCCTAAATGGCTTAAAATGATTAGTATAAATTCAAAAATGTATCCGTTTCACTTAAAGTAAAAAGGTTTGACAGCAATACCATAAAAACTTCAAGTCAGTTGGGAACAGGTTGTTGATTTCCCAAAACCTTGGCATTGGGTCTACGAACTGACATATACAGCAATTGACACATAAATCCGTTCGTTTCAACTGAAGCTATGATACAAGATACAAGATACTTGCTATAAAAGGAATGCTCAATATATGGGGCATTGAACAGTCAGCCTTGTGCAGACTGCCACGAGAAAAACAGAGTCAATAGGACATATTTTCTGGTACTTCATCGGTGGCTCGCTTTTGGAGTCATACTATTTGATAGGGGATCTGAAAAACCATGATCAGTCAATGGGAAATATCCTTATACTCTTGACTAACGCATTTATTTTTAGGGCAATATCGGTAGGTTCAGGACCCTCTTAAGACCTCATGGTAAAATGGAGGGATGTATTGCAAAAGGAAATAGCGAAATGGCATTACACTGGGAAAGATGGGTTAATCTGTGGACATCGGAGTTAAGATCAGAATGAACGGTGGATTGGCCCATGTGGGTGAATGAAATTAGGAATATTGTAATGAATACACAGGGAGAAAAAGGTGTAGATTCACACGCAGAGCACGGCAGGTGTTTATTTCGCCTTCGCAGAAGGCAGGAATCGTGGTCACAGGTAGGCAAACAGGCAAGTGAATCAAAACTAGGACTGAAGGCTATAACTGGTTTTCACAAACGAGCTAGGCAAAGGCTTAATAGAGTCAAAACGAACAATACCTCACAAAGGCACAAACAGAATGAACTGAACTAAATAAGGAGCTGATGAGACCAGGTGAGTAACTAACACAGGTGAAATCAATTAACAAAAATGAAAGACAAGGCTACGTTCAAGAACACACAGAAACAGGGCTACGTTCAAGAACACAACGAAACAGAACACAAGGTTGACTAAGAAAATAAACACAGAACCTTACAAATATGTGTATAATTATTTAACTACAGGTACAGTGGATGTGAGAGAAATAGCTGTAAGTAGCAGTAGAAGTATAGCTGTCTGTTAGTTTAGTCCAATTAGGGTAGGGATGGTAGGGTGGGGGGTAAAAGTATAGAGAAAATAAAAAATAAAAATAATAATAAATGGGATTAGAAATTATGCAAACAATCAAATTGATAGAACCTACAATCTATCTGCAATATTAAAGCTGATTTTCATAAGCACTTACAGTTGGGAAGGCCACAATTTGGGCAGCATGCGCACCAAACATAGAACAGATTGTTGTGAAGTGGCCATAGACATATAATCCATAGAAAGGTTTTTGAAACCTGGCAATTTGAGTGTTAAACTCATGGGTACACTGGCAATGGCTGCCAGTCCTGACTTCAATGGGAACTGCCATCTATGCATTATATTTATATAGTTGGTTATGGCTGTCAGTTTGCCGTTCGCAAATAAAAATAGCGAGAAAACCATTTTTTTTTCTTTTTTTGTACTTTCAAATTTAAAAAATAAAACAATAGAAAGAAAAACTAAAGAAAAACACTCTTTGTCTTTATATGTCTGAGATCATAACTACTGTAAGTCAGTAGCACACTGTATAGCTAAACACCAGCTAAACTCCAAGGTATAACATTGGATGGTCAATTATCATGGTCAAGTCATATTGACAAAGTTGTTGTGAAAATGGGGAGGGGTATGTTTCTTATAAAAAGATGTTTGGCGCTTTTGACACAAAAATCAACTGTACTAGTTGTTCAGGCTCTGGTCTTCTTGATTACTGTCCGGTAATATGGTCAAGTGCAGCAAAGAAAGACCTAGCGAAGCTGCAGCTGGCTCAAAACAGAGCAGCACGCCTTGCCCTTAACTGCACATACAGAGCTAACATCAACAACATGCAAGCCAGTCTTTCCTGGTTGAGGGCTGACGAGAGATTTAATAACTGTTTCTCGTCTAGTTTTTATAAGAAGTATTACTGTAATGAAAATACTCAAAAAACATTCAACTCAGACACCCATACCGCACAATATATGCCACCAGGGGTCTCTTCACAGTCCCCAAGTCCAAAACAAATTCATGGCAACAGACAGTATTATACAGAGCCATGATCACATGAAACTCCATTCCATCTGCATTTACTCAAGGAAACATCAAAATGACCTTTAAAAAAAAGATTAAACGGCATGGAACATCAGGGACAACAAACACATGTACACACAGACACACTCTAACACACACATTTGTTTAAGTTGAAATTGTTTGTATTATTATATGTATACTGTATATATTTTTGTATTGTTTCTATATATTTGTATTTTACATTTGTGTGACTGTTCTTGTTCAGTGTTTTGTTACTTGTCATGTTTTCTGTTTTTTTGTTGACCCCAGGAAGAATAGCTGCTGCCTCTGCAAAAGCTAATGGGGATCTAAATAAACCAAACGTGGATCCTCCCCTCCCCTCAGTATCCCTCCACCCTGTCAGTCATTCCGTCAGTAGCCCTCCGCCCTGACAGTCAGTTACTTTCCACCTTGTCAGTGACTAGCCCTCCACCATCCACCCTCCACCTTGTCAGTCAGGCTGGGATGGGAGCTCATATGAGCTGATATGATCTGATTACTGATGATCAGGGCATGGAGAAGGATATGCCACAGGAGTTGACTGCTCGATCGATCTTCCAGCAGTATACCACCCTGCATCCCACTGCTGGCTTGTCTCTAAAGCTAAGCAGGGTTGGTCCTGATCTTTTCCTAGATGGGAGACCAGATGCTGCTGGAAGTGGTGTTGGAGGGCCAGTAGGAGGCACTCTTTCCTCTTGTCTAAGAAAAATATCTCAACGCCCCAGGGCGTTTAACTACAGGGGACATTGCCTTGTGTAGGGTGCCGTCTTTCGGATGGGACGTTACACGGGTGTGTTGACTCTCTGTGGTCCCTAAAGCTCCCATGGTACTTATCGTAAGAGTAGGTTTGTTAACCCCAGTGTCCTGGCTAAATTCCCAATCTGGTCCTCATACCATAATGGCCACCTAATCATCTCCAGCTTCCAATTGGCTCATTCATCCCCCCTCTTCTCCCCTGTAACTATTCCCTTAGGGCGTTGCTGTAAATGAGAATGTGTTCTCAGTCAACAAAACAAAGCGCGAATTAAAAATACGTATCTCAGAGCATCGTAGCACCATTAGGTGCAAAAACTCGACTTAACCAGTTGAGGCCCACTTTTTGGAAGCAAACCACTCGATTTCATCTCTGCGTTATATTGGCATCGAACATGTCACCCTCACTAGGAGAAGGGGTGACCTCGATAATTTATTGTTAAAACGAGAGGCTGCCTGGATCTTTAATTTAAAGACCCTTGCTCCCTTCGGTCTCAACGTAGACTTTGATCTGAAGCCATTCTTGTGATTATTGTGACTTTGCCATTGTAATTGTTTGTAGGCTTATGTAGTCTAAATTGAATCTATGATCGTATGCTATCCATTTGTTTTTTGTATGTTGTTCTTAGTATGTCATTTTAATATTTGAGAATTAACCAATGATATTAGGCCATACTTGGCCATGATTACAGACACCTGTGTGCGTGTGTTTTGACACTATATAAACGAGTCACCCTGCAGTGTTTGTGATTATACCCTGATGAAGATAGCTTGCCTGTCGAAACGTTGGACAATACATTTTTGCATCTGAGCTCTTAGAGTGTGCGGCTCTCCTTTATTTTCAAGTTTTCCACTCCGCTAGCCAGCACCTCGCCTAAAAAGGTGTGCGTTTCTTTTTCCTCTAGATTCTCAGTCAACTTACCTGGTAAAATAAGGGTTAAATAAAATAAATTAATCAATGCCTGTCTCTGGGTCAGGCTGGAGGGGCCACAGTCCTGCTGGCATCCTTCCTCATTATCTCCTTACCTCTGCCTAGGGACCTTGTCAGTACTGCAGCCAAGAAAGAGAGGACAGGAGCCTAATGAATGAGTCGACACATCTTCACTAACGCCTGACACACATACAGATGTATACAGGTGGCCTATGCATGCACACAGACGCACACACAGACACACACATACTCACAGGCATGCACGCAAGCATGCGCGCACACACACATACAGCTATGTTGTCAAGCTCTTTATGTATACTGTGAGTGGTAGGGCAGGAAGAGATTATGGTGCTATAGAAGCAATATCGTAAAAAAAAAAAAACTCTGCAGCCAAGCACCGATCAACATGTCACTAGAATCATTCAAATGAGTGGCTACCACGTTATCGCGGGGCTCCAAGTTTACTGCGTCATGACGGTTCTGTCAATATTTGTTAGAGTTTCCACCGCAATTGAGGCAGAATCTATTTCACCAACAAGAAATATCCCACGTCTAGCGTATTTTGTTTTGTTGATATTAACTGGCAACAGATTTTCTTGCGAATATTCTAAAAACTATGAGCTTTTTCCCACCAGAGATGTGTTTCCATCAAATTGACTTGTGGATAAAGGGCTGTGCGTGACAAGTTGAATTAGGTTTGCTTGTCTGGGGCTTCAGCAAAAATGTGACCCACTGTTTATTTTGTCTTATGTTCCAAAATTTGAAATGACATTTGTTTTGCATTGGATGAAAGTACAAACTCAGAGCTTCAAAATGGCATATCATACATTGTAGTTGGAGGAAACACGCTGCTTTAAAAGTAGATACATTTATAATCCCGTTTAGGAGACAAAAGCATTCAAACATTTTGCTCTGATTGTCACACTTGCTCTACATTAATCCTTGAGAAACATATTTAGAAAAGGAATACTTTCACCAAAATGGATCCTCTGAAAATTATCTCACCAAGTTACCCCATTAGGCAAACCATTTACAGGAATACATTTACTATTGTATAATTGAACAGCTACAGGGCTGTTCTTTGTTTATGCCCATTTAGCATCGTTCACACCCTCTAAAGCCTTAGACCCACCCATCTCTTAAAGAATTCACATTGGAACACATGCGAATGTGGCCATGTGCCAAAGCAGTGAGCTAGTGCTTAAAAACAAATAAAATATTTCACCAATAAAAAACTTGTGCTAAAGATATTAGCCCACAATTAGGAAAAACTTTACCATAAAGGCTTAGGTAAAAACAATATCTAGACCTATATCATAAGATCCTTTGAGTAACTTGGCTTAGGTTATGATATGAGCAAAGGAATCTAGCCTGAGCGCATATTTCTGTCCTGCCCTTCGGAGCAGGACATGTAATGACCATGGCCTTTCATTGCAAAAGTCCTGATCTTCTCAAAAATATATGGTTGCCGGGTTGTGTCCAATTCGGGGGATGATTTCACATCTCTGGGAGGAAGGACGTCAACATTGCACAGCAGCTGAAACCTGGTTCCATCTGAGTGAAAGGTCCTTGGCCACAACACCAGAGTCCAGACAAGTAAAGCTGTAAAGGAGGAAAGCAGACAAAATAGACAAGACATTAAAACCTTGCATACCAGCAATATTAATTGACCCTCAAGTCCAAGCAATAAGCTCAAACTTTGTTTTCAAAGTACAAAGACAAACTACCTGGATTGTAGCTTGTTCACCCTCTATCATCTCCTTGTACTGGTGGCGGAAAGCAGGTTTATGCTGAAAGAAATTTTAGAAAATAGGCTAAAACATGAATTAATTAATGTCCTATAGCTTGTTATTGCCTGTTGACTGCTACAGATGTACGACAAAGCCCTGTTCACACCTGCTTCTAGCCCAACAATGGCAATGCAGACACGATAACTAGCTAGATTTAGCAAACATTTCACTTCATAATTACCAGCTGGCTATACGTAAATGGTATTCATCTAGCTAGCTGAATGTGCAAAAAAAGAAAAAAAGACTTGAAAATGTTATAATCTTTCATCGTGGTTAGCTAGCCAGCCAACTTAGCACGTGTCCCTATAACATAACATGGGGTTTGATTAACTTGCTAATCAATTAGCATTCACACCAGTGGCTATTTTCAGTAGCTAGCAAACATTAAAAAGATGATCATGTCATGCATGCCTTAGAACATCACAAGCCATCCAAATTAACAGCAGAATGCAACTGGCCAGCTCAGCTAGCCATCTTAACATTGCTTCATCCCGCAACGTGCCATCTGTAAACAATGGCTCATTGCGGGACGAAGCAAGAGATAACATATGCAACTGTCTAGCTAGTTAGCTAAAAAGGAAAATTACTTTTTGATACAGTTGAGACAATAACGTATTTACATGTAGCCTTCTTGGCATTTTAACTGTAGACTCTTAGCTACCGGTGTATGGATTATGATGATTCATGGCAGACAAACACTTTCAAAATAATCCTTCCCACTCGGCTTCAACCAGTCCAGACTGCTTTAACCACAGAAGACAGCTGTGTCAATATCAGCAGCTGTATTCAGGACAATACTGGTATTGAAAGCTGTAGCTACATGTAGTCAATCAAATGTATTTATTAGCTATGATGAACTACATGTAGTCCATGATGAAAATATGTGTTAAATCCAATGGCTATTTCAAATATCCGCAGTAGCAGAGAGCAGGATGTGCCATTTGACAGAGAAGCCTTCTGTCACGCTGGTATCATTGAGTCGGGGGACAGACGCAGGAATGCGTAATAGTTTTTTTTATTGCACCAAAATGACGTCGTGCCGTGTAAAGGCACGGGGACGAAGACCAAACAAACGCTATACAAGACACAGGGTAGAAACCCAAACAAAAGAGCCAGGAGTACCTTGAATAAATAACACAAGCACACAACGATTAACACATGGGACCCAAAATCTGCGCAATCCACAATGGCACGAAAGCCAAAACACACAGCACAGGTACTCACATGCACCAACAGACATTGTCACAACAATCAACCACCCAATGGAAACCGAAGGGGACATATATACAAATTCAATTAGTGGGAATCAGTGGACCAGGTGTGCGTAATGAAGGTTCCGGAGGGATCGGTGACACCTTGAGCCATTATCTCAACCAATCATGGCTGAGCAAAATTCTGTATTTTCTCCATGTCTAAGAACTTTGTGATTTCACATGTTATTTATATTTACAGATTACATACAAGTTTGTTATTAAGGCACATGAACGTTTACACGTTTACACTAACATCAAGGCGGTGACCCGTTCCTGTAGGTTCATGCTCTACAACATTCGCAGAGTACGACCCTGCCTCACACAGGAAGCGGCGCAGGTCCTAATCCAGGCACTTGTCATCTCCCGTCTGGATTACTGCAACTCGCTGTTGGCTGGGCTCCCTGCCTGTGCCATTAAACCCCTACAACTCATCCAGAACGCCGCAGCCCGTCTGGTGTTCAACCTTCCCAAGTTCTCTCACGTCACCCCGCTCCTCCGCTCTCTCCACTGGCTTCCAGTTGAAGCTCGCATCCGCTACAAGACCATGGTGCTTGCCTACGGAGCTGTGAGGGGAACGGCACCTCCGTACCTTCAGGCTCTGATCAGGCCCTACACCCAAACAAGGGCACTGCGTTCATCCACCTCTGGCCTGCTCGCCTCCCTACCTCTGAGGAAGTACAGTTCCCGCTCAGCCCAGTCAAAACTGTTCGCTGCTCTGGCACCCCAATGGTGGAACAAACTCCCTCACGACGCCAGGTCAGCGGAGTCAATCACCACCTTCCGGAGACACCTGAAACCCCACCTCTTTAAGGAATACCTAGGATAGGATAAAGTAATCCTTCTAACCCCCCCCCCCCCCCCCCCATTGTAAAGTGGTTGTTCCACTGGATATCATAAGGTGAATGCACCAATTTGTAAGTCGCTCTGGATAAGAGCGTCTGCTAAATGACTTAAATGTAAATGTAAATGTATTTAGTACAAATTGCCTCCCGACAATCCCCTGTGTGTTAGGGGCAGGCCACCTTCCTCAATGACTAATTCCACAAATTCACAAAACATAGCCCCAAAAGCTTTTAAACCCGTTCATTTCTGCTACCATGACATTTCTTCTCACAAATAAGTTGCCCGTACAGCAATAATCTACGAGAGACCTTTAGTCATTTTAAGACCCTTACTTTGATCTCAAAGGCATAATAAAGCCCTTTTCAATAAAGTACCTACAGAATAAATATAGCTGAAACAACAATATCTCTGCACTTAAGGTTAAGCCACGAAAACATTGTCTTGATGAGTTCGTTTTTGTTGTGCAGTTGCTGTACAGTATGAATATATAATATGTAAATAGTATTACTATCTAGATATCCACACTCTAAACCTGATGACCCAATATGATGACTCGACAGTACCATGCAGCCAGGGTAGAACTGGGTGAGTGACTCAATTAACCTAGAACGCGTGGAAGTCTATTAAACACACCTGATAAGGTTTCTATCTTATATAATGAAGGTCCTTGGGTTTAACATGAGTGAGTTGTGCCTGTACTGTGTGCTGTAATAAGCCTTGTTAAATGCGCTTACATTCCATTACTAATGTGCTTGGCTGGAAGTGAGGCTAATCTTAATCTGTCGTGAGCCATTAGTGTGAACATGTGATGGTTGGGCTTTCTCTCACTGTGAAGGATCAGCATGCTAGCACATACCAATACAAGATAAGTCCCATGGTCTGTATGGAGAAGCCAATCATATGAGATGGGGATTTGGTGCAATGTATTATAATGTGAAACCCCTCTGTGTGTACAGAAAGGGAATTATGAGAGGTGGGAAGCGCGACAGCATGTGAATGTTCCATGACAACCATGTGACAGGCGTCCAAGTGGTGCAGTGGTATGAGACACTGCATCTCAGTGCTAGGGGTGTCACTATAGACAAACTGGTTCGAATCCAGGCTGTATCACAACCGGCTGTGATTGGGAGTCCCATAGAACGGCGCACAATTGGCCCAGCGTCGTCTCAGTTTAGCTGGTGTAGGCTGTCATTGTAAATAAGAATTTGTTATTCACTGACTTGCCAGGTTAAATAAAAAATAAAATAAACGTGGGGTTGAGTTAATATGGTGGCTATTTTCAGTAAATGTGTGAACCTTTGATGTCCTTTTAATTGGCCACGGCAGTGTATTCATCTGAAAGTCAATGTAATACAGTACAATGAGAGCCCACACATAATACAACGCCAGCCCGTTTTGAATGTCTCTCTTTCCGCCACGCTGCCTCTCCCTCTTGCTCTCTCCCCTGGCCCTTCACTGACTCTAACAAGGGGCCTTAAAGGCAGGGGCGTAGAGGCGACTTTGACATTGGGGGACACACAAAAAATACCGGTGTTAAATGCTCATTTCAAGTCACTTTTGAGAAAGGGAGATACCTAGTCAGTTGTACAACTGAATGTATTTAACTGAAATGTGTCTTCTGCATTTAACCCATCCCCTCTGAGTCAGAGCGGTGTGGGTGGCTGCCATAATCAATATCCACGTCTTCAGTACCCGGGGAACAGTGGGTTAACTGCCATGCTCAGGGACAGAATGACAGATTTCTACCTAGTCAGCTCGGGGATTCGATACAGCAACCATTTGGTTACTGGCCCAATGCTCTAACCACTAGGTTACCTGCAGACAAATCTAAACTGCCACTAAGCTATGCGGAATTGTTTTAAGAAGGTCATACAAAGGACCATTTAGCAATTTGATTTGGAATTTTAAGACAACTTGAAGTATATAAAAAAACAGATTCACTACATGGAACAACAGATAGTCCCCCCAAAATATCAAAAGGAAGTTTGCTCTGAGGTGTCTGGCCTATATTTGAGAGACATAAGAACGATCAGGAAACATACTGTATAAATACTGAACAAAAACGCAACATGCAACAATTTTTGAGATTTTACTGAGTTACAGTTCATATAAGGAAATCAGTCAATTGAAATAAATTCATTAGACCCTAATCTATGGATTTCACATAACTGGGAATACAGATATGCATTTGTTACAGATACCTTAAAAAGAATAACAGTCAGTATCTGGTGTGACCAGCATTTGCCTCAAGCAGCGCAACACATGTCCTTCACATATAGTTGACCAGGCGGTTGATTGTGGCCTGTGGAATGTACTGTAGTCCCACTCCTCTTCAATGGCTGTGCGAAGTTGCTGGATATTGGCGGGAACTGGAACACACTGTCGTACATGTCAATCCAGAGCATCCAATGGGTGACATCTCTGGTGAGTATGCAGGCCATGGAAGAACTGGGACATTTTCAGCTTCCAGGAATTATGTGTCGATACTGTGTCTCTCTGCATTAACATTTCCATACCACAACCCCACTGCCACCATGGGGCAATCTGTTCACAATGTTGACATCAACAAACCGCTCATCCAAATGAAGCCATACACGTGGTCTGAAGTTGTGAGGCCAGTTGGACGTAGTGTCAAATTCTTTAAAACGATGTTGGAGGTAGTTTATGGTAGATCAATTAACATTCCTATTATCTGGCAACAGCTCTGGTGGACATTCTTGAATCAGCATGGCAATTGCACGCTCCCTCAACTTGAGACATCCGTGGCATTGTGTTGTGTGACAAAACTGCACATTTTAGAGTGTCCTTTTATTTTCAGGTGCACCTCTGTAATGATCATGCTGTTTAATCAGCTTCTTGATATGCCACACCTGTCAGGTAGGTGGATTATCTTGGCAAATGAGAAATTCTCACTAAGACAGATCATACAAGTAATGTTAGCTAGCAAGCCAGCCAGCTAACGTTACCTATCTAACAAAACAATACACTTTAACTTGAAATTAAAACAACATTCGGACAAAATTCGGAACGTGTAATATCTGCAAGCTAGTCTATCTTACCTGTATACATGGATGGACACTCCTCCCTCTCTGTCACGGATGCCATGGTTGCCCTTAGTTTGAAGATGTAACAGTAATCTAAAGACAGGTGTTTTATACAACAGCCTTCTGTGTGTTTTCTTTTCGACTCCGTCTGCATATTTGCACTCAAATGCCACAATTATCTCCATCTCTTTAGCTATCATACTCTAATTCAACTGATTTCAAAACTCGGTCCTCCAGAAAGTGGAGAGCAACACTTATGCAGTTCTACTACGTGTTATCTTTCAAAAAAAGCCATGTTATAAACATACGCATTATACACATACTGACCAGCTCATGTTATAGACAGAAGCCTGCTACATGGCAGACCAATCCAAACTCATCTCTCGGCATGTCCAGCCCACTCATTATCTCAGCCAATCATGGCTAGTGGGAAGGTTGCTGACTTTTTCCGTGGCTAAACCAAATACGCTCGTAATTTAACAATTGTATTTGTATATACAGATGGCGTATTAAGGCACATGAAAGTTCACATGATCCAGAATGCATTTCTGCCAAAAAACGTGGCTCTCCTGTGAAGTAGTGACTCGCTACATACGCCTAGTTTCCTGAAACGAGTCAAACTATTTTTTTCAACTGGTAGCAGGGGACCTTCAGGCAAGTCTTGTGAGGCCTGTGGGCATCCTATGTACTGTATGTGTTTGTGAGAATCTCACCTTTTCACAGAGGGGTCATATTAGTGGGTTGCCCAAACTGTTCAGACGCTACACACAGAAGTTGGCTGATCGGCTGTACAGACTTCAGACGAGTCCCAAGACATTTGTGGGGGTCGTAAAGCATCGTATTCGCGAGAGTCTAATTTTTCCATAGAGGTATCATAATAGTTTATAGGCCAAACCAGTTAGACTCTACAGCCTATTTTTTGAGAAAACCGATTTTCGGGATGTCTCATGGTCTGACAAACACTGCTCTAGCTCTGTCACCTTTCAGTGCAGATGCGGAAGTGCGACATCGGCGGATGTGGTGGATTGAGACGCATCCAGTGCAAAACAAACTAGATATCTCTAGCTTAAAGTGACAGATTTCTATGGGAGTTTTGTATTATACTAATTAGATTTATGCGGGGGCGCGGACATCGACTCCAGGGGTTTTTAATACCAGTGTGACTGTTAATGTGGATATATTCAATTAAACAACTTTTGTACTATTTCTCTATTAATGTATGATTCATTTCCTGGTATTTTTCTCACTTCCCCCATGTCAGGTTGTTACTACTGTATGGTTTGAAACTTAATGTAATATTTTCAACTTCAACTTCAACAATACAGTTATTATACTGTTTTAATAAAAAGAAAGTAGGCATGAAAGGTCAAACTGAAATTTATCAATCTCCACAATTATAAAACATAAAATATCATGATGGCAGCCACTCTCCTGCATGAAGTTAACACATGCAAGACACCCTCTACACTTAAGCTGCTATCATTTCATCAGAGATCTTAAATGATCATTCAGATTTATTCACACTATGACAGACCATCAGTCTATGAACTCTATGGGCTTGAAGAGGCACTTCTCACTGTTGGTTTGTGGCCTCTCTCTCTCCCTGTCTGTCTGGTCAGACTGTCATTCTCCTGCCATGGTCATAATAGTGCCAAACAAAGTCTTAACACATGGAACACAGCTTCATAATCACTTTGATGAAGATAAAGACATTTAAGCTGAAAGCACTCACATTTGCCAGCTAGTTTGCCAAGGTGTCGGGGCAGTTGCCAAGAACCTTACTTACAGTCTTTTAACTCTTATGTCCTATTTTTTTTATCTTCTTGACTGGTGGCACATCCATTGTTAACCCTGCTGACACTATGATGAAGACTAAGACAGTAATTGTGGAAGTAATTCTGTAGCTAACAAGTATTTTTGGCTTTTCACACAGCCAAACTACCCAGCGTTAGCTAGTTTGATAAAACCTGACACAGCTAAAAATGACTAACCTGACAATTTAAAGCTAACTAGCTACTAGTCAGGAAAAAGCTTATAGTTTCTCACGTTCGTTCTAATATATCAACGTTTATTCACATTCATGCACTTTTTACTTAAACTTACTGTGTTGTTGCCAAAAACAATTACTCTATCCGGTGCGGTGAGTAATGATGGTGGTGCTGCACAGTACTTTTTCTCTCACTAACACACTGCCTCACTGCTTGTAACAATCGAGAGTGAGAACAAAGCAGTCAGTGGGGGCGGGGGAAGTGACTCACGTTCCAGCAGCGTAGGCCTTTTCAAAATTAAAATCTCTTAACAAATCTGGCAACTCTTTTTTTCACATGTCTTTTTATATATATATTGGGGGAACCATTTTACCTGCTTCTAACATTGGGAGGACATGTGCCCTCACACACACACCCTCCTACGCCCTTGCTTAAAGGCAATGTTTTCTCCTTTGTCTGCTGTTTCTGTCTTTAGCTGTTGATTACTCCTTCAGCAGCACAGACACCCTGCTATTGAATGGCTCACATCAGCCCACGAGCAGGGCTGGTTAGAGAGAGGGAACAGAGAGCGAGAAAGATAGAGATAGAGAGGGAAAGGAGAGAATAACAGATCATGTAATAGAGGGGAGAGGAAGCTGGTAAGGACTTCTAATGACTCCATCTAACTCACATTGATCACTTCTAGGAAACAACGAGAGTGCATCACTCCAGGTTCACATGTAATAACATATGTACATCTGTACCCTCCTCACTGCCTCCGTAAGCAGCATCGCCGAGACAAACAGAGAGGCAATTAGATACTAGCTCAGCTCTAGCATATTCAAGCAGTGAAAAGGGATATGCATTGATCCAGGGAGATGAGACTGAAAGGCTGAGAGTTCAACTTCAGAGGTAATTGATGTAGTTCTATAATTCTGTCCTTGAGCTATTGTAGTCTGAAATGTTCTGTATTAGGTCAGATTTACGTTGTGTGTGGACCCAAGCAATAGGAGCTGCTGCTTTTGCAACAGCTAGTGTGAATCCAAACTTCAGACTGTGTGGGCTGGTCACTGTTAAATTAAATTCTAACCATATACTCACTATAGTGCTAGTGTACAGTATGGACTTCCCTTCCCAAGAGTCACAGTACTTGTTGTGTGATAGCCAAGATTCCTCAAACTGGACTAAGACCTATTTAGGGAAACTTGATGAGTGATGTGAAGCATCACCAACTGAAGAGGGTTCGTTTAACCCCCCCTGGGTGCACGTTTTGGTTTTCGATGGCTAAGTGGGTGGTTTGTTGTTATTTTGTCCACTGAAGGCTCTTCTTTCTTAATGTCTGCTGTCGTGAAATGGAGTCATAGATGAGTGTGTCTGTGCTTACAGAGCACTTACTCTCATTTCCCGTTTCAGTAAACACACACACATGTTTGTTTTACTATCCTTGTGGGGACCCCAAATAAATGTCCTTATAAAAAAATAAGTATTTTCCCTAACCCTTAACCTAACCCTAACCCTATCGCCAAATCCCTAACCCTAACCCTAAAACTAAACCTAACCCTACCTCCTAACCCAATACCTAATCACTAACCCTTCTTGTCCCCGCAAGGATAGCAAAATCAAACCACACACATACGTTGATCACTTCAAGGTAGAGGATGGAAGAGAGACGAAAGCTAAGTAATGTGCAGCAGGAAATTAATAACCATCAGTCCAATCCAGTACTTTGATTTGGTTGCGTTGCTCAGTATGTGAATGATTTCTAGTGTTGCAGACTTTGGTCAAATCTTTCATGTTTGTATGAGGCATCCTCTGAGCCATCACCCTGCCTATGTCAAGAAAGTAAAGGAAATATTATCCGGAGTGGAACTGTTGATTCACTTTTGATTATTCATTCACTGGGTTGAATCAGTGTTTATTTTTTACTCCTCAGAATTGTAAAGTGGTGTTAAATCATCCCACTTCATCCCATTCCCCCTTTCCCTATTTTGAGCGGCAGGTAGCCTGGCGGGTAGGAGCATTGGGCCAGTAACCGAAAGGTTGCTGGATTAAATCCCCGAGCTGACAAGGCAAAAATCTGTCACTCTGCCCCTGAGCAAGGCAGTTAACCCACTGTTCCCTGGGAGCCAATGCTGTGGATGTTGATTAAGGCAATCCCCCCACACCTCTCTGATTCAGAGGGATTGGGTTAAATGCAGAAGTCACATTGCAGTTGAAGGCATTCAGTTGTACAACTGACTAGGTATCCCCCTTTCCCATTCATCAACTCAGAAAGTAGACAGCGACGTGATGAGAGAGAGAGAGGTTGGATGCAATCCAAGGTGGTTTGTCAACAATGCTTCCAACATTTGCAGAGATTGTGGATGTTGGTGCTGCAGATGCCGGCGCTCTGGAAGTCTACATGTGAAATTTTGAATGACCTTTTCAAAGTCAAGTGCAATTGTTTTCGCTAAAACACACATTGGATTGAATCCCGGTCAGCAAGGCGTTGGTGGACATGTTTCAGTAGGCAGGTAGGTATTCACTATATTGCTTGTCTTATAAGGCAACATCATGTCTAAGGAGAGTCTGTCCAAGGCTGTCTGTGATTCCATATCTTATATTCAGACAGTTTGAAAGCAGTGAGAGTTTGATTCAGCATAAGGATGTTCCATACTGTTTTGTTTTGGTCTCCCCTTTGTTATCAAAGACTGAGGATGTTTGTTGACTCATCTTGCTGATCAGGGAATTGAATCAATTACTCTCATAAACGGTGGCCCGGATAACTATAAATGTCAGTTTTCCATTGGGACTCAGAGTGATGCACTGGGCCTACAATCTATTGTTTGCTGCTGGAAATATGTCCTTTTTGATAAGAAAGAACAATTATACAGTAATTACACCTTACACCAGCAAGTTTCAAGTGAATAGAAAAACAGACTGATTGTTTGGTTTGAAACGTCTATTTTTGGCAAGAAAATACACTTTGAGCGTTCTTCAAAATGTGTGTACTAAGATAACATAAGAAACATGAGTTTGTTGTAGTGGAATTCCACTCTCTCTCCCCTCACTAAGATTAAACACTGTCCTAGAGAGCTCCAACAAACTTTTCTTAAAAAATATGCCAGATAACATATGCAGAGTAGAATAGCTGTTTGTTGTTCCTCGCCACATTTTCCACCAGAACACTTTTCATGTGCAAATACACTGGTCTTGCGTGGCACAATCGGGTGTGTATATGGACAGAAGAAAAAGAAGATTAGAAGAAATGCACGTGTACAGTACCCATGAGAGGTGGAAATGTGCAGGATCCATCAATAAAAGTAATTAGTAGGTATTGATAAGGCAAATTTTCTCTGCTTGCCTTAAACCTCCTGTGTATTACATCATACCATATCAATCCATTGAACCCTTATCCACTCACATTACAATAGAGCAGGATTGAGCCAGAGGAAGATTGATGTGTTTAGTACAGGAGAATAGCATAGGCAGGATCCCCCTACCCCTGACCGATTTACTCAACTGTTTTACCCTAAGTACATGGGGTTTTACATAGGAAAAGAAATCCTAAAACAGTGCACCCTTACAACCACTACAATCTCCCCTACTCACATTACAATGCAACAAAAGTTAATGTTCCATTATCTTTACGTCTATATTAGGTTTTGATTGGCCAATGCATGTTAAAAAGACTTTTTCCTTTCCTCTTTTCTCCGTCAATACTCAATTTTCCTGAACAAAATTTGGCAGCTCAGCTGAGAACTCCATTCCCTAAATGGTCACCAGATGGTGCTGTGATCTTCCAAAAAAGGTGGATTAAAATATTAGCATTATCCCATAGGTGAGAGCTCAGGAGAAATGTAAGAAATTCCTCTAAATAGTCAACAGTTAACCTCAATTCACAGAGAAAGATTAAATATCAGAAGTGCTTTCCATTTGAATATCCGAGAAAGGTGTTGTTGACGTAATTAAAATCAATATTTTCTCTGCTATCTTTTCCATAAAAAAATTAAGGAAACCTAAGTCATTACATATAGATCATTACAGTCTCATTCAAAGTGAGAAATGCAGCATGTCTTGATTGGATATCTATTTTTTCTATGTTCGGGGCTGTGACATATCAAACTGAAACCTAGCTACAGTATGGTCATCTACAGTATATATCTAGCCTGTACAATACTTTTTGACCTATTTGCCGATAAGTAATGTTAGCTAGCTGTCCAGCCTGTTCCATCCTGCCTGGCTGCTCACGCAACCAGGTTGCAATGCCTGGGCAGCAAGAAAGCTAAATATTGATGGTAATGAAGAGACATTATTCAAGTCGAAGTTGGAAATTAGTAGTGCTGTAGAAAAGGATCTATTATCCAGACAGCTCACTTACTTCAGGTCATACAAGCCAACATGAAATAGCAATTGCATCAACCCAACATATTAGCTAATCAAAACAATTCCCGTGTTGCACTAACGCTGATGTTCCATCTAACACTTACACCAGTGAGGTTCAAGTCCTTGGCTTGCTTCACTTTCTGGCAAGTGTAATTCATCAGCAACTTCTCGAAACGCAGTAGGCAGGTGATGAGACCAGTCTAAGGCAATACATCTCAGTGCTAGAGGTGTCACTAAAAGACCCTGTTTTGATTCCAGGCTGTATCACAACCGGCCATGATTGGGAGTTCCATAGGGCGGCGCACAATTGGCCCAGCGTCGTCCGGGTTAGGGTTTGGCCAGGGTAGGCCATCATTGTAAATAAGATTTTGTTCTTAACTGACTCGCCTAGTTAAATAAAGGTTAAATAAAACATTTATTCTAATATATTGGTGCATGAATCAAACATTAAATTACTTTGTGAAATGTGGTAGAATGAAGGCATCTCTGTTTTCATCCATTTTAGTGTCCTAGTGCAGTGGAGATGGCCTTGGACTAGGCCAAGCTTCAGGCAACGTCATGTTGCAGTGATTGGATAGTGTTGGATCTTAAGTGGAATCTGAGACCATTGTGTCTGAGCCTCTGGTTGGCATGTGGTTCTGGTCTTCCTCATCATACATCTTTTTGGTAGACTGTCACCATGATCATCTGAAAATCATACATACTGTTACGATGGCATTGTTTGCAAACAAGGATACTACCACAGTACAATTTCACAATGTACTGTAACAGGCATAAAGGCTTAACCTGAATGCATGCTTTCAAATCTACAGTATATTGCTTGTTGTATCATGTTTGTCTACCGTAGAGATGGATCATGTTTACATACAGATGTAGGATCTTAATTTAAGCAAGTTTACTACAGTAAGAAAATAATCCTGCAGCAACAGGACATGTGAAAATGGCGCCAACAGAGAGGGCTGCCTTGCTTTTAGCTCTTAGGAAACTTTGCAGTATTTAGTATTTTTTTGTATTAATTCTGACATTATTTGCCAAGAAAATGTTTTGTGTTATTACATACAGCCGGGAAGAACTATTGGATATCAGAGCGACGGTAACTCACCAGCACTACCAGCATTACGACCAGGAATATGACTTTCCCAATGCGGATCCTTTGTTCACACCAACCTGGGCAATTGAACTGATTCCAGAGGCCGACCCATAACAACACTGGCGAAGGAGAAGTACTCGGAGTGGTTTTCTAGTCCAACTAGAATATATTACTCGCTAATGTTCAGTCTCTGGATAATAAAGTTGACTCCTGGTGTAATTGTGATAACATACAGGAACTCAAGTCCTTTTCTTCACCCGACCTAGAATACCTCACAATCAAATTCCAACCGTATTATCTCCCAAAATTATTTTCATCGGTTATAGTCACGGCCGTGTATATCACCCCTCAAGCCGATACCACAACGGCTCTCAAAGAACTTCACTGGACTTTATGCAAACTGGAAACCACATATCCTGAGGCAGCATTTATTGTAGCTGTGGATTTTAACTAAGCAAATTTGAGAAAAAGCCTGCAAAGGTTCGATCAACACTTATACTTGTCACGTTCCTGACCTTATTTTCCTTTGTTTAACTTTGTTTAGTTGGTCAGGACGTGAGCTGGGTGGGTAGTCTATGTTATGTGTTTCTATGTTGGGTTAAATGTGTTGCCTGATATGGTTCTCAATTAGGGGCAGGTGTTTGACGTTTCCTCTGATTGAGAACCATATTAAGGTAGGCTGTTCTCACTGTTTGTTTGTGGGTGATTGTCTTCCGTGTTTGTTACCACACGGGACTGTATCGTTTGTGCTAGTCTGTACCTGTTTCGTGCGTTCTTCGTGTTTATGTAAGTTCTTATGTTCAGGTCGGTCTACGTCGTTTGTTATTTTGTAGTTATCCAAGTGTTCATCGTGTTTTGTCTTGCTTTAATAAATCTTCATGTATTCATCAACCGCTGCGTTTTGGTCCGATCCCTACTCCTCCTCTTCAGACGAAGAGGAGGAAAGCAACCGTTACAATACTGTAGTGCTCGCGCTGCCAAAACACTTGACCATTGCTACTCCAAGTACTGGGATGCCAACAAATCTGACCTGGGTCTACAGACAATCACGGACTACAAAAGGAAAACCAGCCAGGTCGTGGACACCGACGTCTTGCTTCCGTACAAGCTAAACACCTTCTTCGCACCCTTTGAGGGTAACACAGCGCCAAAAGTAACTGAACTAAATTACTATCGCCCCGTAGCACTCACTGTCATCACGAAGTGCTTTGAGAGACTAGTCAAGGATCATATCACCTCTACCTTACCTGTCACCCGAGACCCACTTCAATTTGCTTACAGTCCCAATAGATCCACAGACAATGCAATTGCAATGCACACTAACCTATCACATCTGGACAAGAGGAATACCTATGTAAGAATGCTGTTCATTGACTATAGCTCAGCATTCAACACCATAGTACTCTCTAAGCTCATCATTAAGCTTTGAGGCCCTGGGTCTGAACCCCGCCCTGTGCAACTGGGTCCTGGACTTCCTGACGGGCAACCCCTAGGTGGTGAAGGTAGGAAACAACACCTCCACTTCGCTGATCCTCAACACTGGGGCCCCACAAGGGTGCGTGCTCAGACCCCTCCTGTACTCCCTGTTCACCCATGACTGCGTGGCCACGCACTCCTCCAATTCAATCAATCAATCAGTAATAGGCTTGATTACCAACAATGACGAGACAGCCTACAGGAAGGAAGTGAGGGCTCTGGCAGTGTAGTGCCAGGAAAATAACCTCTCACTCAACATCAACAAAACAAAGGAGAGGATTGTGGGAGCACACCCCTATCCACATCAACAGGACAGTAGTGGAGAAGGTGGAAAGCTTCAAGTTCCTCGACGTACACATCACAGACAAACTGCAGTGGTACACCCACACAGACAGTGTGTTGAAGAAGGTGCAACAGCGACTCTTCATCCTCAGGAGGCTGAAGAAATTTGGCTTGGCATCTAAAACCCTCAAACTTTTACAGATGTACAATTGAGAGCATCCTGTCGAGCTGTATCACCGCCTGGTATGGCAACTGCACCGCCCGCAACAGCAGGGCTCTCCAGAGGGTGGTGCGGTCTGCCAAACTACCTGCCCTTCAGGACACCTACAGCTCCCGATGTCACAGGAAGGCCAAAAATATCATCAAGGACAACATCCATCCAAGCCACTGCCTGTTCACCCCACTATCATCCAGAAGTAAAATGGCACTGAAGAAGAAGGCTGACATTTTACGTGTTCCTAACCAATTGTGTTTTTTTGTTTGTTTCATTGCGTTGTTTGTAACTTCTTTTTTACTTATTTTGTTCGGAATGTTGCTGCTACCGTCTCATACGACTGAAAATAACTTCTGGACATCAGATCTGCGATTACTCACAACGAACTGGCAGAATACTTTTTTCCCTTTAACAAGTCCGACGAGCCCGACGTGAATGACATACTGCTTCCCGGGAACAGGCCCAGATCCTCGTCATTTGCGTGAAGAGAATGCGGAGAAAAATGGGCTGGAGGGTGGCCTGCCTTCTGAGAATTCGTTGGCGATCTAATAAACCCCCACTGCTTTCCATTCTAATAGCATCGTGCAATTTTTGGACAATAAAATCGATGACCAACGCGGCAGATTAAACTACCAACGGGACATTCAAAATTGTAACATCTTCACCAAGTCGTGGCTGAACGACAACATTATCAACATACAGCTGGCTGGTTATACGCTGCATCGGCAGGATAGAACCACGGCGTCTGGTAAGACAAGGGGCGGTGGACTATGTATTTTTGTAAATAACAGCTAGTGCACGATATCTAAGGAAGTCTCGAGCTATTGCTCGCCTGAGGTAGGGTATCTCATGATAAGCAGTAGACCACACTATCTACCCAGAGAGTTTTCATCTGTATATCTTGAAGCTGTCTACATACGACCACAGACTGATGCTGGCACTAAGACTGCACTCAATGAGCTGTATTACGCCATAAGCAAACAGGAAAACGTTCACCCGGAGGCGGCGCTCCTAGTAGCCGGGGACTTTAACCTGTCTGACTCTGGCGTTCCGCTAGCGGAACTCCTCCCACATTCCACTGAAAAGGCAGAGCGCGAAATTCAAAATATATTTTTTAGAAATATTTAACTTTCACACATTAACAAGTCCAATACAGCAAATGAAAGGTACACATCTTGTGAATCCAGCCAACATGTCCGATTTTTTAAATGTTTTACAGCGAAAACAGCACGTATATTTATGTTAGCTCACCACCAAATACAAAAAAGGACAGACATTTTTCACAGCACAGGTAGCATGCACAAAGCCAACCTAACTAACCAAGAACCAACCAAACTAACCAACAAACAACTTCATCAGATGACAGTCTTATAACATGTTATTCAATAAATCTATGTTTTGTTCGAAAAATGTGCATATTTCAGGTATAAATCATAGTTTACATTGCAGCTACAATCAGAAATTGCACCGAAAGCAGACAGAATAATTACAGACACCAACGCCAAATACCTAAATACTCATCATAAAACATTTCTGAAAAATACATAGTGTACAGCAAATGAGAGACAGGCATCTTGTGATTCCAGCCAATATTTCCGATTTATTAAGTGTTTTACAGCGAAAACACAATATAGCGTTATATTAGCTTACCACAATAGCCAGAAACACAAGTAGCAAAAGTTAGCGATCGTAACAAACCAGTAAAAGATATATAATTTTTGACTAACCTTGATATTCTTCATCAGATGACAGTCCTATAACATCAGGTTATACATACACTTATGTTTTGTTCGAAAATGTGCATATTTAGAGCTGAAATCAGTGGTTATACATTGTGCTAAAGTAGCTACTTTTTCCCACAACGTCCGGATTTTTTTCTGACACTTTTTCTGACACACATATTCTGACCAAATAGCTATTCATAAACATAACTAAAAAATACATGTTGTATAGAAAATGATAGATACACTAGTTCTTAATGCAATCGCCATGTTAGAATTCTAAAAATAACTTCATTACCACATAAGGCTTACGTTATGTCGACCGAGTGCCCAAAACCTGGGCGCAAAACTAATAGTACACAGTTCGACAGATATGAAATAACATCATAAAATGGATCCTACTTTTGCTGATCTTCCATCAGAATGTTGTACAAGGTGTCCTTTGTCAAGAACAATCGTTGTTTGGATTTAGAATGTCCTCTTTCCCTCTTGAATTAGCAAGCGCACTAGCCAAGTGGCGCGAAGCTCTCCTTTCTGAACAAAGGCACACAACGCAACACGCCTAACGTCCCGAATAAGTTTCAAAAATCTAATAAAACTATATTGAAAAAACATACTTTACGATGATATGGTCACATGTATCAAATAAAATCAAAGCCGGAGATATTAGTCGTCCATAACGGCAGCTTATCAGAAGGCAAATCCAGCTGCCTCCTCGCGCTCTCCAGAAAACAGGAAATGGGTGACACGTCATACAAAGAGCTTGTATTCCACTTCAGACCAAGATAAACACTCAATTTCTTCTCTCACCGCCTCTTGACATCCAGGGGAAGGTGTATGAAGTGCATGTATACTAATACGTATCATGCCCATTTATAGGCAGGAAGTAGAACAGAGCCTCGATTTCAGACTTTCCACTTCCTGGTCAGGAAGTTTGTGCCAAATGAGTTCTGTTTTACTCACAGATATAATTCAAACGGTTTTAGAAACTAGAGAGTGTTTTCTATCCAATAGTAATAATAATATGCATATTGTACGAGCAAGAATTGAGTACGAGGCCGTTTAAATTGGGCACGTTTTTCCCCCAAAGTGACAACAGCGCCCTCTGTCCTCATCAGGTTAATGCAGGGAAACTTAAATCAATCTTACCAAATTTCTATCAGCTTGTTAAATGTGCAACCAGAGGGGGAAAAACTCTGCACCACCTTTACTCCACACACAGAGATGCATATAAAGCTCTCCCTCACCCTCCATTTGGAAAATCTTACCATAATTCTATCCTCCTGATTCCTGCTTACAAGCAAAAATTAAAGCAGGAAGCACCAGTGACTCGATCAACAAAAAATTGGTCAGATGAAGCAGATGCTAAGCTACAGGACTGTTTTGCTAGCACAAACTGGAATATGTTCTGGGATTCCTCCGATGGCATTGATGAAGGACTACACCACAGCAGTCATTGGCTTCATCAATAAGTGCATCGATGACGTCGTCTCCACAGTGACCTTACGTACATACCTCAACCAGAAGCCATGGATTACAGGCAACATACGCACTGAGCTAAAGGCTAGAGCTAACGCTTTCAAGGAGCGGGACTCTGACCTGGAAGCTTATAAGAAATCCCGCTATACCCTCTGACGTACCATCAAACACGCAAAGCGCCAACACAGGACTAAGATCGAATCGTACTACACTGGCTCTGACGCTCGTCGGATGTGGCAGGGCTTGCAAACCATTAAGACTACAAAGGGAAGTACAGCCGAGAGCTGCCCAGTGACACGAGCCTACCAGACGAGCTAAACTACTTCTATGCTGGCTTCGAGGCAAATAATACTGAAACATGCATGAGAGCACCAGCTGATCCAGAAGACTGTGTGATCACGCTCTCCGCAGCCGATGTGAGTAAGACCTTTAAACAGGTCAACATTCACAAGGCCTGCAGGGACAGACAGATTACCAGGACGTGTACTGTGAGCATGCGTTGACCAAATTACATTTTCAAACTCTCCAAGTCTGTAATACCAACATGTTTCAAGCAGACCACCATAGTGCCTGTGCCCAAGAAAACTAAGGTAATCTGCCTAAATGACTACCGACCCATAGCACTCACGTCTGTAGCCAAGAAGTGCTTTGAAAGGCTGGTCATGGCTCACATCAAGACCATCATCCCAGAAACCCTAGGCCCAATCAAATCTGCATACCGCCCTAACAGATCCACAGATGATGCAATCTCTATTACACTCCACACTTCCCTTTCCCACCAGGACATAAGGAACACCAATGGGAGAATGCTATTAATTGACTACAGCTCAGTGTTCAACACCATAGTGCCCTCAAAGCTCATCAATAAGCTAAGGACCCTGGGACTAAACACCTCCCTCTGCAACTGGATCCTGGACTTCCTTATGGGCCTCCCCCAGATGATAAGGGTAGGTAACAACACATCCGCCACACTGATCCTAAACACAGGGGCCCCTCAGGGGTGCGTGCTCAGTCCCTTCCTGTATTCCCTGTTCACTTATGATTGCGTGACCAGGCACGACTCCAACACCATCATTAAGTTTGCTGATGACACAACAGTGGTAGGCCTGATCACCGAAAACGACAAGACAGCCTATAGGGAGGAGGTCAGGGACCTGGCCTTGTGATGCCAAGACAACAACCTCTCCCTCAACGTAATCAAGACAAAGGAGATGATTGTGGACTACAGGAAAAAGATGACCGAGCACACACCCATTCTCATCGACGGGGCTGTAGTGGAGCAGGTTGAGAGTTTCAAGTTCCTTGGTGTCCACATCACCAACGAACTAACATGGTCCAAGCACACCAAGACAGTCATGAAGAGGGCACGACAAAAGCTATTCCCCCTCAGGAGACTGAAAAGATTTGGCATGGGTCCTCAGATCCTCAAAAGGTTCTACAGCTGCAACATCGAGAGCATCCTGACTGGTTGCATCACTGCCTGATATGGCAACTGCTCAGCCTCCGACCGCAAGGCACAACAGAGGGTAGTGCAAACGGCCCAGTACATCACTGGGGCCAAGCTTCTTGCCATCCAGGACCTCTATACCAGGAGGTGTCAGAGGAAGGCCCTAAAGATTTTCAGCCATCCTGTCATAAACTGTTCTCTCTGCTACCGCACGGCAAGCGGTACCGGAGCACCAAGTCTAGGTCCAAGAGGTTTGTAAACAGCTTCTACCCCCAAGCCGTAAGACTCCTGAACATCTAATCCAATGACTACCCAGACTATTTGCATTGCCCCCCCCCCCCCCCCCCCCCCCTTTACACAGCTGCTACTCTCTGTTGTTATCATCCATGCATAGTCACTTAAATAACTCTACCTACATGTACATATTATCTCAATTACCTCGACTAACCGGTGCCCTCGCACATTGACTCTGTACCGGTACCCCCCTGTATATAGTCTCGCTATTGTTATTTTACTGCTGCTCTTTAATTACTTGTTACTTTTATTTCTTATTCGTATTATTTTGACTAATAACATTTTATTTTTATTTGAACGCGAGGTCAGTACAGGTGCATCAAAACTGGGACAGGTGCATCAAAACTGTGTGTATCTCACCATGTGTGTGTCACATTGTGTGTGTGTGTGTGTTTGTGTGTGTGTGTCACCAGAATTAAGCTCTCTCTGTTGCCGTCTCCTCTGTCCCACCTGCTAAAGCACTGTGCTCCCAAGTCACCCATGATGAGCTGATTTCTGTGTCTGTGAATGTAACGACACACACACACACACACACACACATTAATAATGCTCAAATGTTTTGTACGATATTTGGACTCCTCAGTCCACGTTAGTTTTTCTCATAATACAGTTCACAAAGATAGAGACAGAGAAAGGAGAGATGTAACTGTGAATCAACAATACAATAACTACAAACAATTAACAAACCATTTAGTAATTAGGAATTGATGATTCATCATAATGAATGACTCAAGCTACTCAGAAAGTATCAAGTTTCAAGGTTTTAATTGTCACATGCAGAAGTCCTGTGAAATGCCTTTCTTGCAAGCTCTAATCCCAACAGTGCAGTAATAAATAACAATTTGATACCAAAAATAACAAGGTAGAACAAAAACACACGAGATACTGCATAAAAATGATAAATATGAAGAACACTATAAAGTAAGTAAGCATACTATATACAAGGTCAGTTCCAGTACCATATTTACAATGTGCAGAGATACTCGATCGATAGAGGTAGATACTGTATGTATAGGGGTAAGGTGACTCGGCATCAGGTGTCAGAGATACCTGATCGATAGAGGTAGATAATGTATGTATAGGGGTAAGGTGACTAGGCATCAGGTGTCACGACTCCCACTGAAGGTGGCTCCCCTGCCTGTTCGGGCGGCGCTCGGCGGTCGTCGTCGCCGGTCTACTAGCTGCCACCGATCCCCTTTTCCTTTTCAGTTTGATTTGTCTTATTGGTTGCACCTGTCTCTTATTTTGTTTTTGATTCAGTACTATTTAAGCCGGTTAGGCCCGCCTGTTTTTGTGCGGGCTTGTTTTCTGTTAGTCAGGTTGTGCGTGTAGTGTTCCTGTCCGTTTGTGCCCTGTGTTGGGTTGGACAATTTTGTATTTATTTCACCTGTTGTTTTGGGCGTTAGCTTTGGAACGTATATAAATTCCGGTTTCCCCAGTATCCTCTGCTCTCTCCGTTTGACTCCGCAACCACCACTCCAGACGTTGTGACATCAGGATATATGATAAACAGAGTAGCAGCAGTGTATATGATGGTTGTATGTGAGTGGGTATGTGTAGAGTCAGTATAAATGTATGTGTGTGGGAGCAAATGATGGAGTGAGTGTTTGTATGCATGTTGGAGTATTAGTGAACAAAGTGTGTAGGGCCTTGTGAGTGAGCATAGAGACTATGGCTGTTGCAGTGACCGTATTACCGCCACACCTGCGGTCACGATTCATGAAGGCAGTCAAATTGCTAACTGCCTGGTACTCAGCACGCTATTGTCCCTCTAATCACTGACATCATTTCGATAGTCTATGCAATTGCGGGAGAAAACAGAGTGATGGCCGCTAATAAAAAGACAAAGATCCCATCAGCATTCTATAGGCTAGGAATACTGTATCTATATCTCAATAATCCTAATATTAAGCACATTGCTTATATTTACAACAGGAATATAGCCTACCTGGCTGGCATGAAAATAAACCATGGGGAAAAGCGTCCTCCATTCGCAGCGTCCTCCAAGTGCATAGATTTCATGTATTTTTCCCCGCTGCCCCTGTTTCGATAAAGGTGCATGATCATGGTCAATTCTAAATCAAAACAAATTTCACACATATTATTTAGCATACAGTGGCTTGCGAAAGTATTCACCCCTTGGCATTATTTCCTATTTTGTTGCCTTACAACCTGGAATTAAAATGGATTTTGGGGGGGGGGGGGGGGGGTTGTATCATTTGATTTACACAAAATGCCTACCACTTTGAAGATGCAAAATGTTTTTAACCCTTTCACACGTACCATCACACGGGTGTGATCGTTATACAGTGGTCCCTGAAGCGTAAGATCACACCCGTGTGATTAGAACACTCATTTAGAACGCTCGTTTAGAACGGCCAGTTTCGAATGAAGCAACAATCAGCGTTTGAGTTGGCCACACTTTTTTCAGAAACTATTTACACAAACACAGTCCTTACAAAGTTATGTCCAGAATGTGAGCAGTTTATTTTGGGATGCAATGTTCAGATATTCACAGAAGTATATATAGCATAACACAATCATCCTAACCGGAAAAATGTAGGCTACATTTGTCCTAGCGCTAACTGAGGAAAGATTGATCCAACACACGCAGTCATATTTTCTAACTCTCGGCTGACAAACTACAATATGAATTAGCTAATAGCAATTACTATGTATAATTAATCACATCACGGGTGAGCTCACCATTGATCGAAATAATTAGGTAAAGCACTTTTTAGAAATCGAAAGTAATCCGACGATTAGTTTCAGCGCGCACCCATGCATTTTTTTCCTCAAAGAAACCGAAGACAACAAGAGAAGACGAGATGAGTTTGGTCTGTTTATAGTATGCATGTTGAAGGGGTGTGTCATCTACCGTCGTTCACATCCCACCATTCATTTCCGGAAGTCCTCAAAAAATGAGTGAACTCTTACTCACCTCATTTTGTTATAACATCTTTGGTCAAACAGACGATTACGTGAACCCAGAATGCATTGAATGTCAACAAACATGGCTACACAGCTGGAATTAGCTTAGCTCATCATAATCAGTACAACCTTCAAAAAAGTATTTTACACACATAATATGTGCCCATTACAATCTGTGCAAGAATCGGAATGCATGATTTGTCACCTAGATTTGAAAACATGTGAATAAAACCGTAAATACACAAATAATTGCCACACAAAACATTTTCTGATAGTGATTTATTGATACAAGTGGCGCGTGCCGGCAGTCAACCACGTACCCTCTCACTGTAAACCATTCAGTGTTGTTGTTTATGTATGTAGCTAGTGAGCTAAGCTGAAGCATTAGCAATGTCTTTCAAAAGGAGACAACAAACAAATGTGGAAATTCTGGAGATTTTTTTAAAATTCTGACAATGAGTCAGAGTATGAAAGTCAGGAATCAGATTCTGACAGTGAGTGAGGAGCTGCCCCCCAACCTTGTAGCCATTGAGAACCCTGAATCTGAATTTCCCTTGTCCACTGACGAAGTCCCAGGTCCCTTTGAAGATGCTGGTGGTGATGGAGGCATACCAACAGTGGATGAAGTACAGGAGTTCTGTGGTAGCTGGAAGGCCACCAGTCATTTCACCCCTCCTGGCCCTGCTGTTTGCTTTGGCGAGTCCCAGTCTGGAGTGCAACGCCCCTTGCCATTTCCAACTGAGGCAGAGTGCTTCAAGTTGTTTCTGACAGAGGAGCTGGTGGGAGACATAGTAGAGACCAATCGCTATGCCTTGGAGCTACAGGATAAGAGAGAGCCAGGAGTGGGGGACAACCACAATTAGTGAAATGTATACATTCCTGGTGACAGTAAAGACTGCTTTCTAGTTCTGCTGCTATGACTGCATTTCATCAACGCTACTACCATCCTAAATGACCCGTTATACAAAATAAGAAATGTTAACAGCTGGCAGTAAAGTGGCATGACAAACGAGACGTCCATGTCCTCTCCACTGTCCATACAGCAACCATGTCGGCCACAGGGAAGGTGGACCACCTGACGGGAGAGAGAAACAAACGTCCATGTCCTCTCCACTGTCCATACAGCAGCCATGTCGGCCACAGGGAAGGTGGACCACCTGACGGGAGAGAGAAACAAACCAGACAGAGAACCATCAAACCAGACTGCGTGCTTGACTATTACCTCAAAATGGGGGCAGTGGATAAGGCTGACATGATAAACAGCTTTGTGGAATGCACTCAGAAAACGACCAAGTGGTATAAGATATTTTTCCAGAGTAGCGTCAAAATACAACATGCCAATACTTCTGACGCATTTAGCATTGTTTTACAGAACTAATAGAATAATGTAACTAGCTACATAAGCACGATTGAATATAACACCATAAAAGGTGAGTAACATGAGTAACGTTACCTAGCGTGTCCGCGGTTATAAGGAATATACACAAATATATTATGCTCCATTCACACAGTGAGCTACAGTAGAAACGGTATAACACGACACAATAACGTAATTAGGCACTTACTTTGATAGAAACGCAGTCTTGATTTGAAGATGGGTCTCTGTAGTGACGCTTCTAGCACTGAGACGCTGTGCCACTTGGGAGTCATAAGGCCAGGGTAGCTTCGAAATACAACACATGCTAATACTTCCCTGACGCAATTAGCATTGTTTTCCAGAGCTAATAGGAGAATGTAGCTAGATACCTAAGCATTGAGTATAACACCATAAATGTTATGAAATGAGTAACGTTACATCGCGTGTCCGCGGTTATAAGGAATATACACAAAAACATGACGTTACAGTAGAAACGACATAACACGACATGCAGAAACTATTATAACGTATTAAGGCACTTTGATAGAAACGCACACATTTCCAAAGGTATTATTGGTAACGAAAACAACTTTGATTTCGATGCAGGCGACAGGTGGAAAATATGAACACGTGTATGCAGGACGGCAGATGAGTAAATGTCCTGCACAAACAATTGAGAAGTGTTTGGGGAATTTTGTCCGGGTCAGAAATGTCAAAAAAATTAATTGGTCCGCAAAAGTAAAAATGACTACTTTTATGTGAATGAATGAGGCGGAACACACCTCATTTCAAACTGTTATTAGAAAATAAAAAACTTGTTAGAAAATAATTTAAAATTGACAAATAAAACAGGCTGCGTGCTTTGTTTGAGGGCAGCGCAGATTAAATGTACTGTTACATAACAATCACATTCTTGAATGGAGAGAACGTTCTAACATCACGTGCATAAAAAAACTCACGCTGGGGCGACCGTTAGAAATATTTGGAACTCACGCATGAAAGGGTTAATTGTGAAACAAACAAGAAATAAGACAAAAAAAACTGAACTTGAGCGTGCAGAACTATTCACCCCCCCAAAGTCAATACTTTGTAGACTTTGGGGGGGGGGTGAAGTCTTTTGGGGTATGTCTCTATAAGCTTGGCACATCTAGCCACTGGGATTTTTGCCCATTCCTCAAGACAAAACTGCTCTAGCTCCTTCAAGTTGGATGGGTTCCGCCGCCGCTTAAGTCACACCACAGATTTTCAATTGGATGGAGGTCTGGGCTTTGACTAGGCCATTCCAAGACATTTAAATGTTTCCTCTTAAACCACTCAAGTGTTGCTTTAGCAGTATGCTTGAGTCATTGTCCTGCTGGAAGGTGAACCTCCGTCCCAGTCTTAAATCTCTTAAAGACTGAAACAGGTTTCCCTCAAGAATTTCCCTGTATTTAGCGCCATCCATCATTGCTTCAATTCTGACCAGTTTCCCAGTCCCTGCCGATGAAAAACGGTGTTCTCGGGGTGACGAGAGGTGTTGGGTTTGCGCCAGACATAGCGTTTTCCTTGATGGCCAAAAAGCTCAATTTTAGTCTCATCTGACCAGAGTCCCTTCTTTCATATGTTTGGGGAGTCTCCCATATGCCTTTTGGCGAACACCAAATGTGTTTGCTTAATTTTTTCTTTAAGCAATGCCTTTTTTCTGGCCACTCTTCCGTAAAGCCCATCTCTGTGGAGTATACGGCTTAAAGTGGTCCTATGGACAGATACTCCAATCTCCACTGTGGAGCTTTGCAGCTCCTTCAGGGTTATCTTTGGTCTCTTTGATGCCTCTCTGATTAATGCCCTCCTTGCCTGGTCCGTGAGCTTTGGTGGGCGGCCGTCTCTTGGCAGGTTTGTTGTGGTGCCATATTCTTTCAATTTTTTAATAATGGATTTAATGGTGCTCCATGGGATGTTCAAAGTTTATGATTTTTTTTTATAACCCAACCCTGATCTGTACTTCTCCACAACTTTGTCCCTGACCTGTTTGGAGAGCTACTTGGTCTTCATAGTGCCGCTTGCTTAGTGGTGTTGCAGACTCTGGGGCCTTTCAGAACAGGTGTATATATACTGAGATCATGTGACAGATCATGTGACACTTAGATTGCACACAGGTGGACTTTATTGAACTAATTATGTGACTTCTGAGGGTAATTGGTTGCACCAGATCTTATTTAGGGGCTTCATAGCAAAGGGAGTGAATACATATGAATGCACCACTTTTCCGTTGTAGAAACATCTCAAGGATGATCAATGGAAACAGTCTGAATTATTATGTAAATAAGGTATCTTTTCTCGCTTTGTCGTTATGGGGTATTGTGTGTAGATTGCTGAGGAATTGTTTCTATTTGTAAGACATTTTAGGATAAGGCTGCAATGTACATCTTTTGGGAAAAAATCATGGGTTCTGAATACTTTCCAAAGGCACTGTATACATAAAAACAATATAAATAATAATCATCTCAATTACATTTAAGTAACAAGGAAATCTTCCCCACAGAGTGAGATATGTGACATTTAACCCATGTTAAAATAGCTGAATCTTTGCTCAAGGTGAGGGCCTAGGCCAGGGGTAGGCAACCCTGTTCCTGGAGTGCTGCATGTCCTGCAGGATTTTGTTCCACCTAGGCACCACACTTGACCAACTGAGCCAATTGATCAGTTCAGGGAAAAATTCAACACACCTCGTCTTCCAGGTTGGTCAAATAAAAAACAGGAAGTGCCTGCTGCACTCCAGGACCAGGGTTGCCTTCCCTTGGCCTATGCCAATATAGGCCATGAAGCATTCTGGGAACCTTTAAAGAACAGACAAATGTGTTCTGGGAACGTTCTTGCAACATAGAGTGAATTACACAAACATTTTATAATTATCAGTACAACTCGACAATTCTTCTGTTCTGGGAACATAACCAATCTTGGTTTGATAGGAGTTTGAAAGAAGAACAGACAGAGGAAAGAGATGGAAGTGGGAGAAGCAGAGGGAGGGAGGAGAGCGAGATTGAAAGAATTATTAAGACTTAATGCAGTACTTTCTACTGTCAGCACACCACCGCATGTTCTTTCTTACCGGCATGGTTTTCACAAAGCACATGGCATCAGCAGGAAACAACAGATAGCCTATTTCAATGACCTACATACAATCTAGCCTTTAGTTCTATACTGCATGTGTCAGTGCATAAAAAAAATGATTGTATGATTGAAGTGATTGAAATGATTGAAGAAGAATATGGCGTTTAGTAAGCAATGGAGTGCTTTGAATAGAAATGCTCACCTTTCAACGCTTCCAAGGATTTTCAAAGTCGTTCAATTGTTGATAAAACAGTTACTAGAGACAGGAGATCAAGTTGAGACATAGGACGAGGTGTATAATTGTATAATAAGGCAGTTTTATTCAAGTGTAAAAATATCTGGCAAAGCGTGCAGCACGGCCCCGTTCTGTCTGATTCATATGGAATCGTCGGAGAAGAGGCCGCTAAACATATTGTACAGCTTTATATATGCATTGAATGAAGTAGGTTGATCTGGTAGTCTGGCCTTCTGATTGGTCGATCTGGGTCGTGGGTAGTCCTGTTCAGGCCTGGTGTCGACGTTCCATTGGTTCTTAACATAGTTCTTTGTCTTGAGTTCCAACCTTGAATATAGTGTGTGTGGGGTTGTGTGTGTGGGCCTGTTCATGGGGGAGGGGAGTTGTGTGTGTCTGTGGTTGGTGTCTAATGAGACCAGCATGTGTCCAAGGGAAAGAGGGGGTGTGTGCATTTTGTATAAAAGATAGCTTATGTTGAGAAGTTGTTATTACAAGTTTCCAGTATCTATTACAATTTCTTACAAATCCCCCTCTTCACGTCTTATAGACGTGAATAAACTAGTTAAAATTTGTCAGAAGACACATTTTTGATTCCCCCTCTTCACGTCTCACAAGAGACGTGACATATAAGTAAAAAAGACAAAGCTATGGGATAAAATTTGTCAGAAGACAAATTTTTGATTCCCCCTCTTCACGTCTCACAAGAGACGTGACATAAAAGTAAAAAAAAGACAAAGCTATGGGATAAAATTTGTCAGAAGACAAATTTTTAATTCCCCCTCTTCACGTCTCACAAGAGACGTGACATAAAAGTTTCTTAGTCCTCAAATAGATAGACAGGTCCAGCTTCCCCATCATCAAGCAATGGGAACATTTGGGCCCTTTCCTGATTAGGGTCTATGGCGGCAGTGATAACACGGCTAGCAAGCGTGCGCGCACATGGAATGCAACAGCATCCACAAAGTACAAGAATGCCCGCAAAAACGGAAATAGATACTAGGATAGAGGAAACCAGCGTCTTATATTTACCAAAAGCATCCATCCATGAGTCCCACATAGAAGTGTCCACTCCAGAATGCTGTTTCATCTTACCATTAAGGGTACGAAGTCCCTCCAATGCTACAGTCAGACTCCCATCCGTAGCTGTGTTATTGGGAATGAAAGTACAACACTGCTCACCAAACATTGCACAGACCCCCCCGCGTTCAGCCAATAACATATCAACCGCGATTCTATTTTGAAATGCCATCAGGGATGTGGCTGCCAATTGTCCATGGACCGCCTCGAAGCCTTGTTGAGTCCAATTGCCCAGTTTCTGGACATTAAAATGAATGTAGTTAATTCTGTCCACATTTTTATTAACTGTACACCACCAGCAAAATGATGATTCAAAACCCGCGGCTACTTGGTCTACCAATTTATACTCATCTGGTACCCCCCTGGGGACGCCAATTGCATCAATGTAAGTTGGGTCCCCAGCAGAAGGGCCCACCGTGCGCTTGGTCCTGATAGGCCAATATTCAGGACCCAGGGCTTGTATACGGGTGAGGAGATCTTGGACGCCTATGGGGTAAACAGAGATGGGCAACAGAAGAGTTACAAGTGCACAGGTACCAGTGGCATTGTGGGGAAGTCTGTCCAACAGACTAGTTCCCCCACACCACCACCACACATCAGCTCTAGACACTGGTTTAAAGATTGCCGTGAGCATGTGAGTGTACAAGCACCAACTAACAGGGAGCTTACCCAACAATGTCCCTCCACCTGTCATGGTTATGCATGTGAAGTTAGCTCTAGCCACACTGGAGGAGAATATCGGTTTCTTGACCACCGTGGTGACTACCGGATAAACAGCGCACTGTGAACACTTCTCAGGTGGGTTGTCTTCGTCCATAAGGGGCATTAGACAGTCTCCGCTAATAGCGGCTGGGACTATGCGGAGCAATGGCCTAGCTCCCATACAAACGACGCAGCTTTGCAGGGTCATATTAGCTGCTTGTTCGGTCAATAGGAGCCAATTGTTAGAGAACCCTGAGATTCCGGTGGCAGTAAGAATGGTATCATCAGGGGTGGTAGGAGTGGTGACCATATTAATAGGACCCCAATCACCCTTCCCCTTAGATGTTAAAACAGTAAACCGGTCAGAAATAGCAGAGGGCTGAGCCTGCTGTGTAATGCAGATTTTTAATGGCCAGTAGAGTAAATCCTTGCTAGACTCTACATGTGGTGCTAGTATAAAATCCTGACAACCCGTCCCATTACCTGGTCGGATAATTAGTGATAAACCCCAATTACGCAATTTAGTCCTAGTCAGTGATAATCTTTGTCGCCAGATAAGAACTGCTTGCCCTGATGAATATCTGGACCAGTCCGGACCAGTCTCAGCGACCAGGCTCTTCCATGACCACTCCTGAAACCCCCCTTTTGTCATATACCAGTTAAATCTGGTGTACTCCAAAGCATGCCCTCCCAGGCCATTCCTAGCTTTTCCCAATACCCCCCAAGTCAGTGTAATGGTGGTGGTCGCATTAGAGGGTACACATAAGGTGGTGCTTCTGACCTTTGTTGGAGTGCATGGTTGGTCTGTGGTTGTAGTGCTACGTTTGTGTATAGCGGGACTGGTGAGATCGAGGGTAATGTTAGACGTGACATTAGTGGTTGTATGATGTGAGAGGGGTGGATGTGTGAGCTGTTGTATAAGCCATGTGAAAGTTCCTAGGGACACTCCAGTAATGATTATGAAAATAACAAACAAGGGACCTGAAATTCCCATTCTTTCCCAGGGAGTGAGATATCCCGGTCCTAAGTGAGTAGCCTTAGTTCGTGGAAACTGGGGCTGGCGTCCCATTTTCACCAACTAAGGTTTGTTTGTTTGGAGTCGAATTTAGATTGGCCAAATCGGCCCTGACTTCAGTCAGAGTTCTGGAAGGCGTTGGGGCTGGTGTGCAATGTGTAAGGTGGTGCCAAGGTGCGCCTGATTTACCTTTGACCTGGACTGAGTGTGAAGTAACCTCCTTCACTTCGTACGGTCCAGTCCACCTGGGTTCCTGCCACTTTCTCTTGTGGACCTTAACCCTCACCCAGTCACCAACCTTTACCTTCAGTGGTGCCGGATCTCCCGTCAGCTCCCCCTCCTGGACCTTGTGAATCTGTTTGGAGAGAGCTGCAGAAAGTTCCGTCAGTTTTCTCACATATTCAGACATTACAATTTGTTGTACATCAAGGGCGGGCATATGACCTCCCTCCCTTGGTGGACCAGGCATGACTCTACCCGTCATTATCTCATGAGGAGAGAGATGGGTGCCTGCACCTGGCGAGGCTCTCATGGCCATCAACGCCAGGGGCAAGGCTTCGACCCATGTCAACTTCGAACCTGCACATACCTTAGCTATCTTAGCCTTAAGAGTCTGATTTGAGCGCTCCACGAGGCCCTGCGATTGGGGCTTGTACACTGACCCAAATTTGTGTACAATGCCAAATCTTTCCTCCACCTGTCTCAGGTGTTTGTTACTGAAGTGGGATCCGTTGTCGGATCTGATTTGCCTGGGGACTCCATACCTTGGTATGAGTTCGGTTTGCAACCACTTAATGACCGATTTTGCATCCTCCCTTGCTGTTGGTATTGCCTCAACCCATTTAGAGAACCTGTCTACCATAACTAACAGGTACCTTTTTCCATTTGTCACATTGTCTTGCCCCATATCTGTGTAATCTATGCTGATGTCCTGAAAACAAGCATTTGGGACTGGGTATGAACCCATGGGCGTTTGATATGGTTTCTTTGGATTGTGGCTACCACAAATGCTACACTCGTCACAAAACAAATCTGTCATGTCTTTCATGTGGGGGTGCCACCAGATGTGGGACACCTTCTGTAAAGTCTTCAGTTTGCCTTCGTGTGTGGGCCCATGAGCTTCTCGTATTAGTTCTGGACAGAGGTTTGCAGGGGCCACTAGTCTGCCATCATGGCATCTCCACAGTTCATCAGGTCCTTTGGTGGCCCCTTTCTGTCCCCATACTGAGTGTTCATAGGGTCCTGCTGAAAACTGGAGTTCTTTTATGTGTTGCCCTGTGAGCTCAGTCCGAGCTGGTTGGATCTGAAGTATCATTTGTCTCGGGGTGTATCCACCAGCTTTCTTGGCTGCTTTGTCAGCTGCATCATTTCCCTCGCTGACTCTGTTTTTCAGTTGTTGATGTCCTTTACACTTCATGATGGCCACCTTCTTAGGTAGTGAGACTGATTTAATCAGTTTTTCCATCTGTGTCTTGTGTTTGATTGGCAGGTTTCCTGTGGTGGTGAAGTTGCGTCTAACCCATTGTGGTCCATCAGTATGGACTGCTCCATGAGCATACGCTGAGTCGGTGTAGATGTTTACAGTCTTTCCTTCAGCTCTTTCCAGAGCTTGTGTCAAACCTATGATTTCAGCTAATTGGGCTGATGCAGGTTGTGGGATGATGGCAGATTCCAAAGTCACATGTGATCTATCCGGGAGCTGCTGCACCACTGCGTATGCTGCTATGTTCCCTTCCTCTCCTCTATAGCAGCATCCATCTGTGTATAACCATAGGTCCGGGTTGGTGAGTGGTTCGTTCCCCAGGTCAGGTCTCAGTTTCAGTTCTTGTGCAGCTCTTTCTGCACAGGAGTGGGGTAGACCTTCTTCAGCATTGAGTGCGTCTGCCATGTTTTTGTCAGTGTTGACAAATGTGATGTGTGATTGTGTGCATTTATTCTGGATTTTCGTTTTTCTTTCAGCGCTGAACGTGAATTCTTTGCTCATCAGATATGCTGCAACCCCATGGTGGGTGTGGATTTCCAATGGATGGCACATTACCAAGTGGGCTGTTTTTTCAATAGCTTTTGCCACTGCAGCTACATACCTGGAACATGTGGTTTGTCCTACTTCGATGTGGTCCAATTTGGAGGAGTGATACATCAACACTCTTCTCTCCCCCTCTTGTTTCTGAAAAAGGATGGATGATGTGAATCCTTCCTTTTCAGAAACATCCAGATGGAATTTGTTTTTGTAGTCAGGTGATGTCAATGCTGCTGCCACTGAGAGATCTGTTTTCAAGAGTGCAAAAGCCTTTGATGCTTCAGTGGTCCATGTCAATGACGAGTGTAGGTTCCTTGGTCCCGCCTCTCGCACTATTTCTCTCAGTGGCTCAGTTCTGGCAGTGTAGTCTGGGATGTGTGTTCGGCTGTACCCTGTCAAGCCAAGGAAAGACAACATTCCCGACACAGTGATGGGGCGTGGATGATGAAGTATAGAGTCTCTGTGGGTTTTGGAGAGTCCTGCTCCTTCTCCCGAGATTTCTCTGCCAAGGAAAAGGACAGTTCTGCGACAGGACTGGACTTTGCTCATTTTGACTTTGTATCCTTTGACGGCCAGGAAGTCCAGTAATGTTTTTGTCATCTGTAGGCAGAGATCAGAAGTGGGAGCCCCCAGCAAAAGGTCATCTACATATTTGATCAGTATCACACCTTCTGGGATTTTCAACTCTGCCAGGTGTGTTTTAAGGATGTGATTGAAGATTCCGGGAGAACACCTGTAACCCTGGGGGAGAACCGAATAAGTGTACTGTTGATGTTCGTACGTGAAAGCAAAGAGTGGCTGTGAGGCTTCATCAAGTGGGATGCTGAAGAAAGCATTAGCCAGATCCACCACTGTGAAGTATTGGTGTTTTGGAGACAGATTGCTCAGAGTGATGTGAGGGTCAGGGACAGGTAGGTCTATAGGTGCAGTAACGTCATTTACTGCTCGGAAGTCTTGAACCATCCGGTATGTTTCTCCTCCAGCTTTCAGCACTGGTAGGATCGGCGTGTTCCATGGAGATACAGTTCGATAGATAACCTGTACTCTCAGTAACCCATTAATGGTCGGTTGGATCCCCATGGTCTGTTCGGGTTTCAAACGGTATTGAGTTCGGTAAACAGGTATTTGATCTGGGTTCAGTAGGGTGATGGTGACCGGTGCCACCTGTAGTTGGCCCACATCAAAAGGGGTGTGAGTCCATATCCTTTCATCTATGGTGGAGATCAATGCTTTGGTAGATGGGTGGTCGGTGTATGGCTTACCATGGTGTCTTGGCAGGGTCAGTCGTTCTGGAAGACAGTGTTCTTCAGTGTCAACAGTCATGAACCTCCACATGTTTTCAGTGGTGGCCTTGTGTATTCCCGGTGTTTGGGTGGGTTCCCACTGAAGTTTGGATGCTCGTCTGATCATAGGGCCCAGGCTCCTTGCTTCAAAACCGTTTCCCACTGCCAGTGTAACATGGGGAGCTGACTCCTCCCCTAGTAGGTACCAGGATTTCAGATGAGGTGGTAGGATGACTGGTGCTGCCACCCCCTCTTGTCCACACACAATGGTGCAACACCTGATGGATGGCGTTAGGTGCATCATGTTCTCATCCCAGTCATCGGTGTATGTGTTCACGTCATTGTCTGTCACATTCAGTGTACAGTGGATTTCAGCTTGTGGGGTCTTGTATGGGTGTAATGCATAGATCTGTGATTTCAGTTGATTGAACTTAAACTGGACCTCCGGGGTCCCTGGACCTGTTTCAATGCATTTCAGCCAATAGATTTCTTGCGTTGCTGACAACACAGGGGTTGGAATGATGGGTAGCATTAGTATTTTGACGGGATGATTTGGTGTTGAGGGAATAGGATCAATGGAGACCTCCACGCCCTTCTCAGTGAGGTAAATTGAACATTTTAGTTTGCACAGTAGATCCCTTCCTAGGAGGTTGATTGGACAATTGGGACAGTATAGGAACTGATGCTTCAAATTGGAAGGGCCCCATGAGAAAAGCAATGGAATGGTCTTGTTTTGTGCTTCGGGTGTTCCTGATACCCCCACCACCTGTATTGTTTCCGAAGAGAGTGGTTGACGAGATCTTATGGCAGAATACGTACATCCTGTATCTACCAAAAATTGGTGGGTCACTCCCTCCACCTCACACATGATAGTTGGTTCGGTGTGGAGTGGAAAATGTTGACCCCCATTCTCGTTCTGTGGTGGTGGGCAGCTTCAGGGCCATGGGGCATATTCATCTGACATGCCCTGGAAAGGAGGAGGTGGTTGCTGATTTGGGTCTGGGTTTGGGTGATTGTATGCAGGTTGCTGGGCTGCACGTGGTTGGTACATCATTGGCCTGACTCCTCCACGTCCTCTTGGGGTGGTTTGTCGTGCCCGATTGGTCATCCAGTAATGTTGGGTCGGTGTCAATGGGTATGGGCACTGACGTGCCATATGTCCAGTTTGTTTACAATTGTAACAGTCCATTGGTCGTGCTTGTCCTGTCCCCCAGGGTGATGGGTAACGTGGTTGTTGTCCCCATGTTGAAGGATAACCTTGTTGTGTTGGTTGATAGTATGATGGGGTGACCATGGGTAGTGACTGATCCAGGAGTTGTGATGGTAGGGGAGGTCCCTGTGGGGTTGACATGGGGGGTTGTTGTTGCTGTATCATTTGTGAAACCGTTTTTTCAATGATTTGTGAGATGTCTGGTTGATCTTCAGCCACCATCTGTTTCTTGGGTTTTTCCCCTTTCTGGGCCTCTTTCAGTTGTAGTTTCAAAAGTTGTACCTGTAGGGACTGGACTTGTGTTTCAGCCCCTCCCTTATCCTTGTTGTATTGGGTTATGTGGTGATGCACATGGGAGTTGAACTGAGCCTGGGGAAGTGCCATTAACCCCACAGTGCCTCTGAGTTTGGTACGGACCTCGTTTGGAGCTCCGCTCACCACCATCTCCTTCCACATGCTGACCGTGGTGGCAGTGTGGTCATATGGTTCTTCGTGGACAGTTCTCCATGTGGTTTTTGCTCTGTCGAGGTAGGCTGCCGGTTGTTCCCCTGGATTGATGGTGAATGATGAAAGGGTTGCATGGTTTCGTTCTGTGGGATATGCCCTTCTCAACACTGCCCACAATTGTGCTCGGAAGTCTCCCTGGGCCAGTGCAGCCGGGGCTGTGGCAAGATCTGCATCTCTTATCAGAGCACTCATGGTGGTATGGTCTGTTGCTCTAGCCAGAAGGGCCCTCATGTCACCTAGACAGAGCCGTAGACCTGAAGTCAGTGTTTGCAGTTGAAGGAGCCATGCAGAGGCACCCCCATGCAGGCTGGGTAATTGTTCCATCAAAGTGGTAAGGTCTGTCATTTTCCAGGGTTGGTATTCTTCATGCCCTCCGTCCGGAGTGGGCCTCAACGGCATCTGCATCTCCGACCCTCCTCTTCCTCCATGTTGGGGATCCCAGTCTGCCCTGGACGAGACACCCCTGCTGTTCTGTTCCCTGAGACGTACGGACTGTCTAATACAGGGGTGTCAAACTCATTCCACGGAGGGCCGAGTGTCTGCAGGTTTTTGGTTTTTCCTTTCAATAAAGCCCTAGACAACCAGGTGTGGGGAGTTCCTAACTAATTAGTGATGTTAATTCATCAATCAAGTACAAGGGAGGAGCGAAAACCCGCAGACACTCGGCCCTCCGTGGAATGAGTTTGACACCTGTGGTCTAATAGGTTCGACCAAATCCGTCACCTTCCCCATCATTACCCCTTTTATATGGTACGAGCCCCCTCCACGTTCAGCATCTTCTAACATAGATTTGGCCAGTGCCACTGAGTCCCTGAGGTCTCGCTCCACCTCCTCTTCATCTTGTCCTGATCTGTTCTCACCTTCATCATCCTTGCTGTGGTTTCCTCTTAATGAGGCCCCAGAGGAACATTGTCCTGGTGGCGACCATGACCCTTCAGTGACTGTTTGACTATCCCCCCGTGTTCTGCTTCTAAACCAGTCTGGGTTTGGAGTGGAAGAAAACTGAATCAGCTCTCTGTCTTCTCTCATCAAAGGGCCTGGTTGAGACCCACCACCCCGTCCTTGTGGATAGGTAAATAGAGAGCCACCATGTCCCTGTAGTGAGGCTGGTTTCGAACCCTCACCACGTCCTTGTGTGTGAGATCTATCCCTTTCCTCCCTTTCTCGATGATCAGTTCTCTCTTCACACATGAGTTGCCCTTCTTGTCACGAATCCCGCTTCCTGAGTCTGGGTTTGCCTGTGTGTCTGTCCTGGAGTGTGTTTCAGGTGTCCTGGAACGCACCCTGTCTGGTTGCCGGGCGAATTAGCTCATTGGGAGATTGATTTCACCCGCACCTGTTTCCCGTCAGTAATCTGCACACCTGTCCTGATCATCATCTCTACCCTTCAAAAGCTCTGACCTGACTTCCATTCCCTGCCGGATCGTTAGCCATGAACAGTATGTTGTGCCTGAGTACCAGACTCCAGTTGGATAGAATTTGTTTTGTTGTTTTCATTTACGTATTGCTTGCCTTGAACTTACCTCCGTTTGTTTTGTCTTCAGTTACTCACCTGGATCATTCACTCCATTCCCGCCTGGTTGACAGAGGATTCTGCTTCTACATTGGATTCACCTATTTCCTCTCATCTACTCACCACCGCTGCCCGCTACGCCATCTGGATATATCTACCTTTTCACATTTCACTGTAAATAAATACTCACCTTCTTCCTACGCTCCTTGTCCTGGTCTGCTTCTGGGTTCGATCTTGAAAGATCGTGACAGAACGATCCGGCCAGTAATGAACCCAGCGGACCTGGACTCCGTTTGCCATGCCATTACCCTGCAGGAGAAGAAATTGGGACAACACAATACGGCGCTACAGGAGATAGCGAGTTCGATCCAGAATTTATCTGCTAGCTTGACACAAGTCCAGGATCAGCTCAGTTTGCAGGTGATTCATTCACCACCGGTTTCACCCATCTCACCTGCCGTGTCTGAAGCGGTTCCATTTCGTGAACCCAAGGTACCGACGCCTGATAAATATGAAGGGGATTTGGGAAAATGCCGTTCGTTTCTTATGCAGTGTGGGTTAGTGTTTGATCTACAGCCCCATTCTTACGCCACTGACAAGGCTAGGATAGCCTTGGTTATTGAACTGTTGCGTGGAAGAGCTCTGGAATGGGCTTCAGCCGTTTGGGAACGACAGGGAACCTGCACGGCTTCATATCAGGAGTTCACGGGAGAGATGAGGAAGCTTTTTGATCATCCAGTCCGAGGTAAGGACGCAGCTAAACGTTTGTTCTCTCTTCGCCAAGGAGATCGCAGTGTGGCAGATTTTATGATTGAGTTCAGGACATTGGCTGTGGAGAGTGGTTGGAATGAGGAGTCACTACAAGCGGTTTTTTACAAGGGGTTGTCAGATGAACTTAAGGATGAGCTGATTTCTTATCCAGAGCCTAGTGACTTAGACAGCTTGGTCGCTTTATCTATTCGGGTTGATAATAGAGTCCGAGAGAGAAGGAGGGAGAAGCAGTGGGGTCTATCCAATCAATCTGTAACTCGGTTACCATTCGGTTCAGGAGGTGAACCAGGACGTATTGATCGTTATTCTCCACACGGGATTAGTGGAGGAGTCTTGCCACCAGATTCTGAACCAATGCAAGTGGGGCGACACGGGCTAACTAAGGAGGAGCGCCAACGTAGACGTGAGACCAATAGCTCTTTCTACTGTGGTAGATCGGGACATTACAACTCCGCTTGTCCACAGCGCCCGTTAAACTGCCCGGCTCGCTAAATTTGGGAGGAATTTTAGCGAGCCAGTTTCAATCTCTCAAGGATCTTGTCAGACCCCGTTTTCCTGCGACCCTTATGAATAAGGATCAGAGTTTTGACCTGAACGCTTTTATCGATTCAGGTGCCGATGGCAACTTTATGGATGCCGACTTGGTGGAACAGCTGGGGCTTTCCAAGGAGCAATTGCCGGAAGCCATTGAAGCAACCACTCTGAACGGCAGTAGTCTGGCACGGATCACTATGAGGACTGAACCGGTTAAGATGTTGGTGTCGGGAAATCATTCAGAGTTTATCTCTTTCTTCATTTTGTCCTCGCCCCATGTTCCTCTGGTTCTTGGTTACCCCTGGCTGAAGGAACACAATCCCTCGTTTGATTGGGTGACAGGGAAGGTAACTAGTTGGAACATTGAGTGTCATGCTAACTGCCTTAGGACTGCCTGTTCTCCTGCTGTTTCCAGTCAGGTCAGTGACTCTGCTCCTCCTGATTTGTCCCTGGTTCCAGAAACATATCACGAGTTGGGTGAGGTATTCAGTAAACAGAAGGCTCTGTCTCTTCCTCCCCACCGACCTTATGATTGTGCGATTAATCTGTTTCCTGGATCTGCATTTCCCAAGGGACGGTTATACAGTATCTCTCGACCGGAACGTGAGGCCTTGGAGACCTACATCAAGGAGTCTCTAGCTACAGGTCTCATTCGGCCATCGTCATCACCTTTGGGAGCAGGATTTTTTTTTGTGAGCAAGAAGGATGGTTCTCTTCGACCGTGTATTGATTATCGGGGTTTGAATGAGATTACGGTTAAGAACAAGTATTCCCTGCCCTTGATGAGCTCGGCTTTCGATTCCTTACAGGGTGCTACGGTTTTTACGAAGCTTGATTTACGTAATGCTTATCATTTGGTTCGGATCAAGGAGGGGGACGAGTGGTTGACTGGGTTCAATACTCCGATGGGACATTTTGAGTACCAGGTGATGCCGTTTGGACTGACCAACGCTCCGGCGGTGTTCCAAAGTATGGTGAATGACGTTTTGAGAGATATGATTGGTATTTTTGTGTTCGTTTACCTGGATGATATCCTCATCTTCTCAAAGGAGCTTTCTAGCCACGTTCTGCATGTCAAGCAGGTCCTGCAGCGGTTATTGGAGAACCGTCTGTTCGTGAAGGCGGAGAAGTGTGATTTTCACGCCCATACAACGTCCTTCCTCGGGTACATCATATCCAGGGGAGAGATCAAGATGGACCAAGAGAAGGTTCGGGCGGTTCGGGATTGGGTCCAGCCCGGTACAAGATTGCAGCTCCAGAGATTCCTGGGGTTTGCGAATTTTTATCGGAGGTTTATCCGTGACTTCAGCCGGGTGGCTGCACCTTTAACTGCCCTGACGTCTTGCACCAGAAAGTTCTGTTGGACTCCTGAGGCAGACCGAGCATTTCTGGACTTGAAGAGCCGATTCACCAACGCCCCGATTCTCTCTCAACCTGACACTTCCCGTCAGTTCGTTGTGGAAGTGGATGCTTCTGATGTGGGTGTGGGCGCCATCCTGTCCCAGCGTAGCTCCACTGACGGTAAACTCCATCCCTGCGCTTTCTACTCTGGTCGTCTTTCTCCAGCTGAAAGAAACTACGATGTGGGTAACCGGGAGCTTCTCGCTGTGAAGCTTGCCTTGGAGGAGTGGCGGCACTGGTTGGAGGGAGCGGAGCAACCGTTTGTGGTCTGGACTGACCACAAGAATCTGGCTTACGTACAATCGGCTAAACGTCTCAACGCCCGTCAGGCTAGGTGGGCCTTGTTTTTTGGACGTTTAAATTTTTCCCTGACGTTCCGACCTGGGTCTAAGAACGGGAAGGCGGACGCCCTGTCCCGGATGTTCTCTAAGACGGAGGAGAGTGGGGTCAAGACTGAGACGATTCTTCCCCAGAATGTTGTCGTGGGAGCCGTTACATGGAGGATAGAGGAGGATGTGATGGCGGCCCTTCGGACGCAGCCCGGCCCCGGTAACGGTCCACCCGGTCGGTTGTTCGTACCCGAGTCGGTCCGTTCTGCTGTCCTTCAGTGGTCCCACGCCAGCAAGATAGCTTGTCACCCTGGCGTTGCTCGGACTATGGCACTACTGCGCAGACGTTTTTGGTGGCCTGCCATGGGAGAAGATACCCGGAGGTTTGTTGCCGCATGTCCTGTTTGTGCCCAGAACAAGAGTACCAATCGGCCCAGCTCTGGGCTTCTTCACCCCCTACCTATTCCTCGGCGACCTTGGTCGCATCTGGCCCTGGATTTTGTCACGGGATTGCCCCCTTCTGTTGGGAACACGGTCATTCTGACCATTGTGGACAGATTCAGCAAGTTTGCTCATTTTGTTCCTCTCTCCAAGCTTCCATCGGCTACGGAGACGTCCGAGATCCTGGTCAGGGAGGTTTTCAGGGTTCACGGATTGCCCAGTGACATTGTGTCTGACCGTGGTCCTCAGTTTACCTCTGCTGTCTGGAAATCCTTCTGTTTGGCCATTGGAGCTACAGTCAGTCTCACTTCTGGATTTCACCCACAATCTAATGGTCAAGCGGAGAGAGCCAACCAGAAGATGGAGTCCACGCTGCGTTGTCTTGTCTCCTCTGATCCCACCTCTTGGTCATCTCAATTACCCTGGGTTGAGTATGCCCATAATACCCTTCCTTCATCTGCCACTGGGATGTCCCCCTTCCAATGCCTTTACGGATACCAACCTCCTTTGTTTCCTTCTCAGGAGAGGGATCTCTCGGTTCCCTCTGTCCAGACCCATATTCGTCGTTGCCACCGGACCTGGCATCGGGCCAGGAAGGCTCTCCTTAGAGTTTCTGACCGGTATCAGATACAGGCGAACCGTCGCCGTATTCCTGCCCCAGCTTATACGGTTGGAGATAAGGTTTGGTTGGCTACACGGGATCTTCCTCTACGGACGGAGTCAAGGAAGTTGTCACCTAAGTTCATTGGTCCGTTTGTAGTGGAGAGAATCATAAATCCTGTGGTGGTTCGACTCAAGTTGCCTGCAACACTTAGAGTGCATCCCACTTTTCATGTCTCCTGTCTCAAGCCGGTTCACCTCAGTCCTCTGTTGCCTCCTCCTCCTCGTCCTCCTCCTCCTCGGATGATCGGAGGTGGTCCTGTCTACACGGTGCGCCGCATCATGGACTCCAGACGGCGGGGTCGAGGGTACCAGTTTCTAGTGGACTGGGAAGGATATGGTCCAGAGGAGAGGAGTTGGATTCCTCGGCGACAGATTCTGGATGACGACCTGATTCGTGACTTCTACCGCCTCCATCCTGGCGCTCCAGGTAGTCCGCCCGGTGGCGTTCGTCGGAGGGGGGGTACTGTCACGAATCCCGCTTCCTGAGTCTGGGTTTGCCTGTGTGTCTGTCCTGGAGTGTGTTTCAGGTGTCCTGGAACGCACCCTGTCTGGTTGCCGGGCGAATTAGCTCATTGGGAGATTGATTTCACCCGCACCTGTTTCCCGTCAGTAATCTGCACACCTGTCCTGATCATCTCTACCCTTCAAAAGCTCTGACCTGACTTCCATTCCCTGCCGGATCGTTAGCCATGAACAGTATGTTGTGCCTGAGTACCAGACTCCAGTTGGATAGAATTTGTTTTGTTTTCATTTACGTATTGCTTGCCTTGAACTTACCTCCGTTTGTTTTGTCTTCAGTTACTCACCTGGATCATTCACTCCATTCCCGCCTGGTTGACAGAGGATTCTGCTTCTACATTGGATTCACCTATTTCCTCTCATCTACTCACCACCGCTGCCCGCTACGCCATCTGGATATATCTACCTTTTCACATTTCACTGTAAATAAATACTCACCTTCTTCCTACGCTCCTTGTCCTGGTCTGCTTCTGGGTTCGATCTTGAAAGATCGTGACACTTCTTGGATCCCCAAAGTCATGTTACCTTTTAGGTGTCCTTCATGCACCACAAACACCGGTGCCTGTATCACAGCAGGGGTCAGAAAAGGATTTTGAGGGAGGTGGGTGAATGGATTTTGAGAATAGGGAGGTGGTGTTATTTTCTCTCCCTGTGGCAGTTCCGGGTATAATTGGGTTGGGGCCGATGGGGCGACTGTGGTGGTAGGTGGGGCGTCATTATTGTTGGACATGCCCTCTTTGGTATCAGTTGGGGCTCCAGTGACCACCCCCATCATGTCAGGTTTTCTGTATGGGAGTGCCCTTCGGATTTCTTCAATTGCCCACATTCCTATTTTCAGCTCAGCCTCTGCTCTTTCTCTATGCTTTGTTCCTTCCTTCTTAAATAAGTGACTCTTATTCTTTTCAACTTCACTTTCTATCCCTTCCTTCACTGCTTCCTCTAATTCTTTCTCCATAGTGAGGAGTTGCCCTTTTGATGGGGCAACTCCACTAAGGTAACCTGCCTGTGTCCATTTCAGCCTCACATCCTCCCATACTTTTTTTATGGTTTTATATTGTATTTTCCCCCCTGCTCTGTCCTTCATTCTCTGATCTAAGTATTCATTGAATTTGTGTTTGGGGACGGTGGTCGTGGCCATTTTGTCGTTAAGCTATGTCTGGGTCTATAGTATTTTGGTGCACTTAGCCCGTCACTTGATCGAAACCAGCGATGTAATTTCCGTATCTTTAGTAAATTGTTTTTTCGTTTTCCAACAATATTTCAGCTATATCCTTTTGGAACAATATATTAGTATATTCAAGCGCTCCCAAAATAATTGAAATAATATCTTTAGGAACTATTTCCCAAAAGTTATCATTAATTTTAACTTTTTCGATTAATTAAATACTTTGCCAAAACATTTCAGAAATTTCCTTTTGGAACAATATATTAGTGAATTCAAGCGCTTCTATAATAATTGGAATGACAATTTTAGGAACTTTTATTCAAAAGTTATCATTAATTTTAACTTTTTCGATTAATTAAATATTTTGGCAAAACATTTCAGAAATTATCTTTTGGGACAATATACTAGTATATTCTAGCGCTTCTAAAATAATTGTCAAATGAATTCTAACCCTTAAGGAATTACCAACAGCACGAGAGGGAAAAATCAGGTCAACTTTCAGCGCGGCGGCTGGACAACGACCTAAGCTTTTTGACTCGGCGGTCACTTTCAACACAGTCTCAATTTAGCATATCAGTAATTAGTAGCAATCAGTCTCGTGGAACGTTCAATCACTCACATTAATTTGGAGAGTTTCAGGTTTAATACCATTACTCCTAGCTCAAGCTTAGATTTCTCACCGATGCTCCTAGTGGAAGAATATTTCGACTAGTCCCAGATTACTAATGCGACTTGAATCCCGAAATGTCAAGCTTAGATTTCTCACCGATGCTCCTAGTGGGGTGCCATTTCCACTAGCCCCAGATTACTAATACGACTTGAACAGATTACATTTCAACACTTCATCAAGCTTAGATTTCTCACCGATACTCCTAGTTGAAGAACAATTCAACTAGTTCCAGATTACTAATACGACTTGAACAGATTACATTACATTTCAACACTTCATCAAGCTTAGATTTCTCACCGATACTCCTAGTTGAAGAACAATTCAACTAGTTCCAGATTACTAATTCGACTTGATTTTATACTTCGCAGATATCTTTACACAATGCCTTCGGTTACGGACAGTTTTCACATAAAATTTAACAATAATCCATACTCGCCTTCAGAAACACTGATCTTAATTTGGGTAATGACTATATAATATGCAGATTTCGATTAAACAGGTTCTGCTTACCTTCTTATTTGTCGAGCTCTCTGATCAGTATTCTGAGGCGAGTTGAACCACCGAAATGCTCTTGATTACAAGTCACCCCTCCTCTGGAATCTTTCTCCAACTTGTCTCCTCTCTGATCAACTTTTTATGGACCGAATTCAAAGGATTTTAACGAACCATCCTCTGCATACCAAGTTTTGTTGATAAAACAGTTACTAGAGACAGGAGATCAAGTTGAGACATAGGACGAGGTGTATAATTGTATAATAAGGCAGTTTTATTCAAGTGTAAAAATATCTGGCAAAGCGTGCAGCACGGCCCCGTTCTGTCTGATTCATATGGAATCGTCGGAGAAGAGGCCGCTAAACATATTGTACAGCTTTATATATGCATTGAATGAAGTAGGTTGATCTGGTAGTCTGGCCTTCTGATTGGTCGATCTGGGTCGTGGGTAGTCCTGTTCAGGCCTGGTGTCGACGTTCCATTGGTTCTTAACATAGTTCTTTGTCTTGAGTTCCAACCTTGAATATAGTGTGTGTGGGGTTGTGTGTGGGCCTGTTCATGGGGGAGGGGAGTTGTGTGTGTCTGTGGTTGGTGTCTAATGAGACCAGCATGTGTCCAAGGGAAAGAGGGGGTGTGTGCATTTTGTATAAAAGATAGCTTATGTTGAGAAGTTGTTATTACAAGTTTCCAGTATCTATTACAATTTCTTACACAATTCAAACAGGAACTGGAGCTGTTTGGGAGGAATGTGATGCTGGATATTAGTCTTACTGGCTCTGTCCCCATCACTTTTGTTTCAAGGAAGTCCTTGATGCTCTTTGCTTTTCTTGAGATTTCCTCAGATTTCCTTTGTTTGCAACGATATGCCAAGGAGGGTGTTTGTGTGATCTAAGAGATTGGCCGCCTCAAACAGGTAGGGCCACTCCACCATTGCTGTGTTCACACTGCTTTCCATGTTCATTTTAATGAGCTGGATACAAATGTTTTCCGACGCTTTTACTTGGTACTCATCCCGGATCCGGGAGCACCCTCATCAGTAAAAAAGCTGACTAGCATAGCCTAGCATAGCGCCACAAGTAAATACTAGCATCTAAATATCATGAAATCACAAGTCCAAGACACCAGATGAAAGATACACATCTTGTGAATCCAGCCATCATTTCTGATTTTTAAAATGTTTTACAGGGAAGACACAATATGTATTTCTATTAGCTAACCACGATAGCAAAAGACACAACTTTTTTTTCTCCACCATTTTTTTACTGCATAGGTAGCTATCACAAATTCGACCAAATAAAGATATAAATAGTCACTAACCAAGAAACAACTTCATCAGATGACAGTCTGATAACATATTTATTGTATAGCATATGTTTTGTTCGAAAAATGTGCATATTTCAGGTATAAATCATAGTTTTACATTGCAGCCACCATCACAACTCTCACCAAAGCAACTAGAATAACTACAGAGAGCAACGTGAATTACCTAAATACTCATCATAAAACATTTATGAAAAATACACAGTGTACAGCAAATGAAAGACAAAGATCTTGTGAATCCAGCCAATATTTCAGATTTTTTAAGTGTTTTACAGCGAAAACACAATATAGCATTATATTAGCTTACTACAATAGCCAACCACACAGCAGCATTGATTCATGCACGTTAGCGATAGCGAATAAACCAGCAAAAGATATTACATTTTTCACTAACCTTCTCAAAACTTCATCAGATGACAGTCCTATAACATCATATTACACAATACATATATGGTTTGTTCGAAAATGTGCATATTTAGCGGCACAAATCGTGGTTATACAATGAGAATAGTAGCCAAGCTGCAAACAAAATGTCGGGAGAAATTTTGGGAGAGGCACCTAATCTAATCAATAACTAATCATAAACTTGACTAAAAATACAGGTTGGACAGCAAATGAAAGATACATTAGTTCTTAATGCAACCGCTGTGTTAGATTTTTAAAATTAACGTTACTACGACATACAGCGTGCGTTAAAGCGAGACCGCACCGAAATTAATGGCGGAATAATAGTTTAACATTTTTCAACAGAACAACGAATTAACATCATAAATAGTTCTTACTATTTGATGAGCTTCCATCAGAATCTTGTGCAAGTTGTCCTTTGTCCAGAAGAATCGTTGCTCGGTTGTAGATTGTCGTCTTCAACTTTGGAATTAGCAGCAAACATTAGCCATGTGGCGAAGACGTGTCCAACTCACTATAACGCAGCACAAATGAAATACCGAAAATCGCAATATACTGATATAAACTGATATAACTCGGTTTAAAATAACTACATTATGATGTTTTTAACACCTATATCGAATAAAATCAGAGCCGGATATATCTAACGCCTATAACGAGAGGTTTTCAGAATGCAATCCTGAGGTCTGTCTTGCGTCATGACGAACGTTGAAAAGACTGCACACCCGGTTCCAAGAGCTTTTATACGGCCTCAGAACTATCCAGACACCCCATTCCAATTCTCACTGCTTACTGACATCTAGGGGAAGGCGTATGCAGTGCATGTAGACCCATAGATTACATGCAAATTTATAAACTGACCCTGGAACAGAGCCCCCGATTTCAGATTTTTCAGTTCCTGACAGGAAGTTTGCTGCAAAATGAGTTCTGTTTTACTCACAGATATAATTCAAACGGTTTTAGAAACTAGAGAGTGTTTTCTATCCAATAGTAATAATAATATGCATATTGTACGAGCAAGAATTGAGTACGAGGCAGTGTAATTTGGGAACGAATTTTTACAAAGTCGAAATGGCGCCCCCCTATTGAGAAAAGGTTAACCTGTTATGGCTGCAAGGGGCAGTATTGAGTAGCCAGTTAAATCGTGCCCATTTCAAACGGCCTCGTACTCAATTCTTGCTCGTACAATATGCATATTATTATTACTATTGGATAGAAAACACTCTCTAGTTTCTAAAACCGTTTGAATTATTTCTCTGAGTGAAACAGAAGTCATTCTGCAGCACACTTCCTGACCAGGAAGTGGAATGTCAGAAATCGATGCTCTGTTCAACTTCATGCCTATACATGGGCGTGAAACGTAAGAGTCTACATACACTTCATACACCTTCCCCTGGTTGTCAAGAGGCGGTGAGAGAAAAAATTTCGTGTTTATCTTGGTCTGAGGTGGAATTAAAGCTCTTTGTTTGACGTGACCGTCCATTTCCTGTTTCTGGAGCGCGCGAAAGAGGACATGAATTTGCCTTCTGTTTAGCTGTCGTTATGGACGACTAACATCTCCGTCTTAGATTTTATTTGATACATGTGACCATATCATCGTAACGTATGTTTTTTCAATATAGTTTAATCAGATTATTGAAATTTTTTCGGGAGTTTTGCCGTGTTCCGTTCTCTGACTTTGTTGACGTTGGAGTGATCCGTGCCACTTGGCAAGTGCCCATGCTAAATGAAGAGGGATATTTGCCATTCCAGATCAAAACAACGACTGTTCTGGACAAAGGACACCTTGTCCAACATTCTGACGGAAGATCACCAAAAGTAAGAAACATTTTATGATGCTATTTCTAATATCTGTCGTGCATGTGAACTGGTCGTGGGCGCCCAAGTGTTTCTGGCTATTGTGGCTACGCTAATATAACGCTACATTTTGTTTTCGCTGTAAAACATTTAATAAATCGGAAATATTGTCTGGAATCACAAGATGCCTGTCTTTCAATTGCTGTACACTATGTATTTTTCAGAAATGTTTTATGATGAGTAATTAGGTATTTGACGTTGGTGTCTGTAAATATTATGGCTGCTTTCGGTGCAATTTCTGATTGTAGCTGAAATGTAAACTATGATTTATACCTGAAATATGCAAGTTTTTCGAACAAAACATATGCTATACAATAAATATGTTATCAGACTGTCATCTGATGAAGTTGTTTCTTGGTTAGTGGCTATTTATATCTTTATTTGGTCGAATTTGTGATAGCTACTGATGGAGTAAAAAACTGATGGAGTAAGAACAGTGGTGTCTTTTGCTAACGTGGTTAGCTAATAGATTTACATATTGTGTCTTCCCTGTAAAACATTTAAAAAATCGAACATGTTGGCTTGATTCACAAGATGTGTACCTTTCATCTGGTGTCTTGGACTTGTTAATGTGTGAAAGTTAAATATTTAAAAAAAATATCTTTTGAATTTCGCGCCCTGCACTTGAGCTGGATGTTGTCATAAGTGTACCGGTGTCGGGCTGCACCCCAAACAGGTTAAGTCAAATACAGTGGGGAAAAAAGCTGCCATGATGTGAGGCACCCCTCCAAGGAGCATCATGGGAGAGCATAAGTAAGTGCTCTCCCACTTACTTGTGTGAATCCGAGTGGAGAGAGGGGAGCCGGCCAGGAAGAGACAGCAAGGGCGGTTTGTCACTCCAGTGCCTTGTCGTTCACCTTTGCACCCCTGGACCAGACTACACTTAATCATAGGACATACTGAAGAGAGGAGTCTCCAGTAAAGACTTAAAGTTTGAGAATGAGTCTGCATCCCCCACATGGATAGGCAGACCATTCCATAAAAATGGAGCTCTACAGGAGAAAGCCCTGCCTCCAGCTGATTAGCTTTTCTGCATCATTTTTGGACAAACCTTTCGGAGTTTTGCAATGTTATGAAGATGGAACAAAGCTGCCCTTGAAATATTTGTGCTATGTTCATCAAAAGAGAGATCAGGGTCGAGAGTAACGGCGAGGTCCTTCACAGTTTTATTTGAGACAACTGTACAACCATCAAGATTAATTGTCAGATCAAACAGCAGATCTCTTTGTTTCTTGGGACCTAGAACTATCATCTCAAAAAAGCAAAACAGTTGCCTCCATCCACTTCTTTATGTCTGAAACACAGGCTTCAAGGGTAGGCCATTTTGGGGCTTCACCATGTTTTATCGAAATGTACAGCTGTGTGTTGTTTGCATAGCAGTGAAAATTGACATTGTGTTTCCGAAGGACATCACCAAGAGGTAGAATATATGGTGAAAACAATAGTGGTCCTAAAATGGAACCTTGAGGAACACCGAAACATACCATTTATTTTTTCCAGAGTACAAACCATACACAGAGACGAACCTATATCTCCAACAGATAAGATGTAAACCAGGCAAGAACTTGTCCATGTAGACCAATTAAGGTTTCCAATCTCTCCAAAAGAATGTTGTGATTGATGGTGTCATTAAGGTCAAGGAGCACAAAGACAGATGCAAAGCCTTGGTCTGACACCATTAAAGAGATAATTTCCACATTCACGAGTGCGGTCTCAGTACTAAGATGGAGCGTTTCATATAGATTATTTGTCTTTAAGAAGGCAGTGAGTTGCTCCGCAACAGCTTTTTCTAAACTTTTTAGAGGAATGTGAAATTCAATATAGGCCACTAGTTTGTTTTACTTTTCAGGGTCAAGGTTTGGCTTTTTCAAGAGAGGCTTTATTACTGCCAGTTTGAATGAGTTTGGTAAATATCCGAAGGTAAGGGATTAGTTTATTATGTTCAACATAGGAGGGCAAAGCACAGGAAGTAGTTATTTCAGTATTTTAGTTTGAATAGGGTCCATTAGGCAGCTGGAAGGTTTAGATGCCATGACATTTTTTGTAAATGTGTCGAGAGATACAGGATAAAAAAACATTGGTGTCTCCATTGATTCTAGGTCCTGGCATCCTAAGCATTGCTTTCCTCCAACTCTTCTGCTCTAGCAGCTTTACTACGTGTGAGTGACGGAACAGGCATGCTCTTCTCTTGGGTGTATTGAACATTTGGGAGTTCAAATAATGCTGTCCACAAACGTAATTCTTGGGTCCATATTAATACAGTGTGCATAAAGGGCAATGTTGCTGTCACGATCGTCGTAGTGAGGAGACCAAAGCGCAACGTGATGTGAATACATCTTATTTAATGACAACGAAAGAACACCGAAACAAACGAGACGCTAATAATAACGAGTGCAGAAATGCAACATCAACATAGACAATTACCCACAAACCAAACTAGAAAATGGCAACCTAAATAGGATCCCCAATCAGAGACAACGATAAACAGCTGCCTCTGATTGGGAACCAATCCAGGCCACCATAGACCTACGTATGCCTAGACTACACACACAACCTAGACATACAAAAACCCTAGACCAGACAAAATACACATACCACCCTCGTCACACCCTAACCTAACCAAAATAATAAAGAAAACAAAGATAACTAAGGTCAGGGCGTGACAGTTGCTCCGACAGACTCCAAAGACACCTCACCTTATGACATACTGTAGGCCAACCAGGGATCATAATCTAGATTCAGCTGCAGGACAATATTTTCTTGAGCGGATGGTCCGGGGTCGGAATATAATTACAAATAATTTGTAGAAGGCAAATTGACTGCAAGAAGCCCAATCATATATAATGTTTTGACTAAAACATAACCATTTCAAACGTTGCTTACATTTGTATATGATCACATTTCACCATCAAGTAAACACTGAGTGAGAGCCTGTCCATTGTAGTGTTAATCTGCACTGTTCTCTTGAGAGCTCAAAGCAGACACACCACAACCCCAGTGACCTCGCGACCTTCTAACTCCTCTACATGCAATATTCTCACTGCGGATGGCTCCCTCATGGGGTTGTCATGGTTACCTCCTGACCTCCCCCCAGCTCTTCAGCATCATCTCATCTTCATGGGAAATGAGTGGGAAGGGTGAGAGGGGAGGGGGACAGGAAGTAGAAGTCAAAGGTGTGGTGGAAGGGAGGGTGATTATGGGAGAGGGGTTAGCATATGGAACCCTTAGCTTATTAATACAAAAAGCTACATTTTAAGTATTACCTCTGGGAATCTATTCAATTGTCCTAATCTTGATATACTGTATACCCATTGGTTCTTAAAGGGGGAATCTGCAGTTCAAACAACAACAAAGACACTGTTTTGGTAAAAAGCTAATGAATTGGGGGTGGAGAAATGCAACCACTGTCAAATTCATCAATAGAACTATGGATCCTAAGTTACAATTTTAACCATATTCAGAGGCTTTAGTGTTTGTTTACAATTACATTGTTTATTAACAATTTAGCCAAGCATATATTTTGGGTTCTGTTGGGATGCGACAATTGGACATTCAATTTGAACATATTTTCTCTAAGGGCCCACAATAAGAGCAATGAGTACCCTGGGTATTTCATTACGCTGTACGTGATCTTCACACAATCGTGTTCCGCTTCTGAACGGAGTACATAATCCCAGGATTTCACAATGTAAGACAAGATGGAGGAGAGCCTAGTCTCTCAGCAGAGATCACATTTATTTTGGGAGACAGGAAAATAAAAGCTTTTCATTCAAGACAGGAGAAACATATTGTTTCAGATGATAATAAATCATGTTTTGTTTAGCTGCTTTTTCCTGAACTTATCTCTAACCTTCTAGCAAGTCAAGCTAGCTTACAGAGTAGCTACTAGCTAGCTAGCTAAAAGCTAGGCTAAAGATACTGTAGCTAGTGACCTCCACCTAATAATTATCATAAAAAACTAATGTTATTATTAGCATCACAATAAACTAAAACGGGAAGCAGCATATGATATAATTGGCTTAACAGACAATGTGTAATTGTTTACAAGTTGCTAGCTATCCCATAAAGCCATCGCCGAGAACCACATACTTTCATCTTGTTCTGTGGTCTGGTAACTCCTGTTCTATCCCAGCCCCCCACAAGGGGGCGATGTGATACCACTCCGTAGCCCGATGGCCCCCATTGAAATATATGACATTCGGCGCAATGCAATGGACTGCTCAGATGTAATGTGAATTAGACATTAGTTAGCTAGGTAACATTACACCATGAACATAGGCACTAGTTAGCTAACCACATAGCTAACTAGCTAACTAGCACAACCAAAATGAACATTGATAACTAGTTAAGTATTATATAAGATTTAACTTTCACGTTATAATGTTATAACATTATAACTTTAGCTAGCTAGTCAGTGAACATTAGCTAGGTAGCTAGCTACAATCAGGTTTGTTCAATTGTGGTTCACAACATCGGCTAGCTAGCTAGCTAAAATTAGCTATACTAGTTTGGTAGCTAACGTTAAGGTTTGCGACCTTTAACAAAGAAGGTGGTGACGTATCGCTCAATGTAACACAGGTATCATTAACAACTGTAGGCTTGCTAGTTAGCTTCACATTTTCATGCTAGCTTGTCAGAGAACGTTAGCTAGCAATAAAGTTGTAACATTAGCTAGCTTGACAGGTATTTTTTTTACTTAGCTAGCTATACATTGCTTTGATCTAGCTAGCCAACGTTATCAACCAGAGAGACATTCCGCTCATAAGCATCCTAGCTTGGTGTCTTATGTTAACGTTATCTATAACCAGGCAGCTGAGTTGACTTCCTATTTATAATGCTCTGTGTATACAAGCACGCGGTGACGTATGGCGAAATACCACTTCCCATTCATTTTCAATGAGCGGGCGGGGGACCGTTGGGTGTGAACGTGGCATGGGAGGCTGTGAAAAAGTGAAACATTTCCAAACTTTATGGAAACCAATCATATAGAGTGGTTCCCATGACGAATTTGATGCTACAGTGGTTCCTCCTTTAAAAGTTGCGAGCTTACACCATGGGACATAAAGGTATTCAGCGTCACGGCTTCATTGTTCCAGACCACCGCAAGGGGGAGTTAGAGCACACATTATGCATTTGGGTCCCAAGGTTTTCAAATGACCAATCATATCGAGTGGTTCCAATGACGAATTTGATGCGAGCCATCTGTTGCTGGTGACTTTCTTCAGCAAAGATGGCTGACTAAACATTACGGTGGAAGCAAATATAAGTAATTATTAGTCATAACAAGTCAAGCAAAAAATGTAGAATTGAGAGGAATATGTTAGTTAACGTAGAGACAAACGAGTGTGCATATTTTTTGGGTCATAAAGTTAATTGTGTTAGGTTGCCTTGCTTATATTTGCCATGTAGTGCAGCTGAAGTAGCATAGCTAGCAAACTATTTCTTTGCTTATTGCGTAACATAACTGTATGCCTATGGATGTGTAGCTAGCTACAGTATGTAGCCGATCTGTGTATGGACCCTAAAACATTTGGTATGAATATTAGTTTAGAACCTATGAACCTCAGCTATCATAGTTGATGTATCTTCGTTGATGTACTTCAAGTCTGAATGGCATTAAGGTTGTGTCGATATAGGACTCGTTTTACTGTGGATATAGATACTTTTGTACCTTTTTCCTCCAGCATCTTCACAAGGTCCTTTGTTGTTGTTCTGGGATTGATTTGCACTTTTCGCACCAAAGGTACGTTCATCTCTAGGAGACAGAACGCGTCTCCTACCTGAGCGGTATGATGGCTGCGTTGTCCCATGGTGTTTATACTTGTGTACTATTGTTTGTACAGATGAATGTGGTACCTTCAGGCATTTGGAACTTGCTCCCAAGGATGAACCAGACTTGTGGAGGTCTACAGTTTTTTTTTAGGTCTTGGCTGATTTCTTTAGATTTTTCCATGATGTCAAGCAAAGAGGCACTGATTTTGAAGGTAGGCCTTGAAATACATCCACTGGTACACCTCCAATTGACTCAAATGATGTCAATTAGCCTATCAGAAGCTTCTAAATCCATGACATCATTTTCTGGATTTTTCCAAGCTGTTTAAAGGCACAGTCAACTTGGTGTATTTATCTTCTGACCCACTGGAAATGTGATACAGTGAATTATAAGTGAAATAATCTGTCTGTAAAGAATTGTTGGAAAAATTACGTGTGTCATGCACGAAGTAGAAGTCCTAACCGACTTGCCAAAATAGTTTGTTAACAAGAAATTTGTGGAGTGATTGAAAAATGAATTTTAATGACTCCAACCTAAGTGTATGTAAACTCCCGACTTCAACTGTAAATAGAAGAATACTCTTATTTCAATGTCGATGGCTCTTAAAAGAACATTTGGTTGTGCATAGTGTAGTCTATGGTGTTGCCAGGGAACAGCACCCTTTTTGAAGAAGTATGAGGTAAAGATCTCCCACACATGGACTGCCTCCCATGCTGCGTTGTTGGCCCCCATTGCAGCCCACAAAGAAAATAACGCCTTTACCCAGGACAAACATTGGTACAAGGTACACATCAAAGAATGGCCATTTTTACAAGTATCGACTGATACCGACTCAATGTAGTTGGAACTCCACTCCGCCACACCCCACTACACCCCAAGAGAAGCACACACACTAATCACCAATCCCATGTATCTCTCTCTCTATCAGTCGAATCACCAAAATACAGATAAAAAGTTAAACGAGTAGTCCACATATGACTTCACCCTCTCCATGTACAGCTAGCTAGGCTAGCTAGCTAACTTTAGTTCATTCAGTTTTGGCGCCTTCTTGAAATTTTCAAAGTTGAACACCTCCATCATAAACAATTTCACTAGCCTAAATATATACATCAGCTTTATGATAGACCTGCTGGGTATCATACGTTTGTTGCTGCTGGTGTGTTAGCTAAGTTAACTACTAATGTCACAGTAACGTTAACATTGGGTAGCGTTAGCTAGCTGGCTGCAGCCAGGGTCGGATGGTAAACGCTGTCACCTGGCACAGAATTAACGTTGGGCTAGCTATTTTAGCTAATTTAGCTTAACGTTCTGGTCTGGGTTTCTCAAAAGCATCGTAGCACTAAGATAATCTTAATTCCATTCAAACTAAATGGACGAAAGATAATCTTAGTGCTATTAACATTATGCTTTTGGTAAACTCAGCCCTGGCTATCATGCATCTCAAGGCCCCGCATGGTAATGAGTGAGTGAACAAACTCCCATACGAGAACATTATGAATTTGCTAGCTATCTAATGTGGTGAAAGGATGCTGTCCTGAGAGCTAATTTAGTCGTTTGTTAGCTCACGCACACGTTCAGATTAACTTGGCTAACATCAACTAGCTAGCTATTTAGGTATCTTAACAGGATAGCTAGCTAGCTCAAGTCAGTTCAAATAGCAGGAACCAGGATTGCCATGTCAATGAAAGGCTCTTTTTTGTCTCCTTTATCCTACTTTCAGACGCAATTATGATGACTTGTGGTATTTGTGAGTTTAAAATTGTCTCAGTTATCACACATGTAAAGCACTACAGGTCACACAGACATAGCTAGCAATGTCAGTTTTCCATGTGGTTATTCCGATTATGGAAGGGTTTCTACATTCAATTCCTTCACTCTTCACATGTCTAGAGTTCACCCTGACAGAAGGGCACAGCAAACTTTAAAGGGAAATGTGTCTGTACAGTGTAATGTTCATGGGATTTCTGCAGCAGAGAATTAGTCAATTGGAAAGGGCTTGTATCTCACTTGAGTGCCCACACACAAGAAGATCTGAAGATAGCCTGTCCCTTTGAAGGATGTTCAAATACGTTTCATGTAAAGTCATCCTTCTGCTCCCATGTCTCCAGATATCTCAAACAGTGGGATGACACTCAAATAGCACCTGTTCACCTATGTAACAAGAACTGCAATGTGTTGGGTTTTCCTGTGTGTATCAAGAATGGTTCACCAGCCAAAGGACGCCCAGCCAACTTGGTACAACTGTGGCGTTGTCACTGATCTACTCATCTACTGAGCAAAGAGACCAGGCCTGGAAGAGGAAAGCTGCGGCAAGTTGCTGAAGAGATTGTAGAGAAATATCCCTGTTCTTTCCAAGAAAAAAAGTGGAAAGAATGTCATTGGAACACCATATGATTCACTCCTTGTACATATGGAAAAATTAAACAAAAACTCATCGAGGCTGACCCCGGCACAAACAGAGAGATAAGCAGAGATGGGAGAAGGAAGTCAAAATGTTCCGATCGCTATGGATGCGTGGAGTGGCAGCCTGACTCTCTCGGAAGAACTGAATGAAAAGAAAACGGAGCTGAACAATGCGTCGGAAAACATTTGTATCCAGCTCATTAAGTCGGTTGATTCACTTACGTGATTTTCCTGTCCAGTTTTGCACCCCCTTTGGCTTGTGCGGTGGGGGAGATCTTCGTGAGCTATACTCAGCCTTGTCTCAGGGTAGTAAGTTGGTGGTCTGTTGATATCCCTCTAGTGGTGTAGGGGCTGTGCTTTGGCAAAGTGGGTGGGGTTATATCCTGCATGGTTGGCCCTGCCCGGGGGCATCGACGGATGGGGCCACTGCTGTTTTCAACCCTCTCTTTCCCTCTCCATCTCTCTCTCTCCCTCCCTTTCTCTCTACTGCACCTGCAGTCTCGACCACTGAATCCTCAGCTATGAAAAGCCAACTGACATTTACTCCTGAGGTGCTGACCTGTTGCACCCGCTACAACCATTGTGATCATTATTTGACCCTGCTGGTCATCTATGAACGTTTGGACATCTTGAAGAACAATTTGGCCTTAATGGCCATGTACTCTTATAATCTCCACCCGGCACAGCCATAAGAGGACTGGCAACCCTTCTGAGCCTGGTTCCTCTCTAGGTTTCTTCCTAGGTTCTAGCCTTTCTAGGGAGTTTTTACTTGCTTGCTCTTTGGGGTTTTAGGCTGAGCTTCTGTGTAAGAACTTTGTGCCAATTGCTGATGTAAAAAGGGCTTTATGAATAAATTTGATTGATTGATTTTGTATAAGCCTGTCACTGACTGATTTATGTCTAGTGTGTGTGCGTGTGTGCGTGTGCGCGCGTGTGTGTTTTGAGAGATGGAATCCACAATGTCATAATCATATTCAGAGATTCAGGGAAAGTCTGCGTACTGTCAGTGTGTGCATTTGGTTGTAGGTTTGAGGGGTTGTGTATGATTCATCATGAAGGTGAAGCATGGGCTTGTTTGCTGCTGCTCTCTGCCGTCCCATAATGAGGATATCACTGCGTCACACAATGATGGTGTCATCAGGTCATAGCTGTTGATGGAACAGAGATGGAAGACCTTTTCTGAATTAGCCCACTCTTCTCCAGCACCTGCCATCTCCCACCACTGTAACAACCATTACAGGTAAAAGGTTATAGTGTGTTATCTTTGATGGACAGGCCTGAGATGCTTTCTCAACAAGACTCTAGGTCTGGGCTATAATCATTAAAGCAAGTATCTGGGTTTCTGTAAAAAATGATTTACTGATGTTAATTTTGTGAAGCACTGTACCCGAACTGTGAGTGAGAGTGAGTGAGTGAGTGAGTGAGTGAGTGAGTGAGTGAGTGAGTGAGTGAGTGAGTGAGTGAGTGAGTGAGTGAGTGAGTGAGCGAGCGAGTGAGTGAGTGAGTGAGAGAGAGATTGACAGTGAGCGCTTCATACAGTGACAGCAAAGTAGCAGTTCAGAGGGGAAAGTAACAGTAATGAATTTCCACTCAACAATTTTCTATAAAAAAAAGTGTTATTTATCAAGGTGAAACATTAATTGCACTGTCAATTATCTCTGTGTTTAGTACAAAAAAGACATTTGTTGAAAGTGTGCATTTATCATGTCAATGGAGTCTTTCATATGACAATCCCTTTCATCAGCTCATCTCTGGAGACACGATTGGGTACACACTGAAATCTCCTTAATAGCCTTTTGGGAAAAGGAAATTCATTTGCCTTTTTTTCGTCAGTAGTTTGATGTGCCGTTATCACCACAATTACCACAAATTGGACTTGAGGCTTCGTTATAGGAGACATTTAGTTTATTTTCCATTTGGAAAATTGGGTTCGATTTTCTATCTATATCTAGACCATTTCAATACATTCTAATCAAGTAATTACACCATTTAATGGGGATTTTTTTGTCATTATGTGCATTTCCCAATTAGTTGTTGCATATCTAACGGAGACGGTGTGGAATTAATTTGGCCCCAACCAAGCAAAATTATGACCATTCACAATATGAGGCCAATGGATTTATCAACAAAGTGACTCTTGTTAAGATCTTTAGTGGGCCACGCACCTTGTCAAGGAGCTGAAAGTGACACCCCCGTTCATATTCTCATGCTGTGATGTTGAGCAGCAGAGTCGCAGTTCTATTGGTCATTATAAAGCTATGTCTCCCAGGAGACCTCCTAAAATGTCAGAACGTTGCCGTGTCGTATTGATGTAAACATTCCATATGCCAGAGGCAGAGGAGGGCACAGAGAGACTATGACATTTAATGAAAATTAATACGATTTAAGACTTCAATTTAGTTGCAGAGAAAACAAAATCATAAATATCTGTGATGGGCTCATGGTATGATTAACACAACATCTCTTATTAACTAATCTGAAGCTCTATCACCCAGGTCCTCAGGCTGTACCTCAATACGGTAATGGGTCTATTATCCTCTTGACGCTAGGGGTCAGATTATTATTATTATTTTTTTTAAATAACGTTCCCAAGGTAAACGGACTATTTCTCAGGGCCAGATCGTAGAATATGCATATAATTTACAGATTAGGATAGAAAACACTCCAAAGTTTCCAAAACTGTCAAAATATTGTCTGTGAGTATAACAAAACTGATTCTGCAGGCGAAAACCTGAGAAAATCTAACCCGGAAGTGATTTTTTAATTTTTTATCTGTGTTTCCTGGCCAGTCTTTCTTCCATTTAAAGGGGTATCAACCAGATTCCTTTACCAATGGCTTCCTCAGGCTGTGACCAGGCTTTAGATATAGTTTCAGGCTTTTATTTTGACAAATTTTTCAAAAGTAGTCAGGTGTCCTCTGAATAGTTCCTGCGTGCGAGAGGGGAGCTCTCCATTTTCTTTTTCTCTCTTATTGAATAGGTTACAGTCCGGTTGAAATATTATCGATTATGTTTGTTAAAAACAACCTGAGGGTTGATTATAAAAAACATTTGACATGTTTCTACGACCATTACGGATACTTTTTGGAATTTTCGTCGAACGGAACGAGGCTTTGGTTTTCTGAACATAACGCGCAACCCAAATGGCGTTTTTTTGTTATAAAAGTAATATTTATCAAACAAAAATAACATTTGTTGTGTAACTGGGAGTCTCGTGAGTGCAAACATCTGAAGATTATCAAAGGTAAGCGATTCATTTTATTGCTTTTCTGACTTTCGTGACCATGCTAACCAAGCTAATATAAGGCTAACTGTTCTAGCATTGATTGATACACTCACAAAAGCTTAGATTGCTTTCGTTGCAAAGCATATTTTCAAAATCTGACACGATAGGTGGATTAACAACAAGCTAAGCTGTGTTTTGGTATATTTCACTTGTGATTGCATGATTATACATATTTTTAGTAATATTTTTGTGTCTGAAACGTTTGGGAATTTTCATCTGCCTTTCAGCACCGGAACGAGGCTGTAGTTTTCAGAACATAACGCGCAACCCAAATGGCGTTTTTTTGTTATAAAAGTAATATTTATCGAACAAAAAGAACATTTATTGTGTAACTGGGAGTCTCGTGAGTGCAAACATCCGAAGATTATCAAAGGTAAGCAATTCATTTTATTGCTTTTCTGACTTTCGTGACCATGCTAATTTGGGGCTAGCTGTTGTAGCATTGATTGATACACTCACAAAAGCTTGGATTTCTTTCTCTGTAAAGCATATTTTCAAAATCTGACACGATAGGTGGATTAACAACAAGCTAAGCTGTGTCTTGGTATATTTCACTTGTGATTGCATGATTATAAATATTTTTAGTGATATTTTGCGCCCTGCAATTCAGCGGTTGTTTAGGAAAATGATCCCGTAAAAGGGATCCGTAGCGCAGAGAAGTTAAAGTGATGAATGTGCCTTAATCTCCCTGATAGCACTGTAGTCACATGAAAGAGAGAAAGTGAAAGATTTACTAAGCACTGGAAAAAGAATGCATTCCATTGCCATATGCTGCAGAGAAACCACTGTTATCATTCTCTTAGATGTGCGAGGCGGCAGTTATTGATTGATAGACCTGCCTGGTGTTGATGTGTGCGTGTGTGTGTGTGTGTATTTGTGTGCACGTGCGTATATCTATGTGGGTGTGTATGAAAGACAGCGAGCGTTAATACACACACAGAGCCTCTGCTTCACTTTTCAGTACTTGATTTAGTATTCCGATGGAAATTGTGTTTCAACTAGGGGTTAAATTGAAGGGGTAGGGAGTGGAACAGAAAGAAGAGGAAATTAATTTCAGTCACATATTGGGGACAGCTCTACCACTGAAAAGCAATTTATATACCAATTTAACCTCACAAGAGCTGTTTATCTAGTTCAACAACATTGTCGGTGTCATCATACTCATCAACTACGTAAAGAATTGCCTGCAATGACTTTAAAGGGCCTCAGAGAAGTATAGCAAAACAAACAACTAAATTGTGACAAAACTTTTACAAACAGGCAATCCAAATCTAAATTGAACACTGTGTTTACAATTTATCTTAACGTTAATGCCATAGCAGAGCTGTTTTTATTATGGAAACAATTCCAGCTTACAACAGTGTGTAATTTATCTCTTCTTTCAACAAAACAAACACATTAGTTGGGAGGAGCTACATGTAATAGCAGGTTTTTTATTCTCATCTTTATCAACACACTGTCAATAGGGAATGGGGAGTTGTTGGACTGGACTGTGGCCTATGTCCCAATGCATCACACAAACACACACACACACAGATTGTACGCGCACACACACACATAAACACACACACAGCGGGACATTTTAATTTAAGTCTTGCCTATCAAATGACCAGGGAGGGAGAGAGTAATGATCCATACACACAGAGATGTGGCCTGTATTATACAGTACAGATGTAGGATCTTAATTTGAGCCAGTTTGCTACAGCAGGAAAATAATCCTGCAGCAACAGGAAATGTGAATTATTATGTGGATTATAATGAATTACATTTTTTTTTATTGGTTGATACATTTTTTGTTAGGGAAAATCAAGTCTGATATTTTAAAGTGTAAATTACAACCTTTAGAAGCCTTTTTAAACTATGCAGGAAAATTGTCAGTAATACGAGTGATCAAATTAAGATCCTACATCTGTAGGACGAACGTTTCCATTTCACTCATCCAAATGAGCCTGCAGTGCGAGACGTTGTTTGTTATGTGACGAAACTCATTCTGGAAGATGAATGGGTAGCCTATAAGCAATATGGCAGCACAGTGACATGTGCTGTAGAGCGAGATTGCAGTTGCCATGGCTTCTCCATCTCACAGAATGAATGTTGATTGGCTTGGCTCAGACAATGAAACATGACTGTAAGCCCAGAACCCAAACCTAGTTCTGAAGATCCACAGTGATTGTGTTTATTTTTCTGGTCTAACAGAATGCGTGGTATACTTTATATGCTTGGAACCACAGAAGGAAATGGTCAAAGTAAATGTGTTGGTGCTTCATGTTGTGCATGGTGCTTGTGCTGCGTGTTGTGCAGGGTCTCTGAATTTTAAAAAAAACGATGAAACGCGTTAGTCTTAAAAATAAAGAAGCATTTGTGTTAAATTCCACTGCCAAGAGTTGCTGAGTTTCCTCCACTTCAGTTTGCTCAGTTCATACACCGTGTTTAGAGAACAAGGTAGTGGCTGTGTTTTGGGTAGTGGCTGTGTTCCTTTCCCTTTGGTCCCTATGTATCATGGTTACATTAAATGTACCTGATCGCTTCAATGAGATTCAATTCACATGAGAGGGAGAAGAAGGGCGTGAAAGATGTAAACATCAGTGAAACTCAGAATGCATTCCAAAGTCATATGATGCAGCGAGCGGATCGCACATTATTTTACCATTCTCTTACAAGTGTCAAACTGCTGTCCATGGGGTCTAAAATAAAGGATTTCCCATTAAGAGAAAAATAAAAAGGACTCCTGACTCCTGATAAAAAATGGACAATATTTGCCTTTTACGCTATTCGCTGATGCACTGTCCCTGCCCTAGTCAAAACAATTGTTGACACGAAGGACAAAACTGTTTGATTGACATCATTACAACCAGCTTTGCCTCCACTGTTTTTTGTAGATCCTGTGTCCCTGCATCCTTCCAAGACAGTGTTCTCCAATCCTGTCCCTTTGTTGTTCCAACCCAGTACTAAAACACCTGTTTCATCTAATCAAAGGATTGATGATTCATTGATTTGTTTCATCATTTTGAGTAAGTGCAGGGTTGGAAAAAAAGCAGGTGGTAGATCTCAGGCACATCCTGTCCAGGCTTTCCCGTGCAGGAAGCAGTTGAAGAGGTGGCTTGTTGAGTCACCCGCCTTCCCCTTCAGCTTGATCCAATCGCTTTGTACGACTCTGCTGCCTAGCAAAAACTAACATCTGGCAGAGATTTGGAAGTCTGGCCCGGCCTCTGGGAATAGGGAATAAAGGAACGTGACTAGATTAGACCCTTGCACGCACAGATAAAAACACACACACACACACACACACACACACACACACACACACACACACACACACACACACACACACACACACACACACACACACACACACACACACACACACACACACACACACACACACATATACTCACATTCTAACACACACAAACACACACACAGATATAAATGCTCACACACGCATACACACACACTCACACTCACACACAAACACACAAAAACACACACTAGGGTTGGGGTCAATTTGGGGTGAATTTGAATTGATTTTGAGTTGGCCACACCCCACAGGGAGCAGAATTTGAATATAATTAGAATTGTAGGAAGTAGAGTTGAATTCAAAGCAAATCAAACCAAATTAATAAGGATCTGACCCTTCATCTAAATTTCCGCCTAAAATGATTTGCATGAATTTGCATGAAGAGGAGGCAGAGAAAAAGGGTCCAAAGGGCGGGCTGCCTTCTGAGAATTCGTAGGAGATCTAAAAAAAAACAATGCTGATAATGTACACATAGGTGTACAGAGGCCCATTATCAGCAACCATCACTCCTGTGTTCCACGTTGTGTTAGCTAATCCAAGTTTATCATTTTAAAAGGCTAATTGATCATTAGAAAACCCTTTTACAATTATGTTAGCACAGCTGAAAACTGTTATGCTGATTAAAGAAGTAATAAAACTGTCCTTCTTTAGACTAGTTGAGTATCTGGAGCATCAGCATTTGTGGGTTCGATTACAAGCTCAAAATGGCCAGAAACAAAGATCTTTCTTCTGAAACTTGTCAGTCTATTCTTGTTCTGAGAAATTAAGGCTATTCCATGTCAGAAATTGCCAAGAAACTGAAGATTTCGTACAACCCTACGTACTACTCCATTCACAGAACAGTGCAAACTGGCCCTAACCAGAATAGAAAGAGGAGTGGGAGGCCCCGGTGCACAACTGAGCAAGAGGACAAGTACATTAGAGTGTCTAGTTTGAGAAACAGACCCCTCATAAGTCCTCAACTGGTAGCTTTATTAAAAAGTATAGGTGGTCATTGGACCAAGAGGCTGTCAATCAAATGAACACGGCCCGTCTCATTGATGCTTAATTATGTCTGTCCTTTGTGGGCTGATAGACATGTTGTGTAGCCAATACATAATGTAGAATGATGAAAGAAAGTATGGTTGCCTTCTAGAGTGTCTGAGGATTTGTTTGTTTCACCGACATTGACCGGGTGAAACATTTAGATTTCATAGAATTCATGTGAAACGCTGTATACAACATGGATCGTGTTAGGATGTAAAAATGGATTTGATCAAACAAATCTACGCTACATTTTATATCTGGGACCCTCAGAATGACAAATCAGAGCAAGATTACTGAATGTAAGTACATTATATACCATCAGAGGTGAATGTATCAAACCAGTTGCCTTGATAAAAGTGTTTTGTTGTTGTGTACTATCCTCAAACAATAGCATGGTATTTTTTCGCTGTAATAGCTACTTTAAATTAGACACTGCAGTTAGATTAACAATCATCTTTCTGATCATACAAGACATGTATATGTCCCGGAAAGTTGGCTTTTGTTTACAATGCCATTCTAGTCAAACATCACATATTGAGCAGCAACTGTTCCGATTCGGGACACTGGTTCAGTGTGACAGGAAATATTTATTTAACAAATCTTTTATCAAAAGGGTCTGCCTCTGTCTCACCCTGATCTTTTTCACCTGTCTTTGTGCTTGTCTCCATCCCCCTCCAGGGGTTGCTCATCTTCCCCATTATCCCCTGTGTATTTATGCCTGTGTCGTCTGTTTGTCTGTTGCCAGTTTGTTTTGTTTGTGAAACCTTCCAGCGTTTGTTCCCCTGCTCCTGTCTGTTTCTTGCTCCTGTTTCCTAGTCCTTCCCGGTTTTGACCCTTCTGCATGCCCTGACCCTTAGCCTGCCTGCCGTTCTATACCTTTCCCCACCTCACTGGATTATTGACCCCTGCCTTCCCTGACCCTGAGGACTGCCTGCTGTTCTGGACCCTTTGCACCTTCTCTGGATTTCTGACCCTTGCCTGCCTTTGACCTGTCGTTTGCCTGCCCCAATATTAGAAATAAACTTTTCTTTCTTTGACACTGTCTGCATCTAGGTCATACCTGAAACGTGATAGCCTCTTATTAATGCAAAAAATGTCCCGTTGAAATGCATTTTTTCTGATCTTTTAAACTTGAAAAGTCCAATGCAGCCGTTTATGATCTCTATATAAAATAATTTCTGGGTAACAATTATTGAATCCCACTACACTGGCTCTGACGCTCACTGGATGTGGCAGGGCTTGAAAACTAATACGTACTACAAAGGGAAACCCAGACGCGAGCTGCACAGTGACGCGAGCCTACCAGACGAGCTAAATGCCTTTCATGCTCGCTTCGAGGCAAGCAACACTGAAGCATGCATTAGAGCACCAGCTGTTCTGGTAGCCGATGTGAACAAAACGTTTAAACAGGTCAACATTCGCAAAGCCGCTGGGCAAGATGGATTACCAGGACGTGTACTCAAAGCATGCGCGGACCAACTGTCAAGTGTCTTCACTAACATTAACAAACTCTCCCTGACCGAATCTGTAATACCTACATGTTTCAAGCAGACCACCATAGTCCCTGTGCCCAAGGAAGTGAAGGTAACCTGCCTAAATGATCAACACCTCTTGGAACTCAAGTCGGTAGCCATGAAGTGCTTTGAAAGGCTGGTCATGGCTCACATCAACAGCATCCTCCTTGACACCCTAGACCAACTCCAATTCGCATACCGCCCCAACAGATACACAGATGACCCAATCTCAATCGTACTCCACACTGCCCTTTCTCACCTGGACAAAAGGAACACCTATGTGAGAATGCTGTTCATTGACAACAGCTCAGCGTTCAACACCACACAAGCTCATCAACACACAAGCTCATCAATAAGCTAAGGACTCTGGGACTAAACACCTCCCTCTGCAACTGGATCCTGGACTTCCTGACGGGCCACCCCCAGGTGGTAAGACTAGGCAACAACACATCTGCCATGCTGATCCTTCACACTGGGGCCCCACAGGGGTGTGTACTTAGTCCGCTCCTGTATTCCCTGTTCACCCATGACTGTGTGGCCAAACACGACTCAAACACCATCATTAAGTTTGCTGATGACACAACATTGGTAGGCCTGATCACCGACAACGATGAGACGGCCTATAGGGAAGAGGTCAGAGAACTGGCAGTGTGGTACCAGGACAACAACCTCTCCCTCAATGTGAGCAAGACAAAGGAGCTGATCGTGGACTACAGGAAAAAGCAGGCCAAACAGGTCCCCATTAACATCGACGGGGCTGTAGTGGAGCGGATCGAGAGTTTCAAGTTCCTTGGTGTCCACATCACCAACAAACTATCATGGTCCAAACATACCAAGATAGTTGTGAAGAGGGCACAACAAAACCTTTTCCCCCTCAGGAGACTGAAAAGATTCCTCATGGGTCCCCAGATCCTCAAAATGTTCTACAGCTGCACCATCAAGAGCATCCTGACCAGTTGCATCACCGCCTGGTATGGCATCTGCTTGGCATCTGACCGTAAGGCGCTACAGAGGGTAGTGCGAACGGCCCAGTACATCAAGCTTCCTGCCATCCAGGACCTATATAAATTGTCAGAGACTCCAGTCACCCAAGTTATAGACTGTTTTCTCTGCTACCGCACGGCAAGCGGTACCTGGAGCGCCAAGTCCAGGACCAAAAGGCTCCTAAACAGCTTCTACCCCCAAGCTATAAGACTGCTGAACAATTCATAAAAATCACCACCTGAAAATGTACTTGTTGTATTCTACGCATGTGGCAAATAAAGTTTGATTTGATTTGATTTTGATTAAGTACCTTACTGTTTTCAATTAAAATGTTAAAAAAGAAACAAAAATAGCTTCTTACCAGTTAGCAATTTCTCAAGCAAGAATTTTGCTAAGACTGTCTGGGAGTGGTCTGAGCGAAGAGGGGAAAACTGAAAACAAGCTTTTATTTGCAGAGAGGTAGGTTTGGATGTCACCAGGCAGGCCAAAATTCTATCCCACCAAATCAGGCTGGAATTTCAGGTGGTCTTTTCAAACAGCTCTTACACTAAAAGGGCATTATCATAATTTTCCCAATTTCAGACTATTATTCCAACCACATAGCGTAGAAATAAACATAAAACACAGGAAAATCTAGTTTTTGACTGCACTGCGACTTTAAGGGAAATATGATTTCTTATAGACAACCCGCAACAAGTTCTTAGAATATTTCCAGACCACTGTTTTATTTAAAGTAGTTTTATGGGAAAGAGTTTAAAAATGAAAAGTTTCAACCATAATGCTACATGGCATTAGTAACAATACATGATGTCAAAATAAGCATTTGTAGTGATAGGTAGAACAAAAAAGCCATTTGAATTTCATTGAATTTCATTGAATTAAATTCTACTTCCTTCTATTCAAAATCTATTCAAATTCTGCTTCCAGTGGAGTGTGGCCAATTTCATTTCAAGAATTGAATTGGAATTAAAGAGCAATTCACTACCCAATTCTGAATTGACCCCCAGTCATGACACACACTCACTCACAAACTGACACACACACATACACTAGTGGTGCGTGCGCCAGCTGTTTGTTCCTCTGTACCCGCCTGCAATTGCTAATAACCCATCTACACCCATTGGTAGGCTATTTGTTGGTGAACTTGTCTATAATTAGATACATGCAGTTTATCTTCTGTCATTACATGATGTTGCCCTAGACGACTAAATAAACACTTGCTCACCAGAATAATGTCAGAAATTATAGAGTGAATGCTTCAATCGAGTTGACATCCGTAAAGTTTTCTGTGTCATCTCTGCTGCTTTCGAGGAACAAAGATGCTTTTAGAGAGGGTAGAAAATGCAATAACGCTAAAATGTTTCCTGTGCAAAATTGCCAAATGACATCAGTTTGACCAGTTGTAAGGAAATAGAAGCTGTGAATATGACCCAACATGTTTCTAGTAAGATTTTAGATCAAATTGGATGCATACAGTGCATTCTGAAAGTATTCAGACCTCAAAAGCATTTGGCATTTAGCCCTTACCCACTAATGCCAGATAGCCTAAAAATAACGAAAGAAAAACCTCAGTGTAGCCTATAGATATTTGCACAAGAATGATACATTTATGGATTTGTTCATGTATTGTTTTGTTTTATTCAACCCGACCGCCACCCACCCGCCCTTCATCCACACAATATTTCATGATCCTAAACTCATGTCACACACACACACGCGCGCACACACACACACACACACAGCATATTTTTTACTATTCTTGTGGGGACCTAAAATGTATTTCCATTAAATATCCTATTTTCCCTAACCCTAACATCTAAGCCTAATTGCAAGCCTAACCCTAAACATAATCCCTAAGCCTTTGTCCTCTTGGGAATCTGGGAAATACCCACACAAGGGAGAATTTTCCTTGTTTTACTATCCTTGTGGGAACTTTGGGGGATTTCCGTTACCAACAAGGATAGTAATACAAGACATCCCCCCCCCCCCACCCCCACCCCCCCCCCCCACACACACACACACAGCAGCCCCCGAGGACAGTCTCTCTGCAAGTTCTCGCCCATGTACGGTCACTGCAATCAGAACATAGCATTTTACACATCGCTCTCTCTCCCCTGCAGAAACTGGGGAACATTGTGTGCTGAAATATTACTTCCAGATGCCCCCAATACATCAGCTAATGAATGATAAGGTCAGCATTTAGTCATTTTAACTACCATTTAATCCAATAGCAAAAAAAACAAGATACACATTTCAAAACTGTTCTTTTTGAAGTGTTTAATAGAAAGAATAGTAGATGGTAAATATAATTTTCCAAACAATATTTTAATATAACTTGACATGCAATTTTTTTGTTAAATAGTTTGTTGCCAATTGCAGGTTGTGAGTATGTTGAGAAATATCTGTTTTACAGTTTCAATATCCTTATACAATACAAACACAGGATAATGGCACCAGAGGAGATGGCTGCCATTTTACAATCTCCTAACCAATTGTGCTATTGTGTGTGTGATTGTTTGTGTTATTTGTAACTTATTTTGTACATAATCTTTCTGCTACCGTGTTTTATGACTGAAAAGAGCTTCTAGATATCAGGAGAGTGATTACTCACCCCGTACTGGAGGAATACTTTTTCTTTAGCGAGTCGGACGGGAAGGATTTATTCAGACGCTCGACAAGGCCTTCATCCCCGTCATTCGCAGGAGAAAGAGACAGAGATATTGGGGACGAAGATCGGGTAATCTGCCTTTACCATCAGTCCTATTAGCCAACATACAACCATCGGATAATAAAATAGACAAGCTACGAGCACGTATATCCTACCAACGGGACATTACATTTTTTTATATCTTATGTTTCACCAAGTATTGGTTGAACGACGACATGAGTAACATACAGCTGGTGAGTTTTAAGCTTTTTCTGCAGGATAGAACAGCGGCCACTGGTAGACAAGGGGAGGCAGTCTATGTATATTTTGTAAACAACAGCTGGTCGACGATATCTAAGGAAGTCTCGAGGTTTTGCTTGCCTGAGGTAGAGTATCTCATGATCTCAAGCTGTAGACCACAATATCTACCTAGAGAGTTTTCATCTGTATTCTTCGTAGCTGTCTATTTGCCACCACAAACCGATGCTGGCACTAAGACCGCACTCAATGACCTGTATACGGCTATAAGCAAACAGGAAAACGCTCATCCAGAAGCGTTCCTCCTAGTGGCTGGGGACTTTAAACCTCTTTAGGATAGGTGGGACGTTAGCGTCCCACTTGGCCAAAATCCTGAAAAAATGTAGCACGCCAAATTCAAATATATTACTATAAAAATCAATCTTTCATGAAATCACACATGAAAGACACCAAATTAAAGCTACACATGTTGTGAATCCAGCCAACATGTCTTATTTCAAAAAGGATTTACGGGGAAAGCACACCAAACAATTATGTTAGCTCAGTACATAGCCACAGAAAAACACAGCCATTTTCCTAGCAAAAGATAGTACTAACAAAAACCAGAAATAAAGATAAAATGAATCACTAACCTTTGAACATCTTCATCAGATGTTCATAAAATGGTTTTCCATGGCTGAGCAGCCTCACACAAGCCTAAGATCACCATGCACAATGTCAAGCGTTGGCTGGAGTGGTGTAAAGCTCGCCGCCATTGGACTCTGGAGCAGTGGAAACTAATGCTCTTGTGGCTGAATGGAAGCAAGTCTCTGCAGCAATGCTCCAACATCTAGTGTTAAGCCTTCCCAGAAGAGTGGAGGCTGTTAAAGCAGCAAAGGGGGGACCAACTCCATATTAATGCCCATGATTTTGGAATGAGTTGTTTGACAACCAGGTGTTTGTTGTACTCAACCAATTGAAAATGTGCTTCGAGTTTTGATGATCTGTTTAGATTTTGTGCTTTGAATTGTGGAAATGTACCACATACTTGTGAAAATTGCGCCGACGTGATTGAAAAAACCTGTAAGACCCTTAATGTTGGTGTTTCCTTTATTTTCGCAGTTACCTGTATATCATTCAGTTATGTATTTACTCCCAAACACACTGATGATGGGGAAATGTGAGTAAGCAAGGATCTGTAAATGGTTTGGGGTTTGCGTTTTCATGACGTGGGCTAAGGCATGTGGGTTCTCTCTCCAACAGGTCTCCCTATCCAAGTCTTGGGATTGCAGTGGGGTTTCGTTTCACCACTTTGGGATGGGAAACAGCATACCGTGGACATCATTTTCCCTTAAATTATATGTATAAATTATATGTATGCACATACATAAGTCGCATTGGATAAAAGCGTCTGCTAAATGGTATATATTATATATTACTATTGTATTATATAAAGAGAAGGATTTCTCTATATAACGAGAAGATATTTTCAGGACCATTTCACCAGTTCCACAATCAGGGTCCTTTGAGCTATAAAAGCAAGATTATCAGGAGAGGCTACTGCATGAACAACCAGAATGTTGAGAGTCCTAAGAATATCACGACATGAATGTTATATTAGTAAGGTTACGATAAGAACAACATTATGCCTAGTTTAACTCAGTCCATCAGGAGCGCTTGGAGTGGAACGAGGTTTTAGGAAATACCAGCTGAGGGTCAAGGAGCAGTTTGGAACTGTTTGTTGTGTTAAGGTTGGAAAAATGTAGAGATGAGAGAGAACAGAAACAGAGCTGCAAAAGGTAGTAATAATTCATTCCAAAAGGCTTAGGTTGTGAAAATTGGAACCATATATAGAGCTGGACTGGAGGATCCATGCACATCTGGACATGCTTTATTTTAGGCTTGAGAGGACTGTTGTATGTTTGAGGCCAGTGCAAAATCATATGAATGAGCAGATACGCCCAAACACATAAAAGGTAAACTTGGATATGGTGTGTGGTCCTCCCACTACGACTTGGGAAACCATGCAATTTATTAGGCAACAGAGGAAATACTGTAAGTTATGATTTACTTCACAGGGTGGTGAAAGTACACTGTGATCTTGACACTCCTTTCCAATAAATATCGAGGGTCTTAGTCTGATGACGTGATGATCGACGCTTCACTGCCGTTTGACAAGAAAACATATTCTCACATTATCCATAATAATCTCATCATGTAGACTGTACCCACACAGTTTACCCACACTGTATCTGCAAGCTGTTGGCTAGAGTGCACATGCCAATACCAGAGTAGGCACATGTGCTATTTAATGCAACAGTTTTTGTGATTAAAAAGAAAATCGGTAGAGTTGAAAATGCGATGGAAACACATTAAACGTATTTTCTTAATACGGATTTTAGAATACTCGCATTGAAAATCTGTCGCCAATTGGATGGAACATTGGCTATTTAATAAGGTATCTCTAAGTCTATGGTACAGTAATTGAGCAAACAGTGGAGTTAACGAGCTTGTGAACATCCAAGGCAGATTTTAAGCACACACCACTCTAGAACCAGTCTTCATGTCTGTCTGTCCGGCTCTCTCTTCCAGAGTGACACACTGAGGTGTGCGTCACAATCCGAAAACGTCAGCTATGAATCTTTCAGAACAAGCGAGAGACGGTTTTGACGGGTTTATGTTAAACAAAGAGACAGGCACCAGAAATCAGCTGGCTCTCTAATGCCTTTTCATAATGAACATCTGGAAGAAATCCACATTCAATTTGGGAGGGCTTCACAAAGCTGTGAAAAGCAATCTGGACTGAGGATTTAAGTTCTGAGCCACCCATGTAAAAAATACTGCATATTTCTCCCAGGCTCAGGCTGTTATTGTAAGGCATTGTAAGCCACCTGAGTATTGCATAATTCATATTGGTGGGGCCTGTCATTGTATTCAGCTTCCATAATCGCTGTGGTTGCTCCGCTGTAGTTCAGGACAGTACGCAGAGTACTAACCTCCCGTACGAATACATTGTGCCTTAGGTAGACTAATTCTTAAGTGTATATTTTGGACCTGCGTGTCAATACACGTAAGATTAAAAAAATCCCCATCGAAATCTGTCAGTTTAAGCTAGAGATATCAGTTTTTTTCAGATATCCACTATATCCGCCCATATCGACTTTTCGCATCTGCGGTGGAAGGTGGCTAAGCTGCAGCTGTGTTTGTCAGACCGTAAGACAAATCCCGAAAACGTATCTTCTCACGAAAACGTCTGTAGCGTCCGAACGGTTTGTCCTACAAGCTGACATGACCATTCTATCGAAAGATGAGATTCTCATGAACATGATGGCGTGCTCCGTTTTTTCCACAAGTGTCACGTGACTCATCTGAAGGTAACCCAGTTCGGGTTTGCCTTATTTGGCATAGTGACTTGCTGTTCTCACGGATCAAGGTAAGACCCAAGTGCAGACTGTGTGAAGTAGCAATGTTTATTGTAACAACAGGGGCAGGCAAACGACAGGTCAAGGCATGCAGGGGCCGATAATCCAGAGTAGGAGCAAAGGTACAGGACGGCAGGCAGGCACAGACAGACAGAAAACACAGGAATAAATACCCAGAGGATAAGTGGGGAAGATGGGCGACACCTGGAGGGGGTGGAGACAAGCACAGAAACAGATCAGGGCGTGACAGCTGTAGCTTATCGAGGTGGGTGTGGTGTGGGTGCAATGACAACCCATTCAATTCCTGGATGGGGAAATTTGCTCTTTGATCAAGAATCATAGTATTGCTGGATTAAAAAGTAAGTCTTTTTTGAAACCTCCCGCTTTGTGCTGGATGTGTCAATGTGTAGTTCATACATGCATAATCTATAAGCAGAATTACTGTTTTACCTCAATTAACCACATAATCCCTAGTTAGAAAGAGAAGTTGTGTGGCTCCATTTTGAGTACTGCAAGCTTGGCCCACATGGGCCAGCCCCCTAACATTTCGAGTTCCAACTAAAGAGCTGCAGCCCCTCGCCATTTGTGTGACTTCTAGCATATTGATGAGTGACTTGCACATTGACGAGTTGCAGAGTGGAAGAAGAAGGCTGGCCCTGCCCAGCATTATCCAATGAGGTTGCAGGGTGGGCGCAATGGCTCAGTGACACAGCAGAGAGAGCGAGAGAGCAATGACGTACTGCACATATCTGCATATATATTGTCATGACGTTGCCCTCTTTGGGTACAGCAAGCCCCATCCCCCTCTCTCTGTCTCCTACACTCAGGCTGCTGCGACCTCGGGTCGTAAATTCCTGGAGGAGATTATCTCCTCATGGCCACAGTATAGAGACAGAGTGAGTTTTCATAGAGAGAACAAAGGAATTTCTTCCACCTCACAGAACTTGAGGTCCGAACAACATTTACGTTCTGGAGAAGGTATAAAAGATCGGTGAAGAATCCAGCTACGAACTGGTCCGTTTGGTACAATTTTGTGAAACTCATGGGAGACAATATGGCCACATTACCATAACGCTGTTTATACACTGCTCAAAAAAATAAAGGGAACACTTAAACAACACAATGTAACTCCAAGTCAATCACACTTCTGTGAAATCAAACTGTCCACTTAGGAAGCAACACTGATTGACAATAAATTTCACATGTGCAAATGGAATAGACAAAAGGTGGAAATTATAGGCAATTAGCAAGACACCCCCAATAAAGGAGTGGGGTGACCACAGACCACTTCTCAGTTCCTATGCTTCCTGGCTGATGTTTTGGTCACTTTTGAATGCTGGCGGTGCTTTCACTCTAGTGGTAGCATGAGACGGAGTCTACAACCCACACAAGTGGCTCAGGTAGTGCAGCTCATCCAGGATGGCACATCAATGCGAGCTGTGGCAAGAAGGTTTGCTGTGTCTGTCAGCGTAGTGTCCAGAGCATGGAGGCGCTACCAGGAGACAGGCCAGTACATCAGGAGACGTGGAGGAGGCCGTAAGAGGGCAACAACCCAGCAGCAGGACCGCTACCTCCGCCTTTGTGCAAGGAGGAGCACTGCCAGAGCCCTGCAAAATGACCTCCAGCAGGCCACAAATGTGCATGTGTCAGCATACGGTCTCACAAGGGGTCTGAGGATCTCATCTCGGTACCTAATGGCAGTCAGGCTACCTCTGGCGAGCACATGGAGGGCTGTGCGGCCCCACAAAGAAATGCCACCCCACACCATGACTGACCCACCGCCAAACCGGTCATGCTGGAGGATGTTGCAGGCAGCAGAACGTTCTCCACGGCGTCTCCAGACTCTGTAAGGTCTGTCACATGTGCTCAGTGTGAACCTGCTTTCATCTGTGAAGAGCACAGGGCGCCAGTGGCGAATTTGCCAATCTTGGTGTTCTCTGGCAAATGCCAAACGTCCTGCACGGTGTTGGGCTGTAAGCACAACCCCCACCTGTGGACGTCGGGCTCTCATACCACCCTCATGGAGTCTGTTTCTGACCGTTTGAGCAGACACATGCACATGTGTGGCCTGCTGGAGGTCATTTTGCAGGGCTCTGGCAGTGCTCCCCCTTGCACAAAGGCGGAGGTAGCGGTCCTGCTGCTGGGTTGTTGCCCTCTTACGGCCTCCTCCACGTCTCCTGATGTACTGGCCTGTCTCCTGGTAGCGCCTCCATGCTCTGGACACTACGCTGACAGACACAGCAAACCTTCTTGCCACAGCTCGCATTGATGTGCCATCCTGGATGAGCTGCACTACCTGAGCCACTTGTGTGGGTTGTAGACTCCGTCTCATGCTACCACTAGAGTGAAAGCACCGCCAGCATTCAAAAGTGACCAAAACATCAGCCAGGAAGCATAGGAACTGAGAAGTGGTCTGTGGTCACCACCTGCAGAACCACTCCTTTATTGGGGGTGTCTTGCTAATTGCCTATAATTTCCACCTTTTGTCTATTCCATTTGCACAACATCATGTGAAATTTATTGTCAATCAGTGTTGCTTCCTAAGTGGACAGTTTGATTTCACAGAAGTGTGATTGACTTGGAGTTACATTGTGTTGTTTAAGTGTTCCCTTTATTTTTTTGAGCAGTGTATAATAGCCTCAGATATGAGGCTTACATCTAATTGTTGTTCAGGATGAATGAGGAAAGATTAAACTATTTGTGAAATTATGGGATGCTATGTAATGATTTAATGTGAGAGAATTGTATTTCTGTGTAAAGTTTCACTTAAGTCACTGGCACGCCCCCATGAACACAGTTAGGACGTGGCGTCATGAGACAGCCTTTTTCTGCTCTTCCGAATAAAAACCCCACCTTGAGAATTTCTCAACAGACCGTGTTCTCTCAATTACGAGAGGACAAAGGTTGCAGACCAGCTTACCTCGATAACGAGAGGGCCAAGGTTTGAGACGATTGCTGAATCTTTTAACCATCCCACGTGGTTAAACTCTTAGACTATCGATACCGACAGAATAAGAACAAGTCTTTGATATTAATTACTAGTTTGCAGCTAGGAATTCGGTATCATTGAACACGAAGACCGACAACCGCCGAAACATCTACTCTATAACGACATGAATTAATGTCCCTCTGAACTATCCATTCTAACCACGACAGAGAGAGAGAGAGGGCGGACAGACTCTCCAACAGAAACTAAGATCAACAGAGATCCCGACGACACACTGAGCGTAAATATATATATTGATTGCAATTGTTCCCGAATGAGTGAGCGTTCATGTGCAAAGGAATTGCATTTCAAATGTTATAATTATCAACTGTGTGTTGTCTTATCTCAGTCGACCCCCACTTCCCTTTTGTACACCTAGCCGCGATGCCGGTTTATCCCACTAGGGAAACTCCGTTATCATTTCCTTGTAACTATCTACTGTTTGTTTATGCATTTCTGTGAATTACTTAGTTAGTAAATAAATGATTTAAGACAATTGATGTATGGATGACTCATAGTGAAGACTGGGTTCGTGCAGATAACCAACAATTTACGACGTTTGGAATGAGACTAACATGAGGTAAATAATTCATTAATTCGAAGACTAAGTGATCAGCTATTCAAATATCTGAAAGTTATGTTAGGAAAATTATAACTTTATAATCTGAATATTTTCCTTGGTGCCCCGACTTCCTAGTTAATTACAGTTACATGATTAATCAATTTAATCACGTAATAATTACAGAGAGTTATTTGAGAAATAAGTCTTCAGTCTAATGATGCCAAAGACACGACAATATGATGTAGTACGCATTTTTCGGCTATCCTTTTTGTCTCTTGAGCGCTACTTTCAGAACGAATGGATAAAAAGTGAACTGAATTTATCTGAATTAATCTCAGTTTTCCTATGTCCTTTCATCATTCATTTGATCTTTGACTTGTCAAGTTGTTCTATCCACCAGCAGCTAGGGGGCACTCATGTGTTCAATGTGCTGCTGTTCCCCAGTGAGACATTTCTGTTTTCTCACTCTCTGTTCTGTTGAGGATATGAGGACACAGAACTCTGCTTACTCTGCTATGTCTGCAAAAACCCAACTTGTGAATATGATTACCACATGGTTAATTAACAAGCAAGTTGTTTCTCTCTTACTTGCTTTCTCTCTCCGCTCTCTCGCTCTTTCTTACTTGTACGCCCTCCTCCCATTCTATGTTTTAGCAGCCTTTGTGTTCACCGACATGAAGGCTTTGGCCTCTCTCTCTCTTTCCACTGTGTTGTACAATATCTCTCACATGTACTCTTTGTCTCTCTCTGTCTATCTCTCCCTCTCTCCAACCAGCTCTCTTTCCTTACATCTTTCTCCGCATCACTCGATCACAATCTCTCATCTCTCTCTCACTCTGCATACATCTACCTCTCATTGGCTCTCTTTTTTTGTTTCCCCTCACGCCTTTCTCTCCCACCTACCCCGCCCCCGCCCCCTCCCCCTCCCCTATTCTTTCCTCCAGGTTGTGTACAGTGTCCCACCATCCGTCCGGTAATCAGAGCAAGGCAGGTTTTCTCCTCCCTCCATCTGTAATTAGCACAGTGACTGTTCCTCCTGTTCCTCCTTCACGCATCTTAATCCTAAACATCAGCCACCCTGCACAGGCCCTTCGTTCAGACACCACTTAGGGTAACTACAGTACCCTACCACTCACAGGGAGTTAGAGAACAGAACAAGGTGTGTTGTGTGACTGAGCCGTGTGGTTTGTGTTTGGGCACTTTGTGAGCATCACTGAGAGAAACATGATCTTCTCCTACATTTTATCATTCTCTCACTGACTAAGGAGTATTCCAGACCCCATACACACGGATGTTTGAAGGACCTTCAAGCCAAGTTCAAATCTGAGAGGCCCTTATCACAGAGACTCTGAGATACTGCTGCTATTAGAGAGAAGACTCCTATAAGGCTGTACTTTATGCCTCCAGCTCTCCACAACGTCCCATTCATCAGGCGGGAGTACACTGCTCCTCTGGACCCTCTCACTGTAACAGAGACCCCCATAAGGAGATGGAGTGTGGTACAGTGACACTGCACATGACAAGACGTAAGCTAGCCCATCCAGCATGACCTAACACAAATAGTATATCCCTTCCATGTGTTTATCAGTGGGATCCCATAGGGATGATGTATGGTCCCTAAAGGTCTCTGTTTACATTCGCTCTGTCTTGATTAGTGGGAGAGGAGAATGTAAGGGACTGCTCGCATGTTTCTTATGTATCTACTGGGAGTCTTGCAACACACGAGCACACATTACAGAAACAACATACACATATTTTTTGTGCTTAATTGTATAGTTATCTGGTTTGTTGTATACCCTTTTGTATGTCAGAAGACCAGAACCTAAATAATAATAAGAAGAAATCATTTTACTAGTTGACTACACGTACCATAGACGCATAGTATTGTGACTCTCACAGTGGACACTCAGCGACCCAGACCCGGCTGCTGTCGGAGATCACACATACTGACTCAAGGTAGTTGGGGAATAGGTAAGGGATGCGGACAATAATAATGATAAAGTTGATAACGATGTTTCCACTACCTCTATAATGAATTGTTGTGCTGTAAACTTAAGCTTAATAGATATATATTTTTTAAGAATATGTTAATTAATTTAAAACTCATGTAAGCAAAGAGCTGACTGGGTCTGTAACACTGTAATAAAGATTAGAACCCATTACTATTTAGGAAGATAGACGCCTCTACATGTTCTGCGCTCTGTGTAGGGTAACACACACAGGTCACAATCCCACACAGGTCACTACCCCAAACAGGTCACAACCCCACACAGGTCACAACCCCACACAGGTCACAACCCCACACAGGTCACAACCCCACACAGGTCACAACCCCACACAGGTCACAACCGCACACAGGTCACTACTCCAAACAGGTCACAACCCCACACAGGTCACAACCCCACACAGGTCACAAACGCACACAGGTCACAACCCCACACAGGTCACAACCCCACACAGGTCACAACCGCACACAGGTCACAACCCCACACAGGTCACAACCGCACACAGGTCACAACCCCAAACAGGTCACAACCCCACACAGGTCACAACCGCACACAGGTCACTACCCCAAACAGGTCACAACCCCACACAGGTCACAACCCCACACAGGTCACAACCGCACACAGGTCACAACCCCACACAGGTCACAACCCCACACAGGTCACAACCCCACACAGGTCACAACCCCACACAAGTCACAACCCCACACAGGTCACAACCCCACACAGGTCACAACCCTTACACATAAAGTAGAGAGTAACCCTATCTGGAGGTTTTCTATAAAGAAGACCAGCAGACATTCCCCCTGCCTAATAATAGTGGTTTGGGGACTTCTAATTGGTCCTCCGTGGTTGCACACTAATACCCTCTGACATCAGCCAAATACATTATTGGCATAATTAGCCATATAAGACTGTGTCCTATAAGGCTTATTAACAAACATCCTCGATGGCTCATTAGCCAACCCCATATGTGCTACTGTATGCATTTAGGATCACATGTGAAACTGTTCAAATCAAATCAAATCAAATTTTATTTGTCACATACACATGGTTAGCAGATGTTAATGCGAGTGTAGCGAAATGCTTGTGCTTCTAGTTCCGACAATGCAGTAATAACCAACAAGTAATCTAACCTAACAATTCCACAACTACTACCTTATACACACAAGTGTAAAGGGATAAAGAATATGTACATAAAGATATATGAATGAGTGATGGTACAGAACGGCATAGGCAAGATGCAGTAGATGGTATAGAGTACAGTATATACATATGAGATGAGTAATGTAGGGTATGTAAACATAAAGTGGCATAGTTTAAAGTGGCTAGTGATACATGTATTACATAAAGATGGCAAGATGCAGTAGATGATATAGAGTACAGTATATACATATACATATGAGATGAGTAATGTAGGGTATGTAAACATTATATTAAGTGGCATTGTTTAAAGTGGCTAGTGGTACATTTTTACATAATTTCCATCAATTCCCATTATTAAAGTGGCTGGAGTTGAGTCAGTATGTTGGCAGCGGCCGCTAAATGTTAGTGGTGGCTGTTTAACAGTCTGATGGCCTTGAGATAGAAGCTGTTTTTCAGTCTCTCGGTCCCTGCTTTGATGCACCTGTACTGACCTCGCCTTCTGGATGATAGCGGGGTGAACAGGCAGTGGCTTGGGTGGTTGTTGTCCTTGATGATCTTTATGGCCTTCCTGTGACATCGGGTGATGTAGGTGTTAACGCTAGGACTGAACTTGGTGGTGTTGCGCAAATGAATAAGAAACCAGGGAGGTGAAGAAGAGAAAAGGTGAGCGAAAAGAAGACGAGGAGCCCTCTAAGTGGAGCCCTCTAAGTGGTTTAGAGAAAATCATGCAGAGGAGAGACGGAGGAGGCCCAATGCTCGATAACACCACCACCCTCCACCGGCGCCCTCTCTGTGTCCTGACTAAATGGAACGACGGTGCACTGTAATGTCATTTCCACTCTATTGTTGGATGGATTTTCTGTTCGGTCCTCTGGGAATTCCCTGTCATGATCCCAAAACACCATCTGGTTATAAAATTAAAAGTTTATTCAGCCAATTAGAGGAAGAGAAAGTGGTGAAGTGGTGCTTGTTGGGACTGGAGACGAACTCCCACCTTCAGATAGTTGGCCTGAGTAATTCATTTTGTATAAGGGTTAGTGCTGAGCGATTAACTGAATGTTAATACTGGTAATTGACTACAGTTACCAAAATCCAATGCGCGCCGACTTGTCCGGTCTCGGAGACTGACAGAAGAATGCTTTATCGAGAGGGATAGAGAGCGGTCGCTTGGCGAGGTAACTCAACCTGAAAATGCATGACCTAAGTGACTGATAGTTGGTATTCAGCAGTCATGAATGCATGCCTTATTTACTTTGAAGAACTACTAAAATAGTGAACAGACAGAAAAGGCAGCAACTCTATAGAGATGAGATGATGACTTGGAATGAAATAATAAAGGCATCCAAAAAAACGAATTTAATAGACACAACAAATAAAATATTGAATACAAGTAATGTGAATAAATTATGGTTAATAAGTGATAAGCAGTAATGGGCAGTCACTAGCATCATGGGACTTTTATTTATTGGTTTATTCTGTGTTATTAGAGCATTCAACACACATAATGCATAGTGCATTTAATGTAAAAAATAAATAATTCTAAACCGAAAACGGTGATAATTTAAAAAAATAATATATACCAAAACCGAACCAACCCCTTTTGGAACGCTAGTTTTCCTTTCCAGTGATAGTACAGTGAAATGACCTTCAAAGCTACTGAGTCTATACATCCTTTTGTTGAAAAGGGTATAATATATGGGAAGGGTGTGTGTGTGTGTGTGTGTGTGTGTGTGTGTGTGTGTGTGTGTGTGTGTGTGTGTGTGTGTGTGTGTGTGTGTGTGTGTGTGTGCGCGTGCGCGTGTGTGTGTGTGTGTGTGTGCGTGTGTGTCCACAGGGGTCAAGGGTCAGGTAAATAAACCCATCCCCCTAGAGTTCTCCCTGCTTTGTTTAGTTGCCTCTGGGGGGGGGGGGGGGGCATCGTAACCTGCCCCTGTCCTTACGGCGTCATCTGATCTGTTTAATTTATCTGTTTGTTTTGTTGCCACAGAGGAATAGCAGTGATCCCCGTTACATATGTAAAGCTGCTGTCCCACACAGCTGTTCAGTCCCAAGCTGTTCAATCTCCCTCAATCACCACTGTTTGATTTATAACTTCCTGGTGTCCTTGAGAGCCTGGTCTGGGATGCTGTCTCTCTGTCCACCACGAACCTCTAAACTAAAGCATTAGTGGCTGGGAGCGTTGACCGCAAAGTCTACTTCTGGGGATTAAAATATTTGGGAGTCCAAAAAGAAAGCTAGAAAAATTAGTCTGGAAATAAGTCTGGATGGAAACAGAACAACTTTTAGGTCTCAGTGGCTGGTTGGTTTGTATTGTCGGTCAGATTGTGGGGACTGATGAGAACCGTGCCATCATGGGATGATGATTGTCATGTGAATTACCCCAATGACCGGTGCCATGTATCAACCATCATTCTAGAACCCTGAGAGAGAATGTGTTCTAAGGGCAGCACAATCAGATCTGCTCTGTTTCCCTGCGCTGTTCCACCATTTTGAGGCGCGACTGGCATTGTTTTGAAACAATGTAAACTGTAACAGAAGCCTGTCCACGCTGATGATGATAAATTCATCCTAGAGGGAGGGTAAAGTAGAAAACAATAGCCACAATAGCCCAATCTCTACTGGGCTATCAGCCTTGTAGGAAAAAGAGGAGCCCCTCCTTTCCTCAGCTTCCTCTCCTCTGTAGGTGGGTCTGGTCAAGGTCAGAGATGGAGAAACTCCCTCATGTCTCCCACGTCTCCCTCCTCTTTCTGGGCCAGCAGACTCCATGTCTAAATGACAATGTGTAATTATTTTTTTACTGTAGCTATGTATTCAACTGCATCTCTATCAGTGTTTCCTGAATGTTGGTAGGCTGCTTTTAGTTCTTCCTGAGTCATGGGTAAAGTCTGAGTTTTGGTGAGAAATGTAGTCATGGGTAACAAACAAACATGCAAGTACTTTAAGTGGCTCACGTGAGCTTTAAAGGTTTGGTAGCCACGGCTCTATATCCCGTTCTTTCTGAAAACAATATCGTTTGCAGAATATTAAAGGATACACAGGCTGTTATTTCTACATGTTTAGTAAAGAGCAAAGAAACACAACAGATTGTGAGCTGCCTTCACTGCTGCTTGAAATGGATGCTCATTGCTCACAACTTAAAAAGCTGCAATGCTGTTTCTCACGTCTTTCTCAGTATGTGGTCGTTCGAATGGCTGTATGACAAAATACAAGCTGTTGTATAACTGCTGGGTCTGGAGGTTGAGCAGATTCAATACAGATACCAATCATATGGTTAGGTTGTCTATGTGAGTTATGATGCCCATTGAAGCATCCCGGTGAACCCCATAACTTTATATTGATGAGCAAAGGACAGATAACACAGAGCAGGAATTTTCTAAGGTGTGTGGATGCCATGACCTCCTGTACTGATATATTTTATAATGAGCAGGGAGGAGGGGGTGAAGGAAGAGGTGCAGGAGGAAGGTGGGAAGGGGTGAAGGAGGAGGAGGAAGAGGAAGAGGCGGGGGGAGGGGGGAGGGAGGAGTAGATGGCGAGCAGGAGGAGTAGGGGGAGGGGAGGATGAGGAGGTGTGAGGAGTGAAGGTGGAAGGGGACAAGGAGACAAGAGGAGGGGATGGGGAGGAGGTGGAGGAGGAGAATGAAGGGGAAGAGGAGGGGGAGGGGGAGGGGGATGATGAGGGGGTGACGGAGGAGGGGGAGGGGAGGAGGAGATGAAGGAGGAGGGGGAAGGGAGGAGTAGGGGGAGGATGAAGAAAATGAAAGGGAGGAAGAGGAGGGGGTAAGGGTATAAATGGAGGAGGAGGAAGAGGAGGATGAGGGTGAAGAGGAGGAGGGGGAGGAGGAACAGAAGGAGGAGAATGAATGGGGAGGAAGAAATTAAGAGGACCATAATTATGGAGACTAAGAAGATGGATAAGAGGAGGAGGAAGTTATGAAGGGGAGGATGAGGATGAGGGAAATAAAGGGGAGGAGGGGGAGGAAGAGGTGGAGGGGGAGGAGGGAGAGGAGGAGGAGGAGCAGGAAAAGGATGAATGCGGAGGAGGGGGAGGAGGAAATTTAGAGGACCATAATTATGGAGAGTAAGAGTATGGAGAAGAGGAGGAAGAGGAGGAGGGGGAGGAGGAGGCGGCGGAGGAGGCAGTAAAGAAGCAACAGAAGCCTACATTAATGAGTCTAGTCATAATATCAGGCAATTCCATGAATTGTGAATTATGTTCAGTTGGAGTTTTTTCCCCCTAAATTTAGGGTAAAAATCTAATGGGGTTTTCAATGGGGTGGTTTTTAAGCTACTGAACCTGGGGGGTAAATGCGGCCAGGAGATGGCAATGCTTCAAATAGGCCTAGCTTGTGCATCATTATCACTAGCTATCACTAGCAAACTGAAAAAATGTAATTGGTGGTTAACTTGATTATTCTTACATGTACAACTACAGATCAAAAGCATTGGATTGGTATAAACATTAGCAAGAGAGAGTCTTGACACTATTCCTTTTAAATCCAAATTACATTGAAATTGACGTTATAATTTAAATCTAAACTAACTCATGACCTGACCCTAACCTATGACTTGCCCTCCAGTTAAAAGAAGTGACATCCCAAAAAAACATGAAAAAAACTATTCAACAATAATGGTTCCTAGCTTCCCACCCCCATGCTATCTGTCACTGACACTAAAACTGAAACTAAATCATATAGAAATGACACAGAAATATTTTTATACAACTACAACTCAATAAAAAGGAGCAAATCAGGTCTGAAATCTAACTGAAACTAAACTGTATTTCAAATAAAAATGGAAAAAACGAATAGAAATAAAAACAAATATAAAAACAAAAATATAAAATAACCTTGTTGGTTGAGATAAAAGTAAATTATTTGCCTCAACGTTAGACACACTGCTGAGAATGCATGTTCACTTTATGAGACAGGGAGTAGAAATAAGATGTCTTGCTCGCATCTAGATATTCACGTTTATTACCATAAGGCTCTACACAGGGTAGTGCGTACGGCCCAGTACATCACTGGGTCCAAGCTTCCTGCCATCTAGGACCTACAGTATATAATAGGCGATGTCAGAGGAAAGCCCATAAAATTGCTCAGAGACTCCAGTCACCCAAGTCATAGACTGTTTTCTCTGCTACCGCATGGCAAGCAGTACCAGAGCACCAAGTCTAGGACCAAAAGGCTCCTTACCCACCCCCCCCCCCCCCCCCCCCCCCCCCCCCCCCCCACCCACCCCTTTTATTATTTTTTACTTTTGCTTATTTGGTAAATACTTTCTTAAAACTCTTATTGAACTGCACTGTTGATTAAGGGCTTGTAAGTGAGCATTTCACGGTAAGGTCTACACCTGTTGTATTCTGCGCATGTGATAAATAAAGTTTGATTTGATTTATGATAGTAGTCTAGGTTGAGAAATGACAGTGCAGTTTGAGTTCTACATGCGTGGGAGGAGTGAACAAGAGAGAGAGAGAGAGAGAGAGAGAGAGCACGAGAGAGAGAGCACACTCAGCAAAATAGTTAATTAATCCCAATCCAAAGTACCCTGGCACAGTAGACGGGCCGCGTCACTAATGAACAGATTTAGCTAGTTAACCCACACACGTGCCTGGAAACAAACACACGCTTAGAGATACTTGTATATATGAACCTGGACACACATACAGTACGCATCAACTCAGGAACACACACACACACACAGGTTGGCATTTATTGGGATGACTCATGTACTCGAGGCAGCTCTGCAGAGTAGTCACTAGCTGGCACAGCCAAAAAGTCATACAATTTGATTTTAAACCTAACCCAAACCCTAACTTTAACTCTAACTTAACCACACTGCTAACTCTAATACATTTTCATGAATCTTTACAATATAGCCAATGTTGACTTTGCAGCTGGCCAATCTAGTGTAAATCGCTCAATTCTGCCTCCAAGGCAAGATTCATGACAACAAATGCCAACCTGCAACACGCAGGCATGTATGCACGTGAGCACACACACACACACACACACACACACACACACACACACACACACACACACACACACACACACACGCACGCATGGGCACCCAAACACACACTGCATCTCCTGGGATGTAGATATTTAATTTGGAGATGAACAAATTTTTAAGAAACAGCTGACGCCACCATTCTCAGCAACAGAAGGCCCAGAGCAAAAAGGACAGACATGGGATTTGGCGATCTACACAGAAAAGGCCCTTTTTAAATCTCCGGCCTGCACAGTCGTCTGCATGGGCTTGAAAAGGCGATATGATTTGAATGGTATCTAAACTGACGTACAGTAAATCTCTCTCCTACTCCTGTAAAGACTCTAGTTCACTTCCCCACCATGGACTCCTATTAGAAGTGGGAGGATACGCAACAGGCCTGTCAGAAGCATCTACAGTATTATCACTGACTGATGTTTCAACATTACGCTAAACACTCTGTAGCAGAGAGAAGCCACATGGAGGCAAATTACAGTCGCTCCTCTGCTGTATTCACATTGATAAAGACACGTAAATGAGGAAACAACTGTCTGTCTGGTATTAGTCACATTCTAGGAGACTGTACTGTCGTCACCCCCGCTGTTAGTCAGCTTTGTACAGTGTTAGCTAGAGCCTTTTTTAACAAGTCAATGTAAATCTCAGCTGTTACTCAGTGTCAGAAGTTATACCTGGTTGGGTCCTGTGTTCTCTCCAAGTAATGTTGAAAGACCTGTTCTATTTTTATGATAATTTTTATTTTGTAAAGTGTATTGAGACGTGTTAAATGCACTTTAAATAAATTGTCATTTGATTTGATATAATATTCTTGCAAATCCTGGTGTGGTTAGTATTGTTAATTCTGTTTTACTTAAAGGGAAGTGCTGATCCCTCTAGGACCCTGTACTTTCCCAGGTAACTGTATAGTGTTAGCTCTCTAGGACCAGTTCTTCATCCTGTGTTCCCCTATAGCTGCCTCTCCTGTAATTTCCCAGGTTCCAATAGAAAGTGGGTAGCTATAGTGTTAGCAGGTCCGGTATTGTATTACCTGTAGTTCCCCTATAGCAGTCTCTCCTGTGATCCCCTGCAGATAACAGTATTAAGTGTTAGCTGCTCCTGGGCCCAGTGTTGTATTAGCTGTAGGTGACCAACCACTAACAGGTTGAGTTACACTGGGACAGACACTGCCTTATGTGATCTGCTCCCTCTCTCTTTCCCTGACATCAGCTGATTTAGTGACAATCTGCCATGTGTCACTTTCTGCAGACACAAAGGTCCTGGGATTGACGAATCGACTGGCCTTGTACGCTTCCAGCCTTATCTTGTTAAAAACAATTGAAGAAAAGCAATTACCTGTGTGTTCCCATTGTGTCAGAAACAATAACAACATAACAGGTGTAAGAACCAGGCTACTCTCGTTCTCTCTCTGGTCTTCAAAGGAGACCCTTACTTTCCTCCTCCACCCCATCTTGAAACATTTGTAACCTTTCCCCGTGCCGGGCCTGTTGTGCCTGCGAAGCAAATAGCCTTGCTCATCCTGTCGACCTAAACAACCCCTCGCCTCGCAGCTCTTTCTCGGAAACTTCAAACCGTCAGATTGATCCCTTCCTCTCCTTTAAAAATGGGCAGTTCACGCTTCCTTGATTTCCTTGTTTTGGTCCCATCCATCCTGGTCACGTAAGCCTGGAGCTCTCGTTATGTACTATGGGAGGGGAGAGGTCAGGCGTCAATGTAGCTCTTCTCTTCCTGGACCATTCTCCCTGTGGCTTTATTTAAAACGGAGAATATGAGGACATGAGGCTGTTCCATGCAGCTGAAGTGGCCCTCGAGAAAGTTGATGGCCACACACCCACTCATGCGGGGCTTATATACCCTTGATCTTCTGACTGTAACATTAGCCTCGACCTAGTATATCTACCGCCTAGGGATGCAAATTGTTCTCTGTTTGGGCTATTACATAAAACATTTTACCATGCCATTGGATTTACAGTAGGTTAAAAGTTGGGTGAAAAAAAGACTTATGTTGATGACTTTTTGCAAATCTAATTAGTTTTCCACGTTGTGTCAACGTCATCACATAGGTTTTTTTGGGGGGGTTGAAATGACATGGAAACAATGTTGATTGAACCAGTTTTTGCCCAGTGGGTGGTTTGGGCATTGACAGGGTTCTGGGGAGTGTTAGTGTAGCATGAGAAGAGAAGAGGCCCATAGAGATTACACATGGATCAGGGCACGGAGAAACAGCATTGCTAATTAAACAGCATTGTGTTCCATGTTTGCCTCAATGGAGCAGTTGATTAGATAGATAATTGAATTGGGTAGCAAAATTTGACAGGGGAGTTTTATGTCTCGTCCAATCGTACTCGAAAACAGCACATTGTTATCACAAAACAAATAACATATCCTGTAAGTGCTTGATTATTGTTTCACATTCTTGACACCTAGAAAGGTGACGAAGGCATGTATAATGTAGAGTGCCTTCAAAAAGTATTCATACCCTTTGACTTATTGAACACTTTGTTGTTACAGCCTGAATTCAAAATGGATAAATTGTTGTTTTCTTCTCACCCATCTACACACAATACCCCATAATGACAAAGTGAAAACATGTTTGTAGAAAGTTTAACAAATTCTTTTGAAAATGAAAAACGGAAATATCTCATTTACATAAGTATTCACATCCCTAAGTCAATACTTTGTGGATGCACCTTTGGCAGTGAGTACAGCTGTGAGTATTTCTGGGTAAGTCTGTAAGAGCTTTCCCTCACCTGGATTGTGCAACATTTGCCCATTTATTCTTTTCAAAATTCTTCAAGCTCTGTCAAATTGGTTATTTTCAGGTCTTGCCAAAGATTTTCAAGTAGAATTAGTAAGTCAAAACTATAACTCGGCTATTCAGGAACATTCACTGTCTCCTTGGTAAGCAACTCCAGTATGGATTTGGCCTTATGTTTTAGATTATTGTCCTGCTGAAGGTAAATTCATCTCCCAGTGTCTGTTGGAACGCAGACTGAACAAGGTTTTCCTCTAGGATTTTGCCTGTGCTTAACTCCATTCCGTTTCTTTTTTATCCTGAAAAAAACCCCAGTCCTTAACGATTACAAGCATACCAATAACATGATGCAGCCACCACTATGCTTGAAAGTATGGAGAGTGGTACTTAGTAATGTGTTGTATTGGATTTGCCCCATTAAGACTTTGTATTCAGGACAAAAAGTTAATTGCTTTGCCACATTTCTTTGCAGTATTACTTAAATGCTTTGTTGCAAATAGGATGCATGTTTTAGAATATTTTTTATTCTGTACAGGCTCCCTTCTTTTTGCTCTGGCAATTAGGTTAGTATTATGGAGTAACTACAATGTTGTTGATCCATCCTCAGTTTTCTCTTATCACAGACATTAAACTCTGTAACTGTTTTAAAGTCACCATTGACCACATGGTGAAATCCCTGAGCAGTGTCCTTCCTCTCCGGTAACTGAGTTAAGAAGGACACCTGTGTATTTGTAGTGACTGGGTGTATTGATACACCATCCAAAGTGTAATAACTTCACCAGGCTCAAAGGGATATTCAGCGTCTGCTTTATTTATTTTTTACCCATCTACCAATAGGTACCCTTCTTTGTGAGGCATTGGAAAACCTCCCTGGTCTTTATGGTTGAATATGTGTTTGAAATGCACTGCTCAACTGAGGGACCTTACAGATAAATGTATGAGTGGGGTACGAAGATGAGGTAGTCATTCAAAACTCATGTTAAACACTATTAGTGTATACGGAGTGAGTCCATGCAACTTATTGAGCACATTTTTCCTCCGTAACTTATTTAGGCTTGCCGTATAAAGGGGTAGAATACCTATTGAATACTTATTAACTCAAGACATTTCAGCTCCACATTTTTTATACATTTGTCAACATTTCTAAAAACATAATTGCACTTTGACATTATGGGGTATTGTGTACAGGCCAGGCTGTAACACAACAAAATGTGGGGGAAATTAAGGAGTGTGAATACTTTCTGAAGTCACTATATATGCTACATAGAGTATATATCCATTGATAAATTACATTACACACCAATAACACATTTACAGAACTGTGACCTTGCTGGTTTGAAAATAGTTGTTTTGGAATGAAGCTGATGATGATTCAATCGTAGGTCAAAAGTGAAGAGTTATAACTGGGGAACAATCTATTTATGTGAAACATTTGAATGAATTCCACCAACAGCAGATGTGTTTGAGCTAAATATATAGTCTCCGTCGTCAAATCAGTCCTACATATCTCATGCAATCTCTATTTCTGTTTATAAATAATATGCATCACTCTTCAAACCATCTCCCTTAGAGATAAAATAGACATAAAAAAGAGTGCCTGATCCCTCCCTCCCCTTACAACCACCTCCTGAATAAACCCAAACAACTTGTTAAAGCATCTCTACTTCAGTAAAGCCCAGGGGAACCGAATGATGCCTTGTTTGATTTCTTATTTTTCTCAGCCACTGGACTGTTAAATACTCTTGGTCCAGTTTAGTGTGTTTGGCACCATGTCAATACGTCTGATGGCATAGGAACTTTGAAGACATTCTTCAGTGGATATAAATAGTGTATTTATTTCTCACCCCCTGCCAGGGGCTCAGACAATAGAACCAAGATGGCTTCCCTCTCCCTGACCACATTCTGTTTTTCTCATGCACTAGTATCCCTATATCACCCTATTCTCTATAATACTGTATTTGAATTTACATCCCCTGTATGTCTTGAACGACCCAACATGAGACATGACCCAGTTCAAGTGTAACATGTTCTGATTGGCTATGTATAGAACAAAGGTCCAAAGCAACATTTACATCTATCCTACATGATAAGTGTGTGGCTTCTCTGGGTATGAAAACCACAGCCTTAGAGTCGCTAGCCCATATTTCCTCATAATGTAATTTGTCAGTCTCCACATCACCTTCTGCTTAACCCTTCACCCAGCAGCTCTACAGTATATGACGTACCCATGACAACATCCATTGTCAGTCTCCACATCCAACACATCTAGAGATCTAACGCACATGTCTTCTTTGACATCCCTGAATCACTCTCATGTCGCTCCTGTCTGTAATATGGCCAATTGTGGATGTATTTGTCATGGTAGAAAAGTCTGAGGCTTTGTTGGTTTAAAAAATGTAGATACAGTAAATAAAGAGTTGGAATTCAAAGCATTCAGCCTACTGTTTAAATTAGACCGGGCCTAATACTGCAATATCAAACGGAACAAAGAGGATTAGAGAGCAAAGCTTGGGTAACGACGTGACTCCATTATTGAACCAATACTGGCTCCATCTCACCGGAGGCCTGGCAGACCACAAAGCTGAAGACGTTCACGGAGGTAGCAGTAGACAACATACACACAGAGGTAGTAGTTGTTTTCAATCTTTTCCTCTCCCTCTCTCTCTCCCTCTATCTCTCTCTCTCTCACACACACACACACGGTGAGGCTGGTAGAAGGGAGGATGGCTAATATTAATGGCTGGAATGGAGTGAATGGATTGGTATCAAACTATGTGTTTAATGTGTTTTATACCGCTAAGTACACGCCGTTCTAGCCTGTCCTCCCCAATGAAGGTGCCACCAGCCGCCTGTGACACACACACACACACACACACACACACACACACACACACACACACACACACACACACACACACACACACACACACACACACACACACACTATTATGGAGCATGTAGTGACACACTTGTAGTGACACCAGTTTTCTATTTCCAAATGTTAAAACATGGAGCACACTCAAGAATGTCTGAGTAATGATTTCAAGGTCTGTTTTTAATCTTCTGGCCAATAGCTTCTTCTTTGGCTGAAGATTAAAATAATTGCAGCATAAATCATATTAGATTGTGTTTATGCTATGAAGGTGGCTCATACCATAGACAATTTCTCCCAATCTTCATTTCTCATCACTTATGAGGATACATTCATTTTAGCAAAAGCGCAACGCGTGATCGATCTATCTGCTTACATACAGTGTCTAAATGAGGCACAATATCATGAGATATATTCCCATATCACTATATTTGTCTGATTAATAACAGTTCATATATGGTTTTGCAAACCATTGAATATGCCATTCGCGTCACAGCAAAGTGCCATCAGCGTAGTGCGCGGCGTTTCAGCACCACGGACAACAGCGCATGTATTTATTTAGGGGTTCAGCGATGAGGGAGACCCGAAGCCCACTCAAAGAGATCTGCGTCATCAACCCACCTGACATCAGTCATAATCGGATACCGTTTTCGATAAGAATGGATTAAAAACGACTCAAAGTGAATGACATTTTGACACATCTCTATTAAACTCGACCAAGCAATTGCTGTCATTCCTAATTAGTTTGGCTACTCATGAAAGAAATGCCTAAGTAGATACTACAACCGTGTACAGTGAATCTACACTGCCTTTCCGGTCCAAACTGCCTCAACTTCATCCGAAGCCGACGGACACTTTCAATCTCTATCATTTCAACTTTTTGTTTTGTTATTTTTACTTTATATGCGTTTTGAGATTCTTTGAAAAAGTCAAAGTGAAAAAAAAAATGTACGTCAACTCAGTCTCATATCTTATTGATGACAGTTTGATGAATATTTTTGGGAAAAACTTAAACCTCCCAGTGCCACACACACAGCTCCATCAGCCTTGAAATCGGAGTTATGACTTCACTTTTACTCTGAACTACATTTTTTTTCATATCTTTATGGGACATGAAAGATTAATGAAAGTGCAGAAAAGAACGGGTCGTAAAAAGGCGCTGGAATTATTATGCTGTGGCCTAAATATACGAGGGACCTCACTGAATATTAAATGAATTCCTAAGTTTGAAAGCAGGGGTCAATATGATTCAGTAGAGCCATATTAAATCATCAATGACAATACTCTATTTAGCTTTTGTTTAATATATCCTATTTCCTCTGTACATTGTTTCTAATATTCACACATTAGCGCACAACACGAGATATTTTGATATCATATTATTATTATTATTATTAATAAATAAAAACGTTCCTTTTAAAACGAATATAGTCATTCAGAGGTGCAGGGATGCGTGCTTGGGTGAAGAACTGACGTCTGTTTCGATGAGCAGTGACGCACAGTCAGTCAGTCACAGCTTCAAAGTGACCCTTCTTTTCAAGTGGTATTAGTGCGTTTTGAAGTCCGGCATACGATTTTCTTAAAGGCTTTACGGAAATCCCTGTTGAAAATTGTATATATGATAGGGTTCACTGAGCTGTTACAGTAGCCAATCCAGAAGAAGGCGTTGAAGAGCGCGCCGGGTATGTAGCAGCTCTCCCTGCAGATCGCGTGCAGGCTGTATGTGAAAAAGAAAGGGAACCAGCAGAGCACGAACACCCCCATCACCACGGCCAGCACGAACGTGAAGCGCTTCTCGCGCATCTGGGCCACTTTGGTCTTGGACGCAACCGCAGCGAGGTGATGCCGATGGGCCGCGAGGTGATGTCGCTGGGTCACCAGGGTCGCGTTGGTGGCGTTTTGGGGGTCTTGGAAGAGCTGTGAGGCGCGCGCTGAGGCCCAGGAGAGGCGGCAGCTCTGTCGCGGGCAGCAGTCCGAGACCTCCACCTTCCTACGCTTGGAGAATCGGTGGTTCCGTGGTTTGTTGTCCGACGCACAGCAGCTCTCCTCTAAGTCGATATAATCCAGCTCCTCCTGCCTGTGGTGGTCCTCGGAGCTCTGGCTACTGGGGCTCTCCATCTCCATCCGCTCCTTCCTCACGAAGCACGTCTCCGACTGAGAGGGCTGCCTCTCCAGGCCGTTCTTAGCTACGAACACAGTGGAGGAGCGCTGCTTGGCCACTTTATAGATCTTACAGTACACCAGGATCATGATGAGGCCCGGGGCGAAGAAGGACACGAGGCAAGAAGATAGGATGTACCAGGTCTCGTTGTTTAACAGACACTCATGCTCGTCGTGCTTGGTCATGATGAGAGGTGGGAAGGAGATGACGGCGGAGATGACCCACACCACGGCTATCATGGACTTGATTCGCTTGGGGGTCCGCTTCAGGTTGTAGCTCACGGCCTTGGTGACTGACCAGTAGCGGTCCAGACTGATGGCGCACAGGTGGACTATGGAGGAGGTGCAGAAGAGGACGTCCAGTGCCAGATAAAAGGCGCACCAGGTGCTCCCAAAGTACCAGTAACCCATGACCTCATTGGCAAGGGAGAACGGGATGACCAGTGTCGCCACGAGGATGTCTGCACACGCCAGGGACACCAGGAAAAGGTTCTGGGGGGCGCGCAGAGCCCGGCTGGTGAGCACGGCCACGATGACCAGCGCGTTACCGACGATGGTGACCAGAATGATCACGGTGACCACAAGGATTATGAGCGCGGAGCCCACCTCCGTTTGCGGGAGAGGTCTTGGGGCGCTCGAGGTGTTGGTATCCTGTGAGGTATTGGTAACGGTGGTAAACTTGGCTACATCCATCCTGAACGCATCTTCTCTTGGTTAATTTTTAGTGTGTGCCTTTCCGCTCCAAAACACTTAATTTGGAAGCATTCAAATGTTGATCATGTCATTAGTCCTAGAGAATGTAATCGGTGGAGACGCGCTGTGCGTTAGGTTGTGTGATCAGTGAACAGATATAGAGCACATTGGTAAAATACCCGAGGTCCCATTGCGTCTTGGCGAGCTGCTCTCATCTTCAGTTTCATAGAGGGTCCGCAAAATGTTGGCGACACAAGCCCAGCTGTGGTCACAACGTATCCAGTAAGTTGTTGCCACTATAAAGTCCGGAAACCAGATAAGTAAGTCTCCATGTTAGGGTGACGTTCCAGGAGCATTAGCAACATTTTGTTTCTGTTATCTCTCGGTCTTTCCCGTGCGCAGTGCTGTATGTTTTTTTGTTTTAAGCCTTGTGTCGCCAGTTACGCACAAGAGGCAGCGCGCACTGCGAGACACACACTGCTAGTGGAATTTGTGTGCATGCGGGAGTGAAGTGGGTGACATCACTCCTAAGACCAACCTATCGTCAAGCTAAGCGAAAGAGAGAGAGAGAGAGAGAGAGAGAGGTCTGAGTTTACTTTGGATAAGGAACAGCAGTGGGGAGACTGCAGGTGGCTAGAATGACCTGTTTGGTTATTTTCTATTTCCAAACCAGATTCACCTCCTATCCACATAAAAAATATTACAGCCCAGCTACATGTTATAATGGAAGTTGATTAATAAAAATAAGAGTAATGTCATCCATCACCATCATCAACTGTTATTATCATTTGATATCACATTTAGAACAGCATGAATGGTATGTTAGCCTATATGTTGACTTTAGGGTTAAGTTCATGACTGCCATTACAAAGTGATACATTTTAAGCAGGAAACAAGGTGTCTGCTGACATGATTATCTGCGATGGGATGCTGTGTGTGTGTGTGTGTGTGTGTGTGTGTGTGTGTGTGTGTGTGTGTGTGTGTGTGTGTGTGTGTGTGTGTGTGTGTGTGTGTGTGTGTCTATAAACATCATCTACAATGTAAGCAATGCTGGGAGGTTTACGGACAAACAAAAAATGTATATTCACGTTTTACAATGTCAAGAGCTTTCATAGCTTGATGTGCTGTTTACTTGATTTACTTTGACCACTCTTATGTGTCTTCTTCTTTTTCACTACTTGAACTTCACTCATCATGCAATGCTGAGCAGATAATAAAGAGATGGAAACTGTACCGATTGCTATTCTCTTCGAACCAGTAAATTAGCCGTGTTTAAATAATGTCTCAATGTGCAGACGATAGCAATGATAACATGTTTTACATTATACATTTACCACACTCTCTCTCTCTCTCTTCCATATTACACAAGGAGATTGAAATGAGAGAAATACCTGGCTGACTGTTTAGCCCCTTGGAACACATTTGCTGTAGGGAGCTAGCCTAGTGATATAACATAATGCTCTGTTCAGCTGTGCTGTGGCAGGGCTGGGTGTAAAGCTATTTAACCATTAGAGGCGTGGAGATATGAGGATGGAGGAGACAAAGCTATCACAGCCACTAATGGTCACAGGGCAAAGCGTGGCTGATTGCTATTCGACAAAGCGCAGCTCTGCTCTGAAAGCGCTGGTGCAGATGTATGAAAATTGGGTAATTTTAGGTTCGGAGCAAAAAATCCAGGGCAAATCAAATGTTATTTTTCACATGCTTTGTAAACAACAAGTGTACACAAACAGTGAAATGCTTACTAAAAAATTGAAAACTAATAACACAAGAAACAAATACACAGTGGGTAACGATTATTTGGCTACATACACGGGGTACCTGTACAGAGTCAATGTGCATGCGTACTAGGTAATTGAGGTAAATATGTAAGTACTGTATACTGTAGGTAGGGATAATGACGAGGCACCAGGATTGATATAGGCAGTAGTAGCAGCTAATGTGATGATTCAAAGTTTTAGTGCACAAGGGGGTCAATGCAGATAATCTGGGTAGCTATTTGGTTAACTATTTAGCAGTCTTATGGCTTGAAGGGAAAAGTTGTTCAGGGTCCTGTTGGTTCCAGACTTGGTGTATTGGTACCACTTGCTGTGTGGTAGAAGAGAGAACAGTCTATGACTTGGGTGGCTGGAGTCTTTGACAATTTTTAGGGCCTTCCTTTGACTGCCTGGTATAGAGGTCCTGGATGGCAGGGAGCTCGGCCCCAGTGATGTACTGGGTTGTACAAACTACCCTTTGTAGTGCCTTCTGGTCGGATGCCAAGCAGTTGCCATATCAAGAGGAGATGCAGCCAGTCAAGATTCTCTCAATGGTGCAGCTGTATAACTTTTTGAGGATCTAAGGGCCCATGCCAAAGCACTCCATTTGCAAAGTAAGCAGGGTGTGCAGACAGGAGGGTTGAGTGTGTATGTTCTCTTCTGAGTGTGTAACATTGTATATGTGTATTGTTCAGAGTGGTTGTGTGTTATTTTGAGTGTGTCCGTGCAATACGATGTGTGTTATTTTGAGTGTGTCCGTGCAATACGGTGTGTGTTATTTTGAGTGTGTGCGTGCAATATGGTGTTTGTTATTTTGAGTGTGTATGTACAATTCGGTGTGTGTTATTTTGAGTGTGTGCATACAATAAAGTGTGCGTTATTTTGAGTCTGTGCGTGCAATACGGTGTGTGTTATTTTGAGTGTGTGCATTATTTTGAGTGTATGCGTGCAATACAGTGTGTGTTATTTTGAGTGTGTGCGTGTCTTTTGTCAGGATACTCAGTTCTAGCATCCCTCTGCAGGGGTACATACAGCATTGGTCCCCTCTCACCCTCCCCACCACCAACCCCCCCATCCATCCCTGAATCTAAGCTATAAATCCCAATGAGTGCTGAGTGCTGAGAGGTTCTGCCCACCTAAAGGGAGACTGTCACAGTGGATCACAGCTAGACCTGGTGCTGCAGATATGGCCCCAGTGCTCCACCTGTAATACAGACACAGAACATTAGCCTCACAGGCCCAGACCCACCTCAGCTCACCTCTGCTCCAGTCCAGTCATTATCAGGACGACATGCTCTTTCAGATAGTAGCAAGCATGAAAATACACAAAAACATTTGTAGGTCATCCAGTTGCAAGGCTATTTTGGGTTTTAAAAAGGAGAGAGGTAATGTTTAGAACATGCAGAGATGTACAACTGTAGTGTATTCTGTAACTTTTCATCAGCTGTGTAAACCATTCTTTCACCTTGCACACAAGAAATAGAGTTAAAACCAATTGTATACCTGCTCAATTGAAATCAGGTACATTGTCGGCCTTTAATAAAGACGTTGTAGGTGTGGTTTGAATAGTTGTAGACATAACACTTCAAGACTCAACTTTTCACCCCATAACGAGATGCAGTCTAATTGCACTGTGTTGTGTTCAGGTGCTGACACGGCCCAGATAAAAAAATTAAAAAATCACTCCCATTTATCAAGGTCTGATGAAAAAACAAATCCTGCACTGTCTGGCAGTACTTCAGCAATCTCCTCAAGACCATAGAAAATGTTCAAGGCAGCGCCAGGACGACTATCACCAGTGCTCAAAGAAATGTTGTTTACAGTAAACATCAGTTTTGTGATTTCGCAACAAAATGTCATTGTTAGAGCTGATAAGCATTCAAAGCTAAAAGCCAATGCCAGCGTTTCAATGTCTGATTGAGACTTGTTTGGAGACTACAAGTTGTGGGTTTCAGGAAAGTTGTGAGTAAACACTTCCCCCAATACGAACGTGCACTCACACAACACACACAAAAGCACACACACACACCTCCATCCCAACCCCCTTCTGTACCTATTCCTAGTTGCAAAACAATACCCCACATCCTGCTGGTTGGTCTCCAGCTTCCTGCTGTGATGTAATCAACACACCTAATGAGAGGTGGATGTGCATCACAGCCCCGTCCTGACTCCCAACCCACATCCCTTCACTGGGGCCAAAGGGTTTCGCTTGACCTAACATCCCATAAAACAACACAATTCAACCTCCCACCTACAATCTCTCTCCCAAGCTTCAACTCTCACCTCCTACCACACTACACAGGGCTGGATAAATGCAGGGGCTTACTGGGGCTGAAGCCCCAGGGCCCAGACCCATGGGGAACCCAAGAGGCAGCAAATAAAGTCAATAATATAAATGTGACAACAACCTCTCCCTCAACATCAGCAAGACCAAGGAGCTGATCGTGGACTATAGGAGAAAAAAGGGAGAGCACGCCCCCATCCACATCGATGGGCTGTTGTGGAGTGGATTGACAGCTTCAAGTTCCTTGTTGTCCACATCACTAAGGACTTAACATGGTCCACACACACCCGCACAGTCGTGAGGAGGGCACGGCAGAGCCTCTTCCCCATCTGGAGGCTGAAAAGATTTGGCCTGGTTCCTCAGATCCTCCAAAAGTTCTACAGATGAACAATTAAGAGCATCTTGAATGTCACCATCACCGCTTGGTATGGCAATTGCACCGCCCTTGACCGCAAAGCACTACAGAGGGTGATGCGGACAGCCCAGTACATCACTACTTTGTTCTTTATTTTACTCTTATTATTAACTATCCAGATGCCAAGTCACTTGTCTTCTGTCTTCCTGTCTTCCTGTACATACAGTATCAACCTCAAAAACCTCGTACCGCTGCACATTGATCTGGTACTGGTACTCCGTGTATACAGTGCCTTCGGAAAGTATTCAGACCCCTTGACATTTTCCATTTTTTTTTAGGTTACAGCCTTATTCTAAATTTAATTAAGTTCGTTTTTTCCCTCGTTTTTTTCCCAATCTACACACAATAACCCATAATGACAAAGCAAAATAGTTTTTTTGATTTCTGAATACTTATGTAAAGTATTTCATTTACATAAGTATTCAGACCCTTTGTTGAAGCACCTTTGGCAGTGATTACAGCCTCGAGTCTTCTTGGGTATGATGCTACAAGCTTGGCATACTTGTATTTGGGGAGTTTCTCCCATTCTTCTCTGCAGATCCTTTCAAGATCTGTCAGGTTGGATGGGGAGAGTTGCTGCATAGCTATTTTCAGGTCTCTCCAGAGATGTTCGATCAGGTTTAAGTCTGGGCTCTGGCTGGGCCACTCAAGGACATTCAGAGACTTGTCCCGAAGCCATTCCTACATTGTCTTGGCTGTGTGCTTAGGATCGTTGTCCTGTTGGAAGGTGAACCTTCACCCCAGTCTGAGGTCCTGAGCGCTCTGGAGCAGGTTTTCATCAAGGATCTCTCTGTATTTTGCTCCCTTCATCTTTGGCTCGATCCTGACTAGTCTCCCAGTCCCTGGCGCTGAAAAACATCCCCACAGCATGATGATGCCTCCAGACGTGACGCTTGGCATTCAGGCCAAGGAGTTCAATCACCAGTCTCAACGACAACAGTGAGGAGGCGACTCCGGGATGCTTGCCTTCTAGGCAGAGTTGCAAAGAAAAAGCCATATCTAAGACTGGCCAATAAAAATAAAATATTAACATGGGCAAAAGAACACAGACACTGGACAGAGGAACTCTGCCTAGAAGGCCAGCATCCCGTAGTTGCCTCTTCACTGTTGACGTTGAAACTGGTATTTTGTGGGTACTATTTAATGAAGCTGCCAGTTGAGGACTTGTGAGGCATCTGTTTCTCAATCTAGACACTCTAATGTACTTGTCCTCTTGCTCAGTTGTGCACCGGGGCCTCCCACTCCTCTTTCTATTCTGGTTAGAGACAGTTTGCGCTGTTCTGTGAAGGGAGTAGCACACAGCGTTGTATGTAATCTTCAGTTTCTTGGCAATTTCTCTCATGGAAAAGCCATTTCTCAGAACAAGAATATACTGACGAGTTTCAGAAGAAAGTTCCTTGTTTCTGGCCATTTTGAGCCTGTATTCGAACGCACAAATGCTGATGCTACAGATACTCAGCTAGTCTAAAGAAGGACAGTTGTATTGCTTCTTTAAATAGAACAACAGTTTTCAGCTGTGCTAACATAATTGAAAAAGGGTTTTCTAATGATCAATTAGCCTTTAAAATGATAAACTTGGATTAGCTAACACAACGTGCATTTGAACACAGGAATGATGGTTGCTGATAATGGGCCTCTAGATTTTCCATAAATAATCTGACTTTTCCAGCTACAATAGTCATTTACAACATTAACAATATCTACACTGTATTTATGATCAATTTAATGTAATTTTAATGGACAAAAATGTTGCTTTTCTTTCAAAAACAAGGACATTTCTAAGTGACCCCAAACTTTTGAAAGGTAGTGTATATACACTGCTCAAAAAAATAAAGGGAACACATAAACAACACAATGTAACTCCAAGTCAATCACATTTCTGTGAAATCAAACTGTCCACTTAGGAAGCAACACTGATTGACAATACATTTCACATGCTGTTGTGCAAATGGAATAGACAACAGGTGGAAATTATAGGCAATTAGCAAGACACCCCCAATAAAGGAGTGGTTCTGCAGGTGGTGACCACAGACCACTTCTCAGTTCCTATGCTTCCTGGCTGATGTTTTGGTCACTTTTGAATGCTGGCGGTGCTTTCACTCTAGTGGTAGCATGAGACGGAGTCTACAACCCACACAAGTGGCTCAGGTAGTGCAGCTCATCCAGGATGGCACATCAATGCGAGCTGTGGCAAGAAGGTTTGCTGTGTCTGTCAGCGTAGTGTCCAGAGCAAGTGTCCAGAGCATGGAGGCGCTACCAGGAGACAGGCCAGTACATCAGGAGACGTGGAGGAGGCCGTAGGAGGGCAACAACCCAGCAGCAGGACCGCCACCTCCGCCTTTGTGCAAGGAGGAGCAGGAGGAGCACTGCCAGAGCCCTGCAAAATGACCTCCAGCAGGCCACAAATGTGCATGTGTCTGCTCAAACGGTCAGAAACAGACTCCATGAGGGTGGTATGAGGGCCCGACGTCCACAGGTGGAGGTTGTGCTTACAGCCCAACACCGTGCAGGACGTTTGGCATTTGCCAGAGAACAACAAGATTGGCAAATTCGCCACTGGCGCCCTGTGCTCTTCACAGATGAAAGCAGGTTCACACTGAGCACGTGACAGACGTGACAGAGTCTGGAGACGCCGTGGAGAACGTTCTGCTGCCTGCAACATCCTCCAGCATGACCGGTTTGGTGGTGGGTCAGTCATGGTGTGGGGTGGCATTTCTTTGGGGGGCCGCACAGCCCTCCATGTGCTCGCCAGAGGTAGCCTGACTGCCATTAGGTACCGAGATGAGATCCTCAGACCCCTTGTGAGACCATATGCTGGTGCGGTTGGCCCTGGGTTCCTCCTAATGCAAGACAATGCTAGACTTCATGTGGCTGGAGTGTGTCAGCAGTTCCTGCAAGAGGAAGGCATTGATGCTATGGACTGGCCCGCCCGTTCCCCAGACCTGAATCCAATTGAGCACATCTGGGACATCATGTCTCGCTCCATCCACCAACGCCACGTTACACCACAGACTGTCCAGGAGTTGGCGGATGCTTTAGTCCAGGTCTGGGAGGAGATCCCTCAGGAGACCATCCGCCACCTCATCAGGAGCATGCCCAGGCGTTGTAGGGAGGTCATACAGGCACGTGGAGGCCACACACACTACTGAGCCTCATTTTGACTTGTTTTAAGGACATTACATCAAAGTTGTATCAGCCTGTAGTGTGGTTTTCCACTTTAATTTTGAGTGTGACTCCAAATCCAGACCTCCATGGGTTGATACATTTTATTTCCATTGATAATTTTTGTGTGATTTTGTTGTCAGCACATTCAACTATGTAAAGAAAAAAGTATTTAATAAGAATATTTCATTCATTCAGATCTAGGATGTGTTATTTTAGTGTTCCCTTTATTATTTTGAGCAGTGTATATACAGTATATAACTGTGCGTTATCCTAGAGGCTGTGCACATAACTAGATTATGTAGCTAGCATTTAAAGCTAGTCAATGCTATTGTAACACTACTGTACCAGTAGGCTTGCTACTTAATATCTAGCAAACGTTAGTAAGGGTTTGTGTGTCTCTGTGAAAAGATAGCTAACCATTTATACATAACCTATTTATTTATAGGCTGCTGGTCATGTGATAATCTGTTTGCTTGATAGCTGCTTTAAATGTGTGTGTGTGTGTGTGTGTGTGTGTGTGTGTGTGTGTGTGTGTGTGTGTGTGTGTGTGTGTGTGTGTGTGTGTGTGTGTGTGTGTGTGTGTGTGTGTAAGTTTCCGCAGAGGTGCAGCAGTGTGTTTTTGATGACTCTCTCGTGACAGTGTCAGAGGGGGACTGAGAGCTGGGAGAGTTCAAGGTGACTGTGGAGAGGGACAGTCGCAGGAGTAGCCCTGCCTTCTGTTGCATGCACAAAGCCATAGAGCTATCAACAGCACTCCATCACTGGTAAGACAGGGGGGAGAAAGAGCTGATGAGGGAGGAGATGGGGAAGGGAGGCAAGAGAGACACAGGGAGGAGGAAGTGTGAAGTTGTGGAGAGTCTGAGAGTTGGACGTTCTAAGTCTGTGCTCACTGTTTCTGTCTCTCTTTCCAAAAAGCCGAACTGTTTTTGAATCTGGAGACACTGGAGCAGATCCAGCATGAGTACGTCAAGGTAAGTCAGTCTGAACTGGACGAAACCGGTCCACACAGGCTAGACCCATATAGACAATCTGTCAAAACCTTATTAGACTAAAACACTACAATGTTACATTCCCATCAATCATCTACTCTCAGCTTCAGGACCACAGATTGGACAAGAAGTGTCACATGGTCCAGCGTGATGGAATGCTGGTGGTGAATAAAATCACTACTGTGAGAGAGAAAGGGGTAGTAGGGAAGGGGTAAAGGGGCAGAGTGTGTGCTACCCAATGTGCTCTGATCTGTGTGTGTGTGTGTGTGTGTGTGTGTGTGTGTGTGTGTGTGTGTGTGTGCGTGCGTGTGTGTTAGAGTTGATTGGCGGTAACCGAGATTTACTGGGATTTACTGCCCAAAACCACTCTATTTTCCCAGGATAAAAAATACATTATTTATATGACCAGCATGGCGTGAAATGGAACTGTTCAATTATATGCAATGTCTATATCTAGCTTCTCTATGGCCTCTGCATGATGAATCATTAACGCTCAGGGTAGGATAGACCTCCCATCTCAGTATGGAGCGCAGTTCACAATGCATGTAGACCTAAATCATCTCATCATAGTAACTTTTTTTCTCATGACAGTTAGGGCTGCATTTGCTGCAGCATAGTCTATGCTACAGTAATATAAAGACCCGAATGCACGTCTAATTTACCCATCTCCATCTGGCTTTCAGGGGTCACCTTATTTTTGAATTGTAACGATATTTTTTCAAAACAGCCTACCTCTAGACTATTGAATATCATCGCTTTAAATCAGTGCAGGCGTGAGCCCTCTCTCATAGTCATTCTTTCTCTCCATCAACTCCATTCAAATTGCCTCCAAAATAGATAATCCAGTTCTAGATTGATATATAGGCCTACATCCGTTACATATATATAAAGTAGATGTCCTAGCCTACCTCCTTCAGGTATTACATTCAATGCAGGATTAGACTTATATTTACCTAATTAATCATGGGTTACGCATAGTAAGCTTCTGACTTCTAGCCTCTGTCTCTTGCGCAATACGCACGCAACAGTGCCCCGTGGGCCTCGCTCCTTAAAAAACGCTCCTTAGCTCTTGGAGTCAATATGCAGCAAAATCAAGACTAGAAAGGCTTGCTGGACATTATGTTTTAGCATTTCTTATACCAACAGACTATTCAAAGAGGTACGCAAGCTCTTGTTTGCTGAATGTTAAATAGAGCAGAGAATAGAACTCACGGGTAGTTTGAAAGAAGAGCGAACACGCGTTGGCGGTAGGCTATCGCAGTTATTTATTCAGACACACAATCATTCAATCTTTGTGAGGAGAAGTGAAAGCCTTTTGCATCTAATTCTGGTCATATATTATTCAAGGGTGCCATTAGAATGATGAAGATAAGGACAACGAAACGTATTTAATTGAACTGTTGAAAGCGAGGAAGGAATGAAGCAACAGTAGACAGAAAAAGAGGAGGTAGGCTAGTAACATTAGAGGAAATATTATAAAAGGTAGGTCTATGTATGCATCATCCTACTACTTATACAAATAAGCCCTATTACATTTCAAAATGTAAATCAAAGTCGCTAGCCAAACTTGTAACTTTGTAGGCTGCATGTGTTTTCTCCCTGCTTTATAATGGTTTTAACGATGTGCGTAATTCCAGTCCATATAACACCGTATAGTACAATACAATAAGGTACAGTAATACAGTTCACACTAAAAAAGATTAGCCTACTGGAGCTAGTTCGTGTATTTCCCCAAGATAGCATATAGCTAGCTACATCTAAGGTCTTTAATTTTATTTTTTTTCTGTCTTGGGTAATGTGCGGTAGCCTATATCACATATATATTGGATTAAGGAACAATCAATTGGGCTTTTTTGGGCTTGGGCTTATTAAATGTCGTTCATGTCGGACTCATAAAATGTATTTAATATGGCTCATCAGGATCAGGTAGCGTGAGTTTTACATTTTCATGATGATCAAAGCTCTAATCAAATCCAGACATACAGTTGAAGTCGGAAGTTTACATACACCTTAGCCATATACATTTAAACTCAGTTTTTCACAATTCCTGACATTTAATCCTAGTAAAAAATGCCCTGTCTTAGATCAGTTAGGATCACCACTTTATTTTAAGAATGTGAAATGTCAGAATAATAGTAGAGAGAATGATTTATTTCAGCTTTTATTTCTTTCCTCACATTCCCAGTGGGTCAGAAGTTTACATACACTCAATTAATATTTGGTATCATTTTCCTTTAAATTGTTTAACTTGGGTCAAACGTTTCGGGTAGCCTTTCACAAGCTTCCCACAATAAGTTGGGTGAATGTTTTTTTCTCCTCCTGGCAGAGCTGGTGTAACTGAGTCAGGTTCGTAGGCCTCCTTGCTCGCACACGCTTTTTCAGTTCTGCCCACAAATTTTCTATAGGATTGAGGTCAGGGCTTTGTGATGGCCACTCCAATACTTTGACTTTGTTGTCCTTAAGCCATTTTGCCACAACTTTGGAAGTATGCTTTGGGTCATTGTCCATTTGGAAGACCCATTTGCGACCAAGCTTTAGCTTCCTGACTGATGTCTTGAGATGTTGCTTCAATATATCCACATCATTTTCCTTCCACATGATACCATCTATTCTGTGAAGTGCACCAGTCCCTCCTGCAGCAAAGCACCCCCACAACATGATGCTGCCACCCGTACTTCACAGTTGGGATGGTGTTCTTCGGCTTGCAAGCCTCCCCTTTTTCCTCTAAACAGCACTAGGGCTATAGTACTGTACCACTAGGAGAGTTGGCCGGGTTTTAAGATGACAGTAAAATGTTAATGTAATGTTGTTATGTTGTTTATACACTACCGGTCAAACGTTTTAGAGCACCTACTCATTCAAGGGTTTTTCTTTATTTTTCTATTTTCTATTTTCTACTACTTTCTAATAGTGAAGACATGAAAACTATGAAATAACACATGTGGAGTCATGTAGTAACCAAAAAAGTGTTAAAAATATATTTTATATTTGAGATTCTTCAAATAGCCACCCTTTGCCTTGATGACAGCTTTGCACACTCTTGGCATTCTCTCAACCAGCTTCATCTGGAATGCTTTTCCAACAGCCTTGAAGGAGTTCCCATATACGCTGAGCACTTGTTGGCTGCTTTTCCTTCACTCTGCAGGCTGTCTCATCCCAAACCATCTCAATTTGGTTGAGGTCGGGGGATTGTGGAGGCCAGGTCATCTGATGCAGCGCTCCATCACTCTCCTTGGTAAAATAGGTGTGTTGGGTCATTGTCCTGTTGAAAAACAAATGATAGTCCCACTAAGCCCAAACCAGATGGGATGGTGTATCGCTGCAGAATGCTGTGGTAGCCATGCTGATTAAGTGTAACCAGCAAAGTACCCCCACACCATAACACTTCCTCCTCCATGATTTACGGTGGGAAATACACATACAGAGATCACCCGTTCAGCTACACTGCGTATCACAAAGCCACGGCAGTTGGAACCAAAAATCTCAAATTTGCACTCAATAACAATGGACATATTTCCACTTGTCTAATGTCCATTGCTTGTGTTTCTTGGCCCAAGCAAGTCTCTTCTTCATATTGGTGTCCTTTAGTAATGGTTTCTTTGCAGCAATTCGACCATGAAGGCCTGATTCACACAGTCTCCTCTGAACAGATGATGTTGAGATGTGTCTGTTACTTGAACTCTGTGAAGCATTTATTTGGCCTGATATTTCTGAGGCTGGTAACTCTAATAAACTTATCCTCTGCAGCAGAGGTAACTCTGGGTCTTCCATTCCTGTGGCTGTCCTCATGAGAGCCAGTTTAATCATAGCGCTTGATTGTTTTTGCGACTGCACTTGAAGAAACTTTCAAAGTTCTTGAAATGTTTCGTATTGACTGACCTTCATGTCTTAAAGTAATGACGGACTGTCGTTTTTCTTTGCTTATTTGAGCTGTTCTTGCCATAATATGGACTTGGTCTTTTACCAAATAGGGCTATCTCTGTATACCTCTCCTTGTCCAAGTCTAAAATCCCCATGTCTTAAGATGACTACCATTCTTTCTGTTCCCGAAGAACTCTACGGCTTCATGCAACAATGACAACCACTTTGTAGCAAACACATCTGTAATCATGTAGTGCTTAGAAAGGCTGGTTATGGCACACATAAAATCAATTTTCCCAGACACGTTAGACCCACTCCAATTTGCATACCGCCCCAACAGATCCATAGACGAAGCAATCTCAATTGCACTCTACACTGCCCTCACCCACCTCGATAAGTGGAATACCTATGTGAGACTGCTGTTCATTGACTACAGCTCAGTGTTCAATGCCATTGTCCCCTCCAAGCTAATGGAACACTGGCTTCCTGAGCAGGCAAATTGACGTTCACAGTAGCTGGCTTTAAATTGGCTAAGTGGTCAAAGGAGTTACCTCTTCATACAATTAAGACAATTCGCATTGCATGCTGCGTATTTCAAGTGCACTCGACAATAGATTTTTATCTTATTTCAGTCATTGGGAGCTAGCTATATGTTCCTCTTCATAACAGACAAAGAGCAGCTCAAGTTTTCACTTGAGGCTGTGTTAACATCTTAGATAGAAGAAGGCCATTGGCTTCCTTTACCACGAGGGGTATGTACAGGAGTTCTGATTGGTTCCAAGTTTAGCAGTTCAGCAAATTTCCCTGAGCAGACAGTGTTGAATTTGACTTTTTATGAGAAAATTTGCAAGAATTGAAGGTGCCAACAACTTGTATAGTCATTGTAAGAATGTTTTACTGTCATATACAAAAAATTGATCTCCTCCTCAGCGGGGATTGATCAACTTCATATTTTTAGGCTTCGGGCCACCACCGGTATAGCTAGCAGATAATGAAGTTTACTGTTTTGTCTGTATTGCCATGTTTTGACATTTTACATATGTACACTAAGTATACAACCATTAAGAACACCTGCTCTTTCCATGACATAGACAGACCAGGTGAATCTAGGTGAAAGCTATGATCTCTTATTAATGTCACTTGTTAAATCCACTTCAATCAGTGTAGATAAAAGGGAGGTGAAGGGTTAAAGAAGGATTTTTAAGCCTTGAGACAATTGAGACATGGATTGTGCATGTGTACCATTCAGAGGGGGAATGGGTAAGACAACGGGGTATGGTTGTAGGTGCCAGGCGCACCAGTTTGTTTCAAGAACTGCAACGCTGCTGGGTTTTTCACACTGAACAGTTTTCTGTGTGTATCAAAAATGGTCCAAAGTTTCCCGTGTGTATCCAGTGAACTTGACACAACTGTGAGAAGCATTGGAGTCAACATGGGCCAGCAACCCTGTGGAATGCTTTCAACACTTTGTAGAGTCCATCCCCGAATGAATTGAGGCTGTTCTGAGGGCAAAAGGTGTGTGTGGGGGGGTATGCCTAGTGTTTGGTATACTCAGTGTATATCTAATAAGATCAACATGATTCTGTCTGGTTGAACATGAATTAGATTCAGTGCCATACCCTGATCTGTTTCACCTGTCTTTGTGCTTGTCTCCACCCCCCTCCAGGTGCCAATTATCTTCCCCATTATCCCCTCTGCATTTATACCTGCATTCTCTGTTTGTTTGTTGACAGTTCGTCTTGTCTCGTCTAACCTACCAGCGTGTTTTTCTTACTCCTGTTTCCTTGAGCCCGTTTTCTAGTTTTCCCATTTTTTTATCATTCTGCCTGCCTTAACCCTGAGCCTGCCTGCAGTTCTGTACCTTTTGCCACTGCCCTGTATTACTGACCTCTGCCTGCCCCTGACCCTGAACCTTCCTGCCCCTCTGTACCTTATGGACTCTGCCCTGAACTACCGACCCCTGCCTGCCCTTGACCTGTCCTTTGCCTGCCCCCTGTTTATATAATAAACGTCCGTTAATCGAACTGTCTGCATCTGGGTCTTTTCCTGAGCCGTGATATTCAGTCAGTTTGAAACTAAGCGAATTGATTTATTTAGACAGAGAGGAAAAGGCAAAGACCATGCACTATACATGCGCAAGGGACAGGAAGTCAACACTGGATACTGGAACGAAGGAATCCATTGTGATGGCAAACTTTTGGTGAGAATTGTATAATTGATTATCATCCATTGATTAATAGGTAGTTAGCAACTGTAATATGATTGTACAGTGGTTATTTATGAAGTAAATGTCCCTACTCTGAATATTAACTAGACATCGTTCTTTATTTTATGCATGATGATATCATCTCCGACAACAGCTCACTAGCTAGCTACACTAGCTAAGTTAGCATGCTAGCTAACCAGTCGGCGTACCCATTTTAATACTAGCCAGCTAACATTATTTTCATACTCAGTCTTTGTGTCAGACAAATATAGCTAGTCAAATAACAGGTGACTTTGCTTCAAGAAAGATCTAGCCCACCACTATGTAGCTAGCTAGCTAGATAAAACGTGACACTCAATGGTCAGCTCCACTGCTAGACTGCCTGAATTTGCAGAAGTTATCCAAATGTGCATTGTTCAGGATATTTTGTCTTTCATTGTGAGGGTATTGTGTGCATGGTATAGAGAACATTTCAGAGCCCTTGAGTTAACTGCATCAACCACGATAGGCTGCCCTGATTGAGTTTGGGCAGTTGGCTGATATATATCCATTAGCTGACTACAAAGTTTGAGTGGTGCGGATGGTCACCTTAAGGATGGTCACCTTAAGGATGGTCACCTTTAGACTAAAGCGGTTGCAAGATGGCTGGTCCAGTTACCCTGGTAATTGTCTTTGGAGGAGACCATGACTACAGAAAACTAACCCTCGAGTCAGGAATTCTCAAGTGTGTGGATTAACTATGTTTGGAGATTAGGACAATTTTTTTACTTCGAGAGAAGTAAAGTACATAGATGTTGATTTGCCCAGTCATCAAGCTAGGTAAGAGATCATTATTACATATGTTTAGGTGATTGATACGACTGAACTAGATCAATGATAATTCAATAATCAATATTGTGTTGCACCTTTAACCAATAGCCTAACAAATGAACAACTCTTACAAATAAAGTACAACGACTTTTGATTGTCTTCATTAAGACATTCTCTATGTCCAATTTCAGTCAGACCGCCCAGCCATCCCAAGTAGCCTGCACACCCAACTCCCACCAGTCTAGTCAATAACTCAACTCTCGCCCCAACACAACTTCCTTTTTCTTATGTTTGAAGGAAAGGTTTGGAAAACTGAAGTTTTATAAAAACACACATACACCTACACATTAACACACAGAAACAGTACAGCCTCCATATAATTCATATCATACGACTAATAGTACTGTAGAGCTATTTTTACTTGCACACAAAATACTGTAGCTAAGTCAACCCGTCCTGTATCTCCCCTGACATGGGCATGTTTTCAGTACAGACTCCGTTTGTCGTACAATATAAGGCATCCATACCTTATGAAAGTTGCACAGTATAACCTTAATCTTGTAATAAATTCAATCTAGTGATACATAACTTGACATTTCTTCCATCCATTGTGGGAGGATAAACAACCTTCCAATTAATGGCAATGCATTTCTAAGCTGCTATAAATGCTAGGTTACACAGTTTCTCCTGATAACAGTCAACATTTCCAAGCAAACAAAAACAGGAATAAGGGAGAATCTGTCGACATGCTGAGATAAAACAACATACTCTTTGCCAGAGTTCAGCCACCCTTCACAAGACCATAACATATGCAAATATGTCCCCTTTTGTGTTTTACACCTCCAGCAGAATAATTACATTTCTGTGTGCATGATATTCAGTTTCACTGGCATATAGTACTTTCTATGGATGTTCTTAAACTGCAGTAATTTATGTCTGATTATATGAACATGACTGGGCATATCTGTATCATTCATCATCAATAGCGTCTCCCAGGTCTTCCTCACATTTTTGTTTTATGTGTGGTAAACTGTGGGGTGTTGGGTTGAGCGTGCAGAGATTAACACAGAGACAGGGAGGTTCTAATCAGCAAACACAACTTTACTAGGCAATAAAATAAACATAACAACGAAATCACTTAGGTTTGTCTCGGTCCTTCTTTTCAGCTTCTGCTCTGTGTCGGTCTCTCTGTTCTTCCCCCGCGGTGTGCCACAGTACTCATTTTATGTGGCCTCCACGGCTGGTTGGCAATTACCCCTACTTGGACCCATCCGTGTCGGGGTGCCCAGCCGGTGTAATCCCAACAGAGGGAGCTTCCGGTGCGGCACGTACCTCCCCTCTATCACCAACCCCCGGGGTAGACCTCCCGGGATATCACCCCCCTCCCCTTAGCCTTCCAATGACCGGGAGGGAGGCATGCTCAGGGCTAGATTTGCATCCCTCCTGGAGAGAACGTCCGCATTGCCATGCTAGGCCCCCGATCTGTGGATGACAGAGAAAGAGAGTAACTGTAAGGACAGGAACCAGCGGGTGACACAGTCATTCGTGTCCTTACCTCTTGCCAGCCACACAAGGGGGCAGTTGTCCGGGGTGACGAGTACCGGGTGTGAACATAGCCCGTCCTTCAGGGCCCGGAACGCCGCCTCTGTGTCCTCCATCCATCGCACCGTCTGGGGTAGTCGTGCCTTCGTTGAGTCTGTGTGAGAGAAGCTATTAATGCAAAGTTAGGTACAAATCGACTGTAGTAGTCTGCTATCCCCAGGAACGACTTCACCTGCCTCTTGGTTAGGGGGACAGGCCGATTGAAAAAATATATATATATTTCTTGGGGCTTAACATTTCCCCACCCAATTTGATAGCCCAGGTACTCCACCTCGGCGTAGCCCAGTTTGCATTTGCGGGGGTTCGCGGTCAGCCCCACATCCCTTAGCGCATCCACCACTGCCTGTAACCTTCAGGGATGGGACTCCCAACTGTCACTGTGCACAATTGTGTCATCCAAATAAGCAGCAGCGAACTCACTGTGCGGGCACAGGACGCGGTCCATGAGTCACTGAAAGGTCGCTGGGGCCCCGTGGAGCCTGAAAGGAAGAACCCGGTAGTGGTATAGCCTCCCTGGGTGGAGAAGGCCGTCTTCTCCCGGTAGGCCTCTGCCAGCGGCACCTGCCAGTACCCCTTCGTTAGGTCCAATGTGCGGATGTATCTTGCCTTCCCCAAATGGTCGATCAGTTCGTCCACCCGGGGAATGAGGTAGGCGTCGAATTTACTGACCTCGTTCAGGCCCCAGAAGTCATTGCAGAAGCAGACGGTTCCGTCCTGTTTCAGTACCAGCACTATAGGGCTAGACCACTGTGGGACTCCTCCAGTACCTCCATATCTAGCATTGTCGTCACTTCCCGCTGGACCTCCGCCCTCTGGGCTTCTGATATCTGGTAAGGCCGTTTATGCACTTTTTCTCCCGGACATGTGTGGATATGATGTTTCACGAGATCCATGCGCCCCGACAGAACACTGCCGTATTCCACTGGACCAACTCTCTGAGCTCTTGTTGTTGGGTCGGGCTGAGGTCTTCCCCCATGGCAACTTCGACAGAGGGTGGGTTCTACTGTGGATGGGTACACGTTACGCACAGCGCCTCTCGTGCGTGCCACTTCTTCAGTAAGTTCACATGGTAAAGCTGGAGGAGTTTTCTCCACCCCGGTTGGCGGACCTTATAATTGACGTTGCCTACCCACTTGGCAATGTCGTAGGGCCCATACCATGTAGCCAGGAATTTGTTCTCCGTTGTGGGGATCAGCACCAAGACCTTCTCACCCGGGTGGAATTCTCATGGTTTGGTCCCCCGGTTTTATACGCAATTCTGGGCGTGTTGCGCCTGGGCCATGTGCTCCCTCACCACTGGCCAAATCGTCGTCATCCTCTCCATCATCTCCTCCATGTGTTCCACCATGTTGCGAAGGGGGGTCGGTTGCTCCTCCCAGATCTCCTTGGCTAGGTCCAGCAGTCCGTGGGGCCAACGGCCATACAGGAGCTCAAAGGGGGAGAACCCAGTGGATCCTTGGGGTATCTCGCACACCAAGAACATTAGGTGGGGCAGCAGCTGGTCCCAGTTCCTCCCGTCTCTCTCGATGACCTTCTTCAGCATCTGCTTTAGGGTCTTATTGAAGTGTTCGACTAGCCTGTCCATTTGTGGATGTAACACACCGGTCCTCACCTGTTTGATTCGTAATAGATTGCAGACATCTTTCATTACACAAGACATGAATGTGGTGCCCTGGTCCGTCAGGATTTCCCGTAGAATACCCACCCGGCTGAATAAATGGAAGAGCTCCCATGCGATACCTTTTGCTGCCGTCGTGCATAACGGGTTTGCCTCAGGACACCGGGTGGCATAATCCACGATTACCAGGCTGTATTGGTGTCCCCTTGCGGTCTTCACCAATGGACCCACAAGATCCATCGCCACCCGCTCTAACCGCACCCTTATAATGGGCGAGGGAACCAAAGGGTTTCTATAATGTCCCCCCGGAGCTGTGATCTTGACTCCAGGCCAGGGTGTTCTGCATGCTCGCCGTCTTCTTCATCTCGTATGGCATGGCCCGAAGGTACCGATCCAGGATCATCTTATCGATTTTCGGGAGGGACGGTACGTTGATCAGTAGCCAGCGCTTGATCAGGCGTACCTGGTTGCTCATCTGAGCGCGGGGGGAGAGGGTGGAGTCAAAGGCCCAGTCGCGGACCAGTTGTGCACGGCGTGCGAGGCTGAATCCATAACTGTTCAGGATCTCACGTATGGCAAGTAATATACTCGGAAGGGGTGGGTGGTGTGCACACCTTCGAAGTCTGACCAGGAGGCCGCTCCGTCTACCTCTTCTGCGGCGATGTTGTTTTGGGTCATCCTCTGGTATTAGATCCAATGTCCTGGGTGGTGGTCCGAACGAAGGATCTGCTTCGGGAAAGCCATATTCCTGGGCATAATGTTGGTAAGTTGACGTTGTTCTTATATCCAATAGTTTTTCCCGGCTGTATGTATTAACTCTTAAGATCTTCTGGGCTAACAATGTAAGAAATAATACATTTAAAAAACAAAATACTGCATAGTTTCCTAAGGACTCGATGCGAGTCTATCATCTCTATCGGCGCCATCCGGTCAAGCCGGAGTCACACCAAGTTGATATCTTCTACTTCAGACAAGTGGAAGAAACATCAGTCAATTCAACACAAGTGTGGAGAAACACTAGAAACAACCCGGTGTTATCTGAACTAATGGACATCATCATCAATGGTAAAGCCACAGGAACTTAAAAAGTCTGGTTGTCTGCTGTGGGGGAGGAGAGTAATCATTCCGCCTTCACTGAGGAAATGGTTTGCATGGTCATGGTAATTCTTGCACAGGGACAGCCAAAGTCAATCTTAAATGAATCATTGTTTATTGTCAGGGCGCTGGAGAGGTTCCAACCAACTCAATGCACCATAGTACACATGTCAATCAGGAGCTCTGCCTGGGCAGACCCAGCAGTTGTCTTATATATGGCTATACACAGACAAGTTATATTTGCATGATTTAACATAATTAATTCATCATTACCGTTTTGTTTCATTCATGTGACTGACCAATACTGTTTCATAACATGTGACAGACCAACACCTCACAAGTCTTCTCTCTAAGCTGAGACCTTGAAACTGAGATATTTTGTTTGTTCTCAAAACATGGTTGGGCGTACTGCCAAATTGCAGCTACTGATAAGAGGAGGATTTGTTCAGTCAACCACAACAACAACTTCTTGTGGCCTGGATTAGATAGAAGCATTGAGGAGAAAAGGAAGAACATGTTCCTCATGCCAGAAGGTTCACAATGTACCTCAACTTGCACCTCGTGGGATTGGCTGGAGGAGGTGTGGCAACGCATACACATCGAGTTCGCAGGTCCATTCGAAAACATAATGTGTGGATGCTCATAGCAAGCGGACAGAGGTTGCCATCATGAGGTCTACTACTGCTGAGAAGACCATTGAGAAGCTTGGAGAAGTGTTTAGTAGGAGCAAATTTTTAAAGAAATAGCCACGTTCCTGCAGGTGAATGGTGTACAGCACATCAGATCCGCCCTGTATCATCCATCAACCAAAAGGAGAGGTTTGTACAGACCATGAAACATGCCTAAAAGTGTCTCAGGGTCAAGGGACACTGCACCAACGCTTGAACAGCTTCATGCTATGCTACAGGAACTGCTATTCAACCACCAAAGCATCGCCTTCATCGCTACTCACAGAGAGAGCTACGCACAAGCTTCGACCTACTTAACTGAAGCGCGCCAGCTAAACTGAGTTTTTATGGCTATAAAGAAGGACATTATCGAACAAAAGGACCATTTGTAATGAAACTTGGACCTTTTGGAGTGCCAACAGAAGAAGATCTTCAAAGGTAAGGCATATGTTATATCGCTATTTCTGACTTTCGTGTCGCAACTCCCTGGTTGAAAATGATTTGTTATGCATTTGTGTGCTGGGCGCTGTCCTCAGATAATCGCATGGTTTGCTTTCGCAGTAAAGCCTTTTTGAAATCTGACACAGCGGCTGGATTAAGCTTTATTTTGATGTATTGCACTTGTGATTTCATGAAAGTTTAATATTTATAGTAATTTAATTTGAATTTGGCGCTCTGCAATTTCACCGGAAGTTTTCGAAATGGGACGCTAGTGTCCCACTGATCCGCAAGAGGTTTTAAGGGCTTGTAAGTAAGCATTTAACCGTAAGGTCTACACATGTTGTATTCGGCGCATGTGACAAATAAAATGTGATTTGATTTATGAAACCCACAAGATATAACAATATCAACACAGCATATTTATCTAAGAAATGGTCTGATGTCAAACTCTTGGTTAAGACCAAGCTCTGTGTCTGTCATCTTATGTCAGTTGGTTGTGAAGACGATAAATTCACTTTTACGACTCCGGTCAGAACTACATTTTTGAGATTCGTCACATTCTCGTGGCCCCCCACAACAAGATATACAGCCCAGCCGTCCCTCGTGTCGGAGAATGTTCATTAGAACGTTAATCTCATTTGACGTTGGCCTCTTTCCCTGAGTTTGATTGTGCCTTTTATTATCGCAGAAAACATCTCCCCTAATTATCCACGAGAGCGTGTTTATCTTGGCGTGAGCATCACTCTCCTTGATACTCCAGATCATTTTGGGAATGAAAAATTAGAGAGATGGAGCAATCATTGTGGAGATTTTACAACTTTATTTCGCAGCATGATTCATTCATCCTTGTCCTTGCAATTAGTGGAACGTTAACTCTCTCTATCCACCCAAAACATAAACAGAGGCAACAGTTTTAAAGTAAACCTTTCTTCCCTAAAAATGGAAAGTAAGATATGAAACCTCATTATGTCAGTTGCTATGGTCATTACTCCGTTACAACATTTAGTTTGGGGCAGAAACTCAAGAACTGAAATGGCTCCACTCTTCTAACAAAGTAACATATGCCAACTCTCAATTCTAAAGTTACAGTAGGCCTATCATCAACACAGTTTGAGGCTTAATCTCAGTTTCCAAATCATGACAAGTTGTTTTCTCTCAGTGGGAGGCGATTGGTTTGTATGTCCAGTCGGAAGCAGGCATCCGTCAGACTTGGCGGACAGTGTCGGGCGGGTAGCTCCGGGCAGCCTGGTGTGTGACTCATCAGAGCCCTAGTCAGCCATCAGGCCCTCCTGTCTCTGCCCCTGGCGCACTCTGCCACTCAGATGGCTAGGGGCTATTAGGCGCCAGGAAGTGGGACCACTGGCAGAACAGAGCCGGGGGTGCTAATAATGGAGCATAGCAGGAAGCATGGCAGGTGTGTTGCTCTATGCTGCTCTGTCTTTTAGTTGTCACTGGACCGTATAGCTGGCTGATGGGGGGAAGAGACAGGTTGGATATTGTGGAGCTAGGTAAGTGTAAGGGTTTGTACAGACTCTCCCTCTCACCATCTCTTTCTCTCTACCTCTATAATAAAAAATAAAAAATGATGTTCTACCCTGGCATCTCTTTCTCTCTCGTCCTTCGGGACAGACTATTCAGATAGTCAGAATGTAGAAGTCAGACTTTCAAACTGTTCTGAGGCTGAAGTATTCATTCTTTCTCTACGTGTCTCTCATTCAGTTTCTCTTCATCTATGTACTTCTTTGTCCCTCCCACCAGGTTATCTCACTCTCTCTTTCTCTCTTATGTTTTTCTGTTTATCTCTCTCTTTCTGTATCTCTCTCTTGTTCTCTGTTTCTCTCTTTCTCGTTCTGTGTTTCTCTCTCTGTGGAGTGTCCATGCGTCCCCACTCCGAAAGCATCTCTGGCATCCCAGGCCATCTGGCCCTGCTTGTCCAGCACTTAGTTCTCCTTTCCGCCACAGCACTCACTGGTAATGACACAGCATCTCTCATTGTCACACCAACTGTCGTCAATGTGCCAACACCAGGGACCACAGGTGTGCCCCTACGTCCACTGTCTAAGCGCCAAGACAGGCAGGCAACATCACAGTGATGCGAAGAGCCACAGTCATTACTGCCCTATTGGAACAGCTATCTTCATCCTCTAATGCAGTAAAAATATAGGGATTTCAATACTAATTTGTTCTCTGTTTTTGCTAAAGAATTACCCTTATTCTGTTGCATTCAATGTTGAATAAAAGCAAATGTTTTACTGTTTATATGTGCATCCAACAGCAATATCTAAAAGTCCTTGCCAGACACAAAAGGGAATATTGCCCTGTTTAAAGAGATTGAACAGGATTTTTAGCACTTACAAATTCATACAAATTGCAGGGATTTTTTTGGGGGGGGAGCTGAAATTATACAAAACCTCTGTAGCATTAATTTAATATTTAATAACACCCTTAATTTTTACAGTGTTGTCAAAACTCATAAACCCACATTGTCTATGTTATGATAATGTACTGTACAGCAAAAATAGTAAACAGTAAGTCACAGATATTACTGATAACAAATTAATTGATAATGAAATACAGAAATATCTAATTTACATAAGTATTCACACCACTGAGTCAATACTTTGTAGAAGTACCTTTGTCAGAGATTACAGCTGTGAGTCTTTCTGGGTAAGTCTCTAAGAGTTTTTCACACCTGGATTGTGCAACATTTGCCCATTTATTCTATTCAAAGTTCTTCTAGCTCTGTCAAATTGGTTGTTGATCATTACTAGACAACGATTTACAGGTCTTGTCATAGTTTTGAATTAAATCTACTTGAAAATCTAAGTCGGCCACTGTCTTCTTGGTAAAAAAAACCTCCAGTGTAGATTTTGCCTTGTGTTTAAGGTTAGTGTCCTGCTGAATGGTGAATTCATCTCCCAGTGTCTGGTGGGAAGCAGACGACCAGGTTTCCCTCTACGATTATGCCTGTGCTGAGCTCCATTACGTTTATTTTTTATCCTGAAAAACTCCCCAGTCCTTAACAATTGCAAGCATACCCATAACACGATGCAGCCACCACTATGCTTGAAAATATGGAGAGTGGTACTCAGTAATGTGTTGTATTGGATTTGCCCCATAACACTTTGTATTCAGGACAGAACGTTAATTGCTTTCAGCAGTCTTACGTTAGTGCCTTTTTGCAGATAGGATGAATGTTTTGGATTATTTAAAAATGTTCTACAGGCTTCCTTCTTTTCACTTTGTCAATTAGGTTAGTATTGTGGAGTAACTACATTGTTGTTGATCCATCCTCAGTTTTCTCCTATCACAGCCATTAAACTATATAACTGTTTTAAAGTCACTATTGGCAACTGAGTTCGGAAGGATGGCTATACCTTTGTAGTGACTGGGTAAATTGATACACCATCCAAAGTGTACTTAATAACTTCAGCATGCTCAAAGGGATATTCAATGTCTGTTTTTCCCATCTACCAATAGGTGCCATTCTTTGCGAGGCATTGGAAAACCTTCCTGGTCTTTGAGGTTGAATCTGTGGTTGAAGTTCACTGCTTAACTGAGGGACCTTACAGATAATTGTATGGATGGGATACAAAGATGAGGTGGTCATTAAACAAGCATGATAAACACTATTATTGCACACAGAGTCAATCCATGCAATGTATTATGTGACTTGTTAGGCTTGCCATAACAAAGGGGTTGAATACTGACTCAAGACATTTCAGCTTTTCTTTTTTTATTAATTTGTAAAATTTTAAATTAAGAATAAACTGTAATTCCACTTTGACATTATGGGGGTATTGTGTGTAGGCCAGTGATAAAACAATCTCAATTTAATCTATTTAAATGCTGGCTTTAACACAACAAAATATGGAAAAATTCAAGGGGTGTGAATACTTTCTGTGACGTAGAATGCAATTTTCATTGGCCCACTTGTGAGTGCTACTTTCAGAACTTCTGGGTAAAAAGTATACAAAAGTACCAGATAACATTTAAAGGAATTAATTCCACAATTTAGGGCTTTCGTTTTAATTTAATTGTTTAATCAAGGAAATTCAAATGACTCTGGGGTATCGGGTTACATATCCACAGCCATTGGAGGCTCGGGAGTCCAATCTTCACGCTAATTAGCTGATCGAACTGTCCGTCAATTTGCGGAGCAGCAGTTAGTGGTGTGCGGTGTACTCGGAAAACAGTCATTTTCAGCTGCCAGCACGCATCTCTCCTTCACTCAAACAGTGTGAAGCGCTGTGTGCTCGAAATAACTATTTGCTAGTTCTTCTGTCTGTAAATAAAAGGCCAGGGTATCGGTTGAGCCTGCTGCAACGATTGGATTAAAACAAGAAGCTCTCCCTCTGCTCTCATTTACCCAGACAGACACACACACACAGCTCTGTTTCACTCACTCACAGTCACTCGTCTCAGTGCACAAGTTTCCTCTTCTCCAAACATGGTGTATGAATCAGAATCCGTAGCTAGTCATTGGTGTTCAATCTAGTTATTTCCCGTTGACTTTGCTGACGCCATATCGCTGTTTTTGTCTGTCTACTCGCGTTGTTCAGTAGACCTACTTTGTATGTCTGTCTGTTTTTTGGGGGGGTTGGGGTATTTTACCCCCTTTTTCTCCCCAATTTCATCAGTCATAAACTCAGCAACAAAAGAAACATACTCTCACTGTCAACTGTGTTTATTTTCACACTGTCAACTGTGTTTATCTGTAAATATTTGTATAAACATAACAAGATTCAACAACTGAGACATAAACTGAACAAGTTCCACAGACATGTGACTAACACAAATGGAATAATGTGTCCCTGAACAAAGGGGGGATCAAAATCAAAAGTAACAGTCAGTATCTGGTGTGGCCACCAGCTGCATTAAGTACTGCACTGCGTCTCCACCTCATGGACTGCACCTGATTTGCCAGTTCTTGCTGTGAGATGTTACCCCACTCTTCCACCAAGGCACCTTGCCTTGGCACCGAGCTCTTCGCTGGCCATGGCAGAACACTGACAGTCTTGCAGGAAATCACGCACAGAACGAGCAGTATGGCTGGTGGCATTGTCATGCTGGAGGGTCATGTCAGGATGAGCCTGCAGGAAGGGTACCACATGAGGTAAGAGGATGTCTCCCTGTAACACACAGCGTTGAGATTGCCTGCAATGACAACAAGCTCAGTCCGATGATGCTGTGACACACCGCCCCAGACCATGACACACCGCCCCAGACCATGACACACCGCCCCAGACCACCTCCAAATCGATTCCACTCCAGAGTACAGGCCTCAGAGTAATGTTCATTCCTTCGATGATAAACGTGAATCCGACCATCAAAATCGCGACTTGTCAGTGAAGAACACTTTTTGGCAGTCTGTCTGGTCCAGCGACACTGGGTTTGTGCCCATAGGCGACATTGTTGCCGGTGATGTCTGGTGAAGATCTGCCTTACAACAGGCCTACAAGCCCTCAGTACAGCCTCTCTCAGCCTATCGCGGACAGTCTGAGTGCTGATGGAAGGATTGTGCATTCCTGGTGTAACTCGGGCAGTTGTTGTTGCCATCTTGTAACTGTCCCGCAGGTGTGATGTTCGGATGTACCGATCCTGGGAAGGTGTTGTTACACGTGGTCTGCCATTGAGAGGATGATCAGCTGTCCGTCCTGCCTCCCTGTAGCGCTGTCTTAGGCGTCTCACAATACGGACATTTCAATTTATTGCCCTGGCCACATCTGCAGTCCTCATGCCTCCTTGCAGCATGCCTAAGGCACGTTCACACAGATGAGCAGGGACCCTGGGCATCTTTCCTTTGGTGTTTATCAGAGTCAGTAGAAAGGCCTCTTTAGTGTCCTAAGTTTTCATAACTGTGACCTTAATTGCCTACCGTCTGTAAGCTGTTAGTGTCTTAACGACAGTTCCACAGGTGCATGTTCATTAATTGTTCATGGTTCATTGAACAAGCATGGGAAACAGTGTTTAAACCCTTTACAATGAAGATCTGTGAAGTTATTTAGATTTTTACGGATTATCTTCGAAAGACAGTGTCCTGAAAAAGGGACGTTTCTTCTTTTGCTGAGTTTATTTGAAAATAGCTAAGAGTATATTAATAACAGAGATTTTCATGCCTAATTAACTAACTTTATAATAACTAGCACATTCATATTAGGAAGTGTAACGCTGATTGAAAATGTGCATGTAGCAAGCTGCATTTTCTATTTCCTTGTTTTGAACTGGATCATATTGGGGGAAGCTGTTCCGCAGCTTACTTAACCTTACCAGTAGAGGGAGCTGTAGTTCAAGAAATAGAATAGTAGGCAGAAGTGGAGAATAGAGGAGACTTTGTACATTCTGTGCCCTATGTACATAAATAATAAATTAATAAGAATAAATTATTCTCTCTACTATTATTCTGACATTTCACATTCTTAAAATAAAGTGGTGATCCTAACTGACCTAAGACAGGGAATTTTTACTAGGATTAAATGTCAGGAATTGTGAAAAACTGAGTTTAAATGGATTTGGCTAAGGTGTATGTAATCTTCCGACTTCAACTGTATATACGCTACTGTTAAAATGTTTGTGGTCACTTAGAAATGTCCTTGTTTTTTAAGTAAAAGCACATTTGTTTTGTCCATTAAAATAACATCAAATTGATCAGAAATGCAATGTAGACATTGTTAATGTTGTAAATGACTATTGTTGCTGGAAACGGCAGATTTTTAATGGAATACCTACATAGGCATACAGAGGCCCATTATCAGCAACCATCACTCCTGTGTTCCAATGGTACGTTGTGTTAGCTAATCCAAGTTTATCATTTTAAAGGCTAATTGATCATTAGAAAACACTTTTGCAATTATGTTAGCACAGCTGAAAACTGTTGTCCTGATTAAAGAAGCAATAAAACTGGCCTTCTTTAGACTGGTTGAGTATCTGGAGCATCAGCATTTGTGGGTTCGATTACAGGCTCAAAATGGCCAGAAACAAATTACTTTCTCCTGAAACTCGTCAGTCTATTCTTGTTCTGAGAAATGTAGGCTATTACATGCGAGAAATTGCCAAGAAACTGAAGATCTCGTAAAACGCTGTGTACTACGCCCTTCACAGAACAGTGCAAACTGGCTCTAACCAGAAAAGAAAGAGGAGTGGGAGGTCTCGGTGCACAACTGAGCAAGAGGACAAGTACATTAGAGTGTCTAGTTTGAGAAACAGACTCCTCACAAGTCCTCAACTGGCAGCTTCATTAAATAGTACCCGCAAAACACCAGTCTCAACGTCAACAGCGAAGGGGCGACTCCAGGATGCTGGCCTTCTATGGATAGAAAATGTGCTTTTCTTTCAAAAACAAGGAAATTACGAAGTACTGTATTGTATATTTTTTGATTGTACAAATGTTGTGCTATAAGTGTAGGGAGAGACAAGTTTTGCTACTCTCGAAAGTGAAACACTATATGGGGCAAGCGAATTAGCCTACTTTCATCTACATCTGTGTCTGAAATAAATGCAGGCATTACTAGCCAGCCATGCATTAGTGTATTTATTAGCCTATTTCGTTGATAATTGAATAGGACTAAGTATATCCTGTGTTTTTTCATCTGTCGGGGTCATTTAACAATGTGTGTGAATGAGTGAAGGAACATTTCAACGTGCTCTGAGATGCGCTCTGAGTAATGCACACGTGAGCTATAGGCTTTACCAGCATTTAAACCGCACTTTCGGGTTTTACGATCCCGAGTATATCCGATTAGGAGTATCAAGTGTGGGTAAAACGGATACGAATACGAGTATGACGAGATCGGCACACCCCTAGTAACTGTACATCACAGGCACACAAGCTGCAGACCACTGCAAAGCTGAGAGTCTGCTGCAGTGACAGGAAGGTCCCATCGTTCTATACCAACCACACATATTTAAAGCAAATTTAACAATTAACAATGAACACAATTTGAAGATTTGAATCAAACACACTTTTCCCCAATTTTTGAAAATAGTGCATACAAATCATAGATAAATAGTACATATAAATAGCAAAATAGCAACAACAAAACATCTGAGCTTTCTAACAGTATATGTCAGTACTAGGTACTGTTATTGGCCTTCTCATTAAGATGTCATTTATATGGCCATCCACTTAACATTAACATTCAACAGGTTTACAGAACAGCTGGTAAGGGTTGGCTGAGAGTACAGTACGTGCTCTTTATGTTGTTCATTTGCACTAAACTGGCCAGAGTTGGAAAGAATTTAATTTAGTCTCCTGAGAATCTATGAAGGGAATACGGTTCAAAAATGTTTATTACATTTCATTCAAATTCATCTCATGAACTGGTTTGACTTCATTTATTTATGAATTGAATATGAAATCATTACCTGAACAGGCACTGGAATTAAAATGTTCCTGACCCCAGGTTAGCCACTGCCTGACTGTGTAAAGTAAACTCTGCTATCTCGGTATGGTGAGAGAGAGAGAGAGGAGACCGAGAGGTATGCTGAGGGGTAAATAGAGTTATCTTTCTCCTCTCTGCTAATAGCCCTGTCGTCTGTCGTCCCCCAGCAGATGTGTACAGTGACACAGCCTCAGGGCTGCTTCTCAATCCAATCAAGCTGTCCCCTGAACTTCTTTACTCCCATTCGTGGATCTGCGATGACTGGATATGGTAACTGAACAAACAGTCCACCTAGTTTCTGAAAATATAACTTTTACCTACCCAATCCTACTTTCCCTACCTTGAAAATATATTTTTGACCTTCTGATCTCCACCTTTTGAATAAAATATTGAACACAACTATTAATTTTAATGACTACGATTAGGCTAAAGACGGTGTGACTGCATGGAGAAGTAAGCACATGGACCTTGTTTGCAATGTGCTTGTTTCTTGTATTATGTCCTTGTATGGGGAAATTTAGCTCAAGGTTTGTGGTGTTCATCTGGGGTTTAGGACTTAGAGTAGACCATAACTCTATCCTGTCTCCCTATCCAGATCAACTTAGATCACTTTGGTCTGCAGAAGTAGTGCTGTTGAGTGGTTTTGAATGGCAGTCCTTATCAGGTTTAATAGTCGGGGAGTTTTGTGGCAATTTCCAAAGCTAATTAAACACAATTAATTGGAAAAACAGTTGAAGTGATTACCTTGTCAATATCCACTTTATGCTAAACTATCACGTTTCAAGTATGACCCAGATGTAGACAGTGTCGAAAGAAACAAAAGTGTATTTCTAATACAGCAAACAACAGGTCAAAGGCAGGCAGGGGTCAATAATCCAGGGAGGGGGCAAAGGGTCCAGAACAGCAGGCAGTCTCAGGATAGGCAGAGGTCAATTATCCAGTGAGGTGGGGCAAAGTACAGAACGGCAGGCAGGCTCAGGGTCAGTGCAGGCAGAACAGTCAAAACTGGGAAGGACTAGGAAACAGGAGCAAGAAACAGGCAGGAGCAGGGGAACAAACCCTGGCAGGTTTCACGAACAAAATGAACTGGCAACAGACCAACAGAGAACACAGGTATAAATACACAGGGGATAATGGGGAAGATGGGCGACACCTGGAGGGGGGTGGAGACAAGCATAAAGACAGGTGAAACAGATCTGGGTGTGACATAAACAGAATGCTGCTCTTACAAAGTCCTACATCTTGGTCTGGAAGTATACATGTTTGCAAATTACATTTCATTGTTTAAATTCCTATGCTGTCTATGCAGCTGTGAGCAGCCTTTACCTCCCTTAAAAAGACATATCTATCAAGGTGACGATGCTTTACCCGGCAGAGGCTTTTGTTTGTGAAATCCAATTCAGTCTGTTTTTCTCTCTGTGTAACAGCCTGACCCACTGCACCTCAGGCACACACACAAACACACACCGCTATTATTACTCTTATTCAGCTCTAAAAGCACCAGGGCCGTAGCTACATACACAAAAACCCAGTCTGGGTCTCAACTTACTGTTGGGAGTTAGAATAGTAGAATACACTAGGTGGCATTTTGAAACTTGGTTGTGCATCAGCAGTCTTCCTCTTGTTATATGTCAGTCGCTGACAGTCACTCAATTTGCCCATATCAGTAAAACAAATTGTTTGTTACATTAGTTGTCGTAAAATTAGTCTAGCTAGTCTAGCCAGCTACACTACATGACCAAAGATATGTGGACACCTGCTCATCGAACATATAATTCCAAAATCATGGGCATTAATATGGAGTTGGTCCCCCTTTTGCTGCTATAACAGCCTCCACTCTTCTGGGAAGGCTTTCCACTAGATGTGAGAACATTGCTGTGGGGACTTGCTTCCATTCAGTCACAAGAGCATTGGGGAGGTCGGGCACTGATGTTGGGCGACCTCCCAACATCATCGGCTTTCCAATTCATCCCAAAAGTGTTCGATGGGGTTCAGGTCAGGGCTCTTTGCAGGCCAGTCAAGTTCTTCCACACCGATCTTGACAAACCATTTCTGTATGGACCACGCTTTATACACGGGGGCAATGTCATGCTGAAACAGGAAAGGGCCTTCCCCAAACTGTTGCCGCAGAATCGAAATTGTTGGAAGCACAGAATCGTCTAGAATGGCATTGTATGCTGTAGGCCGAATCATGAAAAACAGCCACAGACCATTATTCCTCCTCCACAAAACTTTACAGTTGGCACTATGCGTTGGGGCATGTAGCATCCGCCAAACCCAGATTCGTCCATTGGACTGCCAAATGGTGAAGTGTGATTCATCACTCCAGAAAACGCGTTTCCACTGCTCCAGAGTCCAATGGCGGTGAGCTTTACACCACTCCAGCCGACGCTTGGCATTGCACATGGTAATCTTAGGCTTGGATGCGGCTGCTCGGCGACGGAAACCCCTTTCTTGAAGCTCCCAACAAACAGTTATTGTGCTGACGTTGCTTCCAGAGGCAGTTTGGAACTAAGTAGTGATTGTTGCAACCAAGAACAGACAATTTTTACGCATTACGTGCTTTAGCATTCGGCGGTCCCGTTCTGTGAGCTTGTGTGGCCTACCACTTCATGGCTGAGACGTTGTTGCTCCTAGACATTTCCACTTCACAATAACAGCACTTACAGTTGACCGGGCAGCTCTAGCAGGGCAGAAATGTGATGAACTGACTTGTTGGAAAGGTGGCATTCTATGACGGTGCCACGTCGAAAGTCACTGAGCTCTTCAGTAAGGCCATTCTACTGCCAATGTTTGTCTATGGAGATTGCATGGCTGTGTGCTCCATTTTATACACCTGTCAGCAACGGGTGGCTGAAATAGCTGAATCCACTAATTTGAAGGCGTGTCCACATACCTTTTGTATATATAGTGTATCTAAACTTGTAGTAATCATTGCCGAATTACTGACCAGGCATGCAGGGCACGTGTCCAGGGGCCCTGACCTCCAGGGGGCCCCCATTGATTTTGTTAGTCACTCTCACTCAGATATCATATTATCATTGCACGGGGGCAAAATGTGGCAAAATGTGTAAAATTGCATGAAAAGTAGCTGCATAACTGCAACACAAAAAAGTTCTGTAAAGCAAACATATTTGTTTACCTTTCGTTCTGCTGTATGTAATTCAATTATAAATATAATGTGTAGCGGCTAATTGTAGGCTATAGCTAATAGGCTTTCATGTGTTTGTAGATCAACTGAGGTGAATAAAGCTACAGCAACCAATGTGATAATGGCTGGGGTAATTTTAGCTGTTTTTTTCTGTTCTCCAAATAGCATTTTAGAGTTTTAAATTGTATAGTAAATGAGCTTCAACTTTGGAACTAAGCTTAATATCCAACACTACAGAGGCAGTGTACCCTGTGACGCAGGTAATGTAATACTGGACAACTTCCTCATACTTTGAACCTCTGTTGTGTAGCCATCACCTTGGAAACCTGGAATTGTGAAAATTCTCTTCAAAGTGAATCATGTTTTTCATGCCATTTGTTGTCACCACTTGTCACGAGGAACCAATGGCTTAGAGCACACACTACATCCTATGACGTAACATGTCATCAAAATATACACAGCATAATATTATCATGTCAACACAGAAACACTTGCACTGTTTCCTCTCCAATCATCAGAATGCAGCTCACACGTCAAGTCAAGACAAATACCACAATGACTTGCTCTCTGTTTCTGTGTTCACACAGGCAGCCCAATTCTGACCTTTTTTTCACTAATTGGTCTTTTGACCAATCAGATCAGTTATTTTGCCAATAATTGGGCAAAAGATCAGAATTAGGCTACCCGTGGAAACACAGCCTTTGCTGCATCACCACAAACATTTTTTTTACGAGATCATCTTTCTGCAGACATGGTACATCTGGTCACAGATAATTACAGCTGTTTCCTGTTTGCTGTTTTCCCCCTCTGGCACTGCGTGGTTTGTACGATTATGGCCCAAGAATTTGAATGTCAATGATAATTGGGCTCTTTAACCATGTCTGGCAGGGCCGTCAAGTGTCAGAAGTAGATCTTAGGGACCAGGGAGTAGAGGGCATGTGACAATGCCTCGTTGTAGTCTCCATCCCCCTGGAGTCACAGTAACCACAAACACACACGCACACACACACACACATACAAACAGCACAGTCAGAGAAAGAAAGACCCATGCACACACACACTCACATGACAACACCCAGAGGCAGACAGACAGATGCAGACAGATGCAGCAACCAGTGGTGGTGCTTAATACTTTTCTTTTAATTTACTGTTGTAGGGAAAGATGAAATCTATTTTCCCATAAACATTCATTACAGAAACATACAATCTTGTGCATAGGGCACAGAATGTACAGTCCCCTCTATTCTCCACTTCTGTCTACTATTCTATTTCTTGAACTACAGCTCCCTCTACTGGTAAGGTTAAGTAAGCTGCGGAACAGCTTCCCCCAATATGATCCAGTTCAAAACAAGGAAATAGAAAATGCAGCTTGCTACATGCACATTTTCAATCAGCGTTACACATTCTAATATGAATTTGCTAGTTATTATAAAGTTAGTTAATTAGGCATGAAAACCTCTGTTATTAATATACTCTTAGCTATTTTCAAATAAACTCAGCAAAAGAAGAAACGTCCCTTTTTCAGGACACTGTCTTTCGAAGATAATTCGTAAAAATCCAAATAACTTCACAGATCTTCATTGTAAAGGGTTTAAACACTGTTTCCCATGCTTGTTCAATGAACCATGAACAATTAATGAACATGCACCTGTGGAACTGTCGTTAAGACACTAACAGCTTACAGACAGTAGGCAATTAAGGTCACAGTTATGAAAACTTAGGATACTAAAGAGGCCTTTCTACTGACTCTGATAAACACCAAAAGAAAGATGCCCAGGGTCCCTGCTCATCTGTGTGAACGTGCCTTAGGCATGCTGCAAGGAGGCATGAGGACTGCAGATGTGGCCAGGGCAATAAAATGCAATGTCCATACTGTGAGACGCCTAAGACAAATCAAATTTTATTTGTCAAATACACATGGTTACCAGATGTTAATGTGAGTGTAGCGAAATGCTTGTGCTGGTAGTTCCGACCGGGCAGTAATATATAACAAGTAATCTAACAATTTCACAACAACTACCTTATACACACAAGTGTAAGGAATGAATAAGAATATGTACATAAAAATATATGGATGAGCGATGGCCAAACGACATAGGCAAGATGCAGTAGATGGTATAGAGTACAGTATATACATATGAGATGAGTAATGTAGGGTATGTAAACATTATATAAAGTAGCATTGTTTAAAGTGGCTATTGATACATTTATTACATCCAATTTTTTATTATTAAAGTGGCTAGAGATTTGAGTCAGTATGTTGGCAGAAGCCACTCAATGTTAGTGATGGCTGTTAAACAGTCTTATGGCCTTGAGATAGAAGCTTGTTTTTCAGTCTCTCGGTTCTAGCTTTGATGCACTTGTACTGACCTCGTCTTCTGGATGATAGCGGGGTGAACAGGCAGTGGCTCGGGTGGTTGTTGTCCTTGATGATCTTTTTGGCCTTCCTGTGACATCGGGTGGTGTAGGTGTCCTGGAGGGCAGGTAGTTTGCCCCCGGTGATGCATTGTGCAGACCTCACTATCCTCTGGAGACGCTTGCGGTTGAGGGCGGAGCAGTTGCCGTACCAGGCGGTGATACAGCCCGACAGGATGCTCTGGATTGTGCATCTGTAAAAGTTTGTGAGTGTTTTTGGTGACAAGCCGAATTTCTTCAGCCTCCTGAGGTTAAAGAGGTGCTGCTGCACCTTCTTTACCACGCTGTCTGTGTGGGTGGACCATTTCAGTTTGTCCGTGATGTGAACGCCGAGGAACTTAAAACATTCCACCTTCTCCACTACTGTCCCGTCGATGTGGATAGGGGGCTGCTCCATCTGCTGTTTCCTGAAGTCCACGATCATCTCCTTTGTTTTGTTGACATTGAGTGTGAGGTTATTTTCCTGACACCACACTCCGAGGGCCCTCACCTCCTCCCTGTAGGCCGTCTCGTTGTTGATGGTAATCAAGCCTACCACTGTAGTGTCGTCTGCAAACTTGATGATTGAGTTGGAGGCGTGCATGGCCACGCAGTCATGGGTGAACAGGGAGTACAGGAGAGGGCTGAGAACGCACCCTTGTAGGGCCCCAGTGTTGAGGATCAGCGGGGTGGAGATGTTGTTTCCTACCCTCACCACCTGGGGGCGGCCCGTCAGGAACTCCAGGACCCAGTTACACAGGGTGGGGTCGAGACCCAGGGTCTCGAGCTTAATGACGGGTTTGGAGGGTACTATGGTGTTAAATGCTGCACTATGGTGTGCTACAGGGAGACAGGACGGACAGCTGATCGTCCTCGCAGTGGCAGACCACGTGTATCAACACCTGCACAGGATTGGTACACCCGAACCTCACGCCTGCGGGACAAGTACAGGATGTCAACAACAACTGCCCGAGTTACACCAGGAAGGCACAATCCCTCCATTAGTGCTCAGACTGTCCATAATAGGCTGAAAGAGGCTGGACTGAGGGCTTGTAGGCCTGTTGTAAGGCAGGTCCTCACCAGACATCACCGGCAACAACGTCGCCTATGAGCACAAACCCACCGTTGCTGGACCAGACAGGACGGGCAAAAAATGCTTTTCACTTACGAGTCGCGGTTTTGTCTCACCAGGGATGATGGTCAGAGTCGCATTTATCGTCGAAGGAATGAGCGTTACATTGAGGCATGTACTCTGGAATGGGATCGATTTGGAGGTGGAGGGTCCGTCATGATCTGGGGCGGTGTGTCACAGCATCATCGGACTGAGCTTGTTGTCATTGCAGGCAATCTCAACGCTGTGCATTACAGGGAAGGCATCCTCCTCCCTCATGTGGTACCCTTCCTGCAGGCTCATCCTGACGTGACCCTCCAGCATGACAATGCCACCAGCCATACTGCTCGTTCTGTGTGTGATTTCCTGCAAGACAGAAATGTCAGTGTTCTGCCATGGCCAGCAAAGAGCCCGGATCTCAATCCCATTGAGAACGTCTGGAACCTGTTGGATCGGAGGGTGAGGGCTAGGGCCATTCCCCCCAGAAATGTCCTTTAACTTGAAGGTGCCTTGGTGGAAGAGTGGGGTAACATCTCACAGCAAGAACTGGAAAATCTGGTGGAGTCCATGAGGAGGAGATGCACTGCAGTACTTAATGCAGCTGGTGGCCACACCAGATACTGATTGTTACTTTTGATTTTGACCCCCCCTTTGTTCAGGGACACATTATTCCATTTCTGTGAGTCACATGTCTGTGGAACTTGTTCAGTTTATGTCTCAGTTGTTGATTCTTGTTATGTTCATACAAATATTTACACATATTAAGTTTGCTTAAAATAAACGCAGTTGACAGTGAGGACGTTTCTTTTTTTGCTGAGTTTATGTACCTTCAAGAAGTACAGAGCGGGCTGCGGCAGGTGTCATAAACTGAAGTTGCATGTATGTGTGACCGAAAAAACAAAAGTTGTACTTCTCCTGTCACGGCCGTTAAAAGAAGAGGACCTAGGTGCAGCGTCGTGAGCGTACATTTTCCTTTTATAAATAAAAATGACGCCGAACAAAACAATAAATACTACAAAAACAAACCGTGAAGCTAAAGGCAATGTGCCCTAAAAAAAGTAAACTTCCCACAAACACAGGTAGGAAAAAGGGCAGCCTAAGTTTGGTTCTCAATCAGAGTCAACGATAGACAGCTGTCCCTGATTGAGAACCCTACCCGGCCAAAACATAGAACTACAAACATAGAACATAGAATACCCACCCCAACTCACGCCCTGACCAAACCAAAATAGAGACATAAAAAGGATCTCTAAGGTCAGGGCGTGACATCTCCTAGCAGCAGGATATTATGCTGGAAGCACGATCGTCCCCCTGCAAAGACAGACTAAGCTTTGAGAATATTTTTTTGTCTTTTGTTTTTAAGATTGTATTATTTACACTAGCATTTATTTTGAAAGTTTACACAAATACTGGTATGCTGAAAGCTATTGTGTAGGCTATTGTGTGTCCCAATGGCGCCGGAGTGGATGGCCTGCCGTTTTACGGGCTCCTAACCAATTGTGCTATTCTGTGTGGTTTTTTTGCGTTTTGTAACTTTTTTGGGACATAATGTTTCTGCTACTGTCTCTTATGACGGAAAATAGCTTCTGGACATCAGAACAGCTTTTACTCACCTCGGACTCGAGAAAGACATTTTCTTGAATGATTCGGAGGCAAAAGATTTACGACTTTTCCCGGACCAGGCCCAAATCCCGTCATTCGCATGAAGAGGAGATGCTGATACAGGGGCCGCATATCCGGATGCTTGTTGAGGATTCATCTGCAAGTTGACAAGCAACCTTTTTTTTGCCATACTGGCAAAGGTGCAATCACTGTAGAATAAACTTGATGAGCTCCGTTCGAGACTATCCTACCATTAAAAATGGTAATATCTTATGTTTCACTGAGTTGTGGCTGAACGAGGTCATGAATAACATACAGTTGGCTGGCTTTTCCATGCATCGGCAAGACAGAACAGCAACCTCCGGGAAGACAAGTGGTGGGGGTCTGTGTCTATTTGTCATTAACAGCTGGTGCACAATCTCTAATGTTAAGGAAGTTTCTAGGTTTTGCTAGCCTGAGATACAGTACCTCATGATAAGTTGTAGACCACACGATTTGCCAAGAGAGCCTTCATCTATATTTTTCATAGCTGTCTATTTACCTCCACAAACTGATACAGGCACAAAGACCTCACTCAACGAGCTGTGTAAGGCCATAAGCTAACAAGAGAATGCTCACCCAGAAGTGCAGCTCCTAATGGCCGGTGACGTTAATGCAGGAAAATGTAAATCCGTTTTATCTAAATTCTACCAGCATGTCACATGCAACCAGAGGGAAAAATAACTCTAGACCACCTTTACTCCACACACAGAGACAAGTACAAAGCTCCCCCTCGCCCTACATTTGGCAAATCTGACCATAATTCTATGTACCAGTGACTCGCTCAATACGGAAGTGGTCTTTTGACTCTGATACTAAGCTACAGGACTATTTTGCTTGCACAGACTGGAATATGTTCCGGGATTCACCTAATGGCATTAAGGAGTATACCACATCAGTCACCAGCTTTATCAATAAGTGCATCGACGACGTCATCCCCACAGTAGCCGTCGGTACACATGCCAACCAGAAGCCATGGATTATAGGCATCATCCGCACTAAGCTAAAGGCTAGAGCTGCCGCTTTCAAGGTGCAGGACACTAATCCGGACACTTGTAAGCAATCCCACTATACGAACCATCAAACAGCCAAAAAGTCAATACAGGACTTAGATTGAATCCAACTACACTGGCTCTGACTGTCACGCCTGCTCCCGCTTCTCCTCCCTCTGGCGCTCGAGAGTGCCAGAGTCCCCAACATTACCCACTCAAGCCACTTTCAGTACGCACACCTGCCTTTCCCTGTCACGCGCATCAGCGCTCAATGGACTCACGTGGTCTCAATTACTTGTGTAATTTCCTTCCCTATATCTGTCTGTTTCCTAGCTCTGTTCCCTGCTTCGGGATTGTTTGTCATATGTCCTTGTTTACTCGTGTGCTAACGGTGTTCCTGTCGTGTTCTTTGCCCATTCCTGAATAAATGTTTGACTCCCTGTACCTGTTTCTCCTGTCCGGCATCGGTCCTTGAAGAATCCCGAAGCCGTCACATGAAGCATCGAGGAGTAGTGGCATTCCGGTTGGTGGTAAGGTCGGTTCTGGGTTGCCGCCGATGGAACCGGGGTTGCCTAGCCAGCTCGTCGGGCTTTCACGCCTAGCTGGCTCAAGAGGTTTCCTTTCCCCGGTTGGCTTGGAAAGCGCCCATCCCACGTCGGGCCTCAGCCGGATCGCCAGGTCTTGTTCGCCCAGTCGGCTCGTCAGACTGTCACGTCTCCGTCGGATCATCGTGCTTCCACGTCGCTGCGGGATCGACAGGGGTTCATGCCTCAGCTGTCTCGCCAGGCTCCCACGCCCCTGCCTTTTCGTCGGGAGTTACCCCCAGCCGGCTTGCCCGGCGCCCATGTCTCGGCTGGCTCGCCCAGGTGGGACGTCGGGTGGCACCCCTAGAGGGGGGCATTCTGTCACGCCTGCTCCTGCTCTTCCTAATTTCCTTCCCTATATCTGTCTGTTCCCTAGCTCTGTTCCCTGCTTCGGGATTGTTTGTCAGATGTTCTTGTTTACCTGTGTGCTGACGCTGTTCCTGTCATGTTCTTTGTCCGTTCCTGAATAAATGTTTGACTCCCTATACCTGCTTCTCCTGTACGGCGTTGGTACTTACATTGACGCTCATCGGATGTGGCAGGGCTTGCAAACTATTACAGATTACCAACCCAGCTGTAAGCTGCCCAGTGGCGCGAGCCTACCAGATGAGCTAAATGCCTTCTATGCTTGCATCGAGACAAGCAACACTGAACCATGCATGAGAGCACCGGCTGTGTAATCACGCTTTCCATAGCCGATGTGAGAAAGATCTTTAAACAGGTCAACATTCCCAAGGCCAGATCAATTACCAGGATGCATACTCAGAGCATGCGCTGACCAACTGGCAAGTGCCTTCACTGGCATTTTCAACCTTTCCCTGACCAAGTCTGTAATACCTACATGTTTCAAGCAGACCACCATAGTCCAAGAACGCCAAGGTAACCTGCCTAAATGACTACGCCCTGTAGCACTCACGTATGTAGCCTGAGGTGCTTTGAAAGGCATGGCTCACATCAACACCATCATCCCAGAAACCCTATACCCACTACAATTCACATACCGCCCCAACATATCCACAGATGATCTCTATGGCACTCCACACTGCCCTTTCCCACCTGGACAAAAAAAACATCTACGTGAGAATGTTGTTCGTTGGCTATAGCTCAGCATTCAACACCATAGTGCCCTCAAAGCTCATCATTAAGCTAAGTACCCTGGGACTAAACACCTCCCTCTGCAACTGGATCCTAGATTTCCTGACGGGTGTCGTGGAATATTCTAATCAAGTGAGAGAGACTTCGTCCTTTCTTCAAACAATCATCTTTATTCAAAATGGATTCATTATTGCAATAATGAAACCATTGACCCAACAGTCCGAAGTGTGTGTTGCCGAGAGCTTAACTGATAATAAAAAAAACGGAGATCTTATATAGGACCTAAAAATGCTTAGGCAGGGCTGGTTCCACCCCTCCCATAAGCCACCTTGGTCCATCTCCTGGTTATCTGCACGGGATGTTGTTTTAACCCCAACCTGGCTTAGTTTCCCAGATGCCAGGAAGATGAGACAATGAGGGATTTTTCTAAACTCTTCCAGGATATCTCTATCTCGGGTCACACACACCACATCTTGTCTATGGAATGCCGGCTTTATGTTTTTATCACAAGTCATTGTCAGTTTAAGCTATCTCTAGCAGAACCCATTTACTTGACCATATGCCCAGACTAACTGCAAGAAGCTAGAGTGGAAACCATCTCTTTACAGAAACACAACATTTAAAAAACAGAAATGTCTTACTATTTGTTAAGTATATAATCATTAACTATTAATATCAAACAAATCAGGTAAATACATCATTTTTCTATCACACAGGCCACCACCAGGTGGTAAGGGTAGGCAAAAACACATTTGCCACACTGATACTCAACACTGGGGGCCCCTCAGGGGTGCATGCTTAGTCCCCTCCTGTATACTCCCTGTTCATCCACGGCTGCGTGGCCACACACGACTCCAACACCATCATTAAGTTTGTTGACGACACAACGGTGGTAGGCCTGATCACCGACAACAATGAGACAGCATATAGGGAGGAGGTCAGAGACTTAGCAGTGTGGTGCCAGGACAACAACCTCTCCCACATCATGAGCAAGACAAAGGAGCTGCTTGTGTACTACAGGAAAAGGAGGGCCGAGCACGCCGAGCACACCGTTCACATTGACGGGTCTGTAGTGGAGCGGGTTAAGAGCTTCAAGTTCCTTGTTGTCCACATCACTAACAAACTATCATGATCCAAACACACCAAGACAGTCACGAAGAGGGCACAACCATGCCTATTCCCCCTCAGGAGACTGAAAAGACTTGGCATGGGTTCTCAGATCCTCAAAAAGTTATACAGCTGCATCATCGAGAGCATCCTGACTGGTTGCATCACTGCTTGGTATGGCAACTGCTCGGCATCCGACCGCAAGGTGCTACAGATGGAGACTGTGTTGCACGGCCTGGTGCTGGCTTTTCACTCTCTATAGACAAATACACAATGTGAACAATAATGGACAGGCATACCTGTTAACAACCTAGATCAGTGTTTCCCAAACTTGGTCCTCGGGACCCCAAGGGGTGCATGTTTTGGATTTTTCCCTAGCACTACAAGGCTGATTCAAATAGTTAACTGATTATCAAGCTTTGATTATTTTAATCAGCTGTGTAGTGCTAGGGCAAAACCCAAAACGTGTACCCCTTGGGTCCCCAGGACCGAGTTAGGTTAATCTAGGTCAGCGTATCCAAAATGGCAGTGGCATGTATTCATGGATGCCAAGGGAAGCCAGACTTCCCCCAAAAATATGAATCTTTCGTCTCTCTGTGCTTCATCATTTTCTTTCAATTCGCAAGAGGCTGAATATATCACACAGGAGAAAGCATTAGAGTGAGCAAAACAGCGCCCCTCTGTCGCTCTACTTGTAGGCCATCTGTCTGGTCCAAACGAGTATGACATTGTTGCCCGTAGAATTGAAGGTAAGGGAAGCCAGCGAGCATTTGGCCTCCCTTGATAAAAGAAAGTATAAACAATTTGCCAATCAGCGTTGAGCTAAACTGAGCGAGCTCAACTGTGAATGGTCCTGGCACACCCCAAAAAAACTGTCAAGGGAAGCCAGCTTGGATTTTGGCGTCACTCCTATCAAATCACAGTGAGAGCATGCGTCACTGACAGAAAACTTGAATTGTTGCATTTCTTTGTGTTGTTCTCCTCCGGTGGCTAGCTAGCTAGCTAAAATTGCCCCTTTCCTAAATTAGCCATGGATGGAGATAGGGATTTGGACTTGTGGTTTTACTTAATTCTCCATACTGGCCAATGATTATAACGGCAATTCTGATCCAACCATTAATTCATACATTGTTGTGCCCCTGGCCTGAGAGGATGGACATTCAATATGTAGCTAGATGTAGAAGGCTAATGTTAACTAGCTAAGGTTGCCCTTGAATGGAAGATAGGCTAGCGAGCAAGCATTTTAGCCAGGTAGCCTAAGACAACAAAAAATAAAAGTGTGTAGTGTTCCAGAGTGATAGTGTCAGAGCTGCTAGGAGTACTGGGTGGAGGAGTCAAGCGCAGAGAGCAGGGTTTCAAGAAAGTGGATTTATTTTCCAGTTGACAGGGAAAACGATCATGCCCTAAACACACGGGCGCATGAAAAGACGAGTCCAAAAACACCGGACTAAACTGTCCAGAGAAAATAATAAAATCCACATAACAATCCAACACCAAATAACAGATAAACAAGCCCGCACAAAAGCCAGCGGGCTACCTGCCCTTAAATAGCCTACCCACCAAACTAAACTCAAAACAGGTGCACCCAATCAGCCCAAACTAACAGAAACAAAAAGAAAAGAATCGATGGCAGCTAGTAGGCCGGTGACGACGACCGCCGAGCGCCGCCCGAACAGGAAGAGGCACCATCTTCGGCGGGATTCGTGACAGTACCCCCCCTCTGACGCGCGGCTCCCGCAGCGCGCCGACCCCGGCCTCGAGGACGACCCGGAGGGCGAGGCGCAGGACAATCCGGGTGGCGACGGTGGAAATCAACCAAGAGGGAAGGATCTAAAATGTCTCTCCCCGGTACCCAGCACCTCTCCTCCGGACCGTACCCCTCCCAGTCAACGAGGTACTGTAGGCCCCTCACAAGGCGTCTCGAGTCCAGAATAGCTCGTACTGTGTACGCCGGGGACCCCTCGATATCCAGAGGGGGCGGAGGGACCTCCGGTACCTCACCTTCCTGAAGGGGACCAGCTACCACCGGCCTGAGGAGAGACACATGAAACGAGGGGTTAATGCGATAGTAAGAAGGGAGTTGCAATCTATAACACACCTCGTTTATCCTCCTCAGGACTTTAAATGGCCCCACACACTGCGGCCCCAGCTTCCGGCAGGGCAGGCGGAGGGGCAGGTTTCGGGTCGAGAGCCAGACCCTGTCCCCTGGTGCGAACACAGGGGCCTCACTGCGGTGGCGGTCAGCGCTCCTCTTCTGCCGTTCACTGGCCTGCCTGAGAGAGTCCTGGACTGCCCGCCAGGTCTCCCTAGAGCGCTGTACCCACTCCTCCACCGCAGGAGCTTCGGTCTGGCTCTGATGCCACGGAGCCAGGACCGGCTCAGAAACCTACCCACTTCCTGGTTCACTCTTTCCACCTGCCCATTACTTTCGGGGTGATACCCAGAGGTAAGGCTGACCGAGACCCCCAGACGCTCCATAAACGCCCTCCACACCCGGGACGTGAACTGGGAACCTCGATCAGATACGATGTCCTCCGGCACCCCGTAGTGCCGGAAGACGTGGGTAAATAGAGCTTCCGCAGTCTGTAGGGCCGTAGGGAGACCAGGCAATGGAAGGAGACGACAGGACTTAGAAAACCGATCCACAACGACCAGAACGGTAGTGTTCCCCTGAGACGGGGGAAGATCAGTCAGGAAATCTACCGATAGATGAGACCATGGCCGTTGTGGAACCGGGAGGGGTTGTAACTTCCCTCTCGGCAGGTGCCTAGGAGCCTTACTCTGTGCGCATACCGAGCAGGAGGAGACATAGAGTCTCACGTCCTTAGCCAAGTTGGGCCACCAGTATTTCCCCCTAAGACCCCGCACTGTCCTCTCAATCCCCGGATGACCCGAAGAAGGTAGTGTATGAGCCCACCGAATCAATCGATCACGAACACCAAGCGGTACGTACCTAAGGCCAGTCGGACACTGGGACGGCACAGGTTCTACCCTCAACGCCCGCTCGATGTCCGAAGAGACTGAATACCACCGGGGCCACCAGACAAGAGGCTGGAAGGATGGGAGTCGGATCGATGGGCCGGTCATCCGTGTCATAGAGACGAGACAGCGCGTCGGCCTTAGTGTTGAGGGAACCTGGTCGGTAAGAGATCGTAAATCTAAAACGAGTAAAGAACATGGCCCACCTAGCTTGACGCGGATTCAGTCTCTTCGCCTCTCGGATATACTCCAGATTGCGGTGGTCAGTCCAGATGAGAAAAGGGTATTTAGCCCCCTCAAGCCAGTGTCTCCACACCTTCAGGGCTTTTACCATAGCTAGTAACTCCCGGTCCCCCACATCATAGTTCCGCTCCGCCGGCTCCAGCTTCTTAGAAAAGAAAGCACAGGGACGGAGCTTCGGTGGTGTGCCCGAGCGCTGTGATAGCACGGCTCCAACACCAGCCTCGGACGCATCCACCTCCACTATGAACGCTAACGAAGGGTCCGGATGCGCCAACACGGGAGCCTCAGTAAACCTTGCCTTCAACTGGTTGAAGGCTCCATCTGCCTCGGCCGACCACCGTAGACGCACCGGCCCCCCCTTCAGCAGTGAGGTAATGGGCGCCGCCACTTGGCCAAAACCCCGGATAAACCTCCGGTAGTAATTGGCAAACCCTAAAAACCGCTGCACCTCCTTTACCGTGGTCGGAGTCGGCCAATTACGCACGGCGTTAACGCGGTCACACTCCATCACCACCCCCGAGGTGGAAATGCGATAACCCAGAAAGGAAACGGCTGGTTTGGAGAACACACATTTCTCAGCCTTGACGTATAGGTCATGCTCCAGCAGTCGCCTAAGCACCCTGCGCACCAGAGAGACATGCGCGGCGCGTGTGGCAGAATGGATCAAGATGTCATCAATATATACTACCACACCCTGCTCCTGCAAGTCCCTGAGAATCTCATCTACAAAGGATTGGAAGACGGCTGGAGCATTCTTCAACCCATACGGCATGACGAGGTACTCATAGTGGCCTGATGTGGTACTAAACGCTGTTTTCCACTCGTCTCCTCCCCGAATACGCACCAGATTATACGCGCTCCTGAGGTCCAGTTTTGTGAAAAAACGCGCTCCGTGGAATGATTCCATCGCCGTAGCGATGAGAGGTAGTGGATAACTAAATCCCACTGTGATTGAATTTAGACCTCGATAATCAATGCACGGATGCAGTCCTCCCTCCTTTTTTCTCACAAAAAAGAAACTCGAGGAGGCGGGTGACATGGAGGGCCGAATGAACCCTTGTCCCAGAGCTTCCGTGACATATGTCTCCATAGCCAACGTCTCCTCCTGTGACAATGGGTACACGTGACTCCTGGGAAGTGCAGCGTTCTCCTGGAGGTTTATCACGCAATCCCACCGTCGATGAGGTGGTAATTTGGTCGCTTCTTTCTTACTAAAAGCGATAGCCAAATCGGCATATTCTGGCGGAATGCGCACAGTGGAAACCTGGTCTGGACTCTCCACCGAAGTGGCACCGATGGAAACTCCCACACACCTACCTGAACACTCATCTGACCACCCCTGAAGAGCTCCCTGTCTCCAGGAAATGAGGGGATTGTGAATGGCTAGCCAGGGAACCCCCAACACCACTGGAAACCCAGGTGAATCAATAAGGTAAAAACTGATCTGCTCCCTATGATCCCCCTGGGTTACCATGTCCAGCGGAATTGTGGCCTCCCTGACCAGCCCTGACCCTAACGGTCGGCTATCTAGGGAGTGCACGGGAAAAGGTGGGTCTATCTGCACCAGCGGAATACCCAACTTACGGGCGAGTCCGCGATCCATAAAACTCCCAGCTGCGCCTGAGTCGACTAGCGCCTTATGCTGAAGAGAGGGAAAAACGCAGGGAAAAAAATAACCAAAAACATGTGACCAACAGGGAGCTCTGGGTGAGTCTTGTGCCTACTCACCTGGGGTGGCCGAGGAGTATTCCGCCTGCCATCCCGACTCCCAGATGGACTCCTCCAGCACCGGTCCGAAGTGTGTCCTCTCCGGCCACAGTAGGTGCAAGAGGAGCCACCTCCTCCGGTCCCCCTAGATGCAGCTCCTCCCAACTCCATCGGAGTTGGAGCGGGAGGGCTGGGAGGTGGAATGGACAGGACCCCCTCTGAACGCCCGCAGGCAGCTAGCAGGTTATCTAGTCGGATCGGCATGTCTATCAGTTCATCGAGGGAGAGTGTGGTGTCCCGACAAGCTAGCTCCCGGCGGACGTCCTCCCGGAGGCTGCAACGGTAATGGTCTATTAAGGCCCTGTCATTCCACCCCGCACCAGCAGCCAAGGTCCGGAACTCTAATGCGAAATCCTGGGCGCTCCTCGTCTCCTGTCTGAGGTGGAACAGACGCTCACCCGCCGCTCGGCCCTCTGGTGGGTGGTCGAACACCGCTCGAAACCGGCGGGTGAACTCCGAGTAGTGGTCCCAAGCCGAGTCTGGGCTGTTCCAGACTGCGTTGGCCCAGTCCAGGGCCCTACCCGACAAACAGGAGACAAGGAGGCTTACACTCTCCTCACCCGAGGGAGTCGGACGCACGGTAGCCAGGTAGAGCTCAAGCTGGAGCAGAAATCCCTGGCAACCAGCCGCTGCTCCATCGTACTCCCTCGGGGGGGTGAGACGCAATGTGCTGGTCCCAGCCAATGACACTGTAGGAATGGGTTGTGTCGTCTGCAGGGGAGCTGAAGGGGGCGTCGGGAGACCACTCCTCTCCCATTGTTCCATCCTCTCCATCATCTGGTCCATCGCTGACCCGATACGATGAAGGACAGCTGTATGATGATGGACGCGCTCCTCCATAGTTGGGAGAGGGGTGGTCGCTGCTTCTGCTGACTCCATATGTGGTGCGGGCTTCTGTCAGAGCTGCTAGGAGTACTGGGTGGAGGAGTCAAGCGCAGAGAGCAGGGTTTCAAGAAAGTGGATTTATTTTCCGGTTGACAGGGAAAAAACGATCATGCCCTAAACATACGGGCGCATGAAAAGACGAGTCCAAAAACACCGGACTAAACTGTCCAGAGAAAATAATAAAATCCACATAACAATCCAACACCAAATAACAGATAAACAAGCCCGCACAAAAGCCAGCGAGCTACCTGCCCTTAAATAGCCTACCCACCAAACTAAACTCAAAACAGGTGCACCCAATCAGCCCAAACTAACAGAAACAAAAAGAAAAGAATCGATGGCAGCTAGTAGGCCGGTGACGACGACCGCCGAGCGCCGCCCGAACAGGAAGAGGCACCATCTTCGGTGGGATTCGTGACAGATAGACCGTTTCATCCACATGAAAGAGAGGATGGCATTGGCATTTTCTCTTCAAGTAGGGTGAATCAACATGTTTTTCTACTTGCACAAACGAGCACGTACACACACACGCACACACACACAGAAATCAGAACCATGGACAGCTACATCATATTTATCTTACGTTGATTGGACTAAATTGTTTTTGGTATCTTTTAGTTGTCACTAAGCAGGGGTGATTTAGTGATGTTGAAATAGTGCTGGAATAGTGGAGACAACTCCTGTTTTCTTTGCGACTTGTGTTAACTCTCTATGGTTCTAAAACAATAGTTGTTTAGTAGTCCGAAAATGTCGGAAACATTAACTTGCTTGACCATGCTGTAGGTCATGTAACTGTCCGTTAAATGCAATATGCTTTGTGAACTTCACTGGACAGAGATTGCTATCCGGTTTTGTGATAAAACAAAGGTGTGTTTGAATTTATTCTGCCGCTGTCTTCTTATTGTCTCTGCCTTTAGGCCTATACAGTATATCAAGGTTGCAAGACATTTGAATTAAAAGGAAAACTCATAGGTTGTAAAATGGCTTCTTTTTTTTGTGTCTGTCTGAAGCCATATTACAACCTATGAGTTTTCCTTTACAGGCTCCGGACTGGAGAGCGTCGCTGGAAGCTATGGACTGAAGGGCGCCTCTGGAGGTTCCAGACTGGAGGGCGACACTGGAGGCTCCGGACTGGAGGGCGACACTGGAGGCTCCGGACTGGAGGGCGACTCTGGAGGGTCCGGACTGGAGGGCGATTCTGCAGGGAGGAGACCCAGAGACAGCCTGGTGCGTGGGGCTGCCACAGGGCCCACCAGGCTGGGGAGACTTACAGGAGGCCTGGTGCGTAGAGGAGGCACCGGATGAACTGGGCTGTGGGGGAGCACTGGAGCTCTGGTGCGCAGCCTTGGCACCACTCCTCCAGGCTGAATGCCCACTTTAGCCCGGCCCCTCCAGAGTGCAGGCACAGGTCGAACCGGGCTGTGGGGGAGCACTGGAGATCTGGTGCTTAACACTCGCACCTCTCCATTAGGCTCAATGCCCACTTTCGCCCGGCACAGGCGGAGGGCAGGCATAGGCCGATCTGAACCCTCCCAGCGCCCCGGAGACACAGTACGCAGAGCCTGCGCAGGATACCCTGGGCCGAAACGACGCACCGGAGACCAAACGCGCTGAGCTGGCACAATCCGCCCTGTCTGGATGCCCACTTTCGCATGGCACTTGCGGGGGGCTGGCATATAGCGCTCCGGGCTATGAGTGCGCACTGGAGACACTCTGCGCTTTACCGCATAACACGGTGCCTGACCAGTACCACGCTGCTTCCGGTAAGCACGGGGAGTTGGCTCATGTCTATCGCCTGACTCCGCCAATCTCCCCGTGTGCCCCCCCCAAACATTTTTTGGGGGGCTGCCTCTCGTGCCTGCTGCGCTGCCTTGCCTCATATCGCCGCCTCTTCGCTTTAGCTCCCTCCAGCTCTTTTTTTCGGGCGGCGATATTCCCCAGCCTGTCTCCAGGGTCCCTTACCGTCCAATATCTCCTCCCATGTCCAGGAGTCCTGAACCCTCTGCTCCTCCATACCACGCTGCTTGGTACTTTGGTGGTGGGTAGTTCTGTAACGGTCGTCGAATGTAGAACAGGAATCGGACCAAAGCGCAGCGTGGTAAGTGTTCATGCTTTTTATTAAACTGAATACTAAAATAACAAAATAACAAAGAGAATGAATGAACCGAAACAGTCCTGTCAGGTGCAGAAACACAACACAGAAAACAACTACCCACAAAAACCATGTGGGAAAAAGCTACCTAAGTATGGTTCTCAATCAGAGACAACAATAGACAGCTGCCTCTGATTGAGAACCACACCAGGCCAAATACAAAGAAATACAAAACATAGAAAATGAACATAGAATGCCCACCCAAATCACACCCTGACCAAACCAAAATAGAGACATAAAAAGGGCATGACAGATGCACTCTTGGAGCAAAACCGATTGTGTTTTGTATGGGAAAATATTGAGCTCACAAGTCCTTTGTGAGCTGCCTTGCCAGCTAGTAAATGTTAGCTCACCATTTGTGTAGTCCAGTGGCGACCCGTCATTCAGGGCAGGTGGGGCAGAGCCAAGAGTGTGCAAAGCTGTCATCAAGGCAAAGGGTGGCTACTTTGAAGAATCTCAAATATAAAATATACTTTGATTTGTTTAACACTTTTTTGGTTACTACATGATTCCATATGTGTTATTTCATAGTATTGATGTCTTCACGATTATTCTACAATGTAGGAAATAGTCCACATTTTGACTGGTACTGTATATAACATTAACAAACGGGTAGCCTAAACAATTCTCACAATGACACAATAAATGCGTACGATTTGTCAGGAGACAGAAACATGCCTTTATTGCGTCTTCGCCACACACCCATTCCCTCGTTCTTGTTGTCAGATTTGTTTTGAAATTATACTCAATACACATAGCCTAATCTTTACAACATTAACAAACAAAGTGCTCGGTTCTAGGTCCTCTCCTCTTCTCTCTATACGCCAAGTCACTTGGCTCCGTCATATCCTCACATGGTCTCTCCTATTATGCGGATGACACTCAACTACTTTTCTCCTTCCACCGTTCTGACACCCAGGTGGTGACACGCATCTCTGCGTGCCTTGCTGGTATGAAAATGACGCCGATAGAGGGGGCTGCCATGCTTCTAGCTCTCAGGAAACTGCAGTATTTAGTTTTTTTATGTATTATTTATTATGTTATTAGCCCAGAAAATGTTTTGTGTTATTACATACAGCCAGGAAGAACTACTGGATATCAGAACTCACCAGCACTACCAGCATTACGACCAGGAATATGACTTTCCCGAATCGGATCCTTCGTTCACACCCCCCAGGGCAATTGAACTGATTCCAGAGGCCAACCCAGAACACCGCCGGTGGAGGAGAGGTACTCAGAGTGGTCTTCTAGTCCGACTTAGGAGGAGCGCACACCACCCACCGCTTCCGAGTATATTACTCGCTAATGTTCAGTCTCTGGATAATAAATTGACAAGCTCAGGACTTGTCAACTTTTCAGAGAGACATCAGGGATTGTAACATCCTCTGTTTCACGGAAACATGGCTCTCTTGGGATATACAGTCTGAGTCCATCCAGCCAATTGGGTTCTCAGTTCATCGCGCAGGCAGGAATAAATATCTCTCCAGAAAGAAGAAGGGTGGGGGTGTATGTTTCATGATTAACGACTCATGGTGTGATTGTGATAACATACAGGAACTCAAGTCCTTTTGTTCACCGACCTAGAATACCTAACAATAAATGCCGACCGTATTATCTCCCAAGATAATTCTTATCACGAATATTACCGAAGGTGGCCCCCCTTCCCGTTCGGGTGGTGCTCGGTGGTCGTCGTCCGATCTTTTTTTCCATTTTCGTTTGGTTTTGTCTAATTGTTTTCACCTGTTCATTGTTGGGTTGTTAGGGTGGTGTTATTTAAGTTCGTTTAGCCCGCTTATGTTTGTGCGGGCTTGTTTTCTGTATGGTTAAGAGGTGTTCGTGTTAGTTGGGTTTTTCGTTGTCCTGATTATTTACCAGTGTGTACTTAAGTGGAGTTTATTACGCCTATGTTTGGCGTTACCCTTTGTACCTTTTTTGGTTGGACATTAAAGCGTGTTTTTCCCCGTATCCTTTGCTCTCTGCGCCTGACTCCACACCCATTCACTCTTTGAACATTACAATTCTCTTCTGTTACAGTCACATCCGTGTATATCCCCCCTCAAGCCAATGCCACAACGGCCCTCAAAGAACTTCACTAGACTTTATGCAAACTGGTAACCACATACCCTGAGGCCGCATTTATTGTAGTTGAGGATTTTAACAAAGCAAATTTGAGAAAAAGGCTGATGGAAGTTGTATCAACACATTGACTGTAGCACTCTCGCTGCTAAAACACTCAACCAATGCTACTCCAACTTCCGGGATGCATACATGGCCCTCCCCCGCCCTCCTTTCGGCAAATCTGACCACGACTCCGTTCCTATAGGCAGAAACTCAAACAGGAAGTACCCGTGCTAAGGACTATTCAACACTGGTCTGATGAATCGGAATCCACGCTTCAAGATTGTTTTGATCACGTGGATTGGGATATGTTCCCGGGTAGCTTATGTCATGCAATAAAATGCAAATTAATTACTTAAAAATCATACAATGTGATTTTCTGGATTTTTGTTTTAGATTCCATCTCTCTCAGTTGAAGTGTACCTATGATAAAAATTACAGACCTCTACATGCTTTGTAAGTAGGAAAACCTGCAAAATCGGCAGTGTATTAAATACTTGTTCTCCCCACTGTATATGTGCAGATGAGGATGTGCAAGTAGAAATACTAGTGTGCAAAAGAGCAGAAAAACAAAAACAAATATGGGGATGAGGTAGGTAGTTGGTTGGATGGGCTTTTTACAGATGGGCTGTGTTACAGCTGCAGCGATCGGTAAGCTGCTCTGACAGCTGACTCTAAAAGTTAGTGAGGGAGATATCAGTCTCCAAATTTTTTGCAATTCATTCCAGTCATTGGCAGCAGAGAACTGGAAGGAAAAGCGGCCAAATGAGGTGTTGGCTTTGGGGATGACCAGTGAAATATTCCTGCTGGAGCGCGTGCTAAGGGTGGGTGTTGCTATGGTGACCAGTGAGCTGAGATAAGGTGGAGCTATACCTAGCGAAGACTTATAGACACCTGGCGACGAATATGTAGCGAGCACCAGCGAACGAGAGCATACAGGTCGCAGTGGTGGATAGTATATGGGGCTTTGGTAACAACACAGTGTCCCAAGAAGGGCCAGCTGTATACTGGTGTCGTCTGCGTAGAGGTGGATCAAAGAGTCAGAGCGACATCATTGATATATACAGAGAAAAGAGTCGGCCTGAGAATTGAACCATATGGCACCCCCATAGAGACTGCCAGAGGTCCGGACAACAGGCCCTCTGATTTGACACACTGAACTCTCTGAGAAGTAGTTAGTGAACCAGGTGAGGCAGTCATTAGAGAAATCAAGGCTGTTGAGTCTGCTGATAAGAATACGGTGATTGACAGAGTCGAAAGCCTTGGCCAGGTCGATGAAGATGGCTGCACAGTACTGTCTTTTATCGATGGCGGTTATGATATCGTTTAGGACCTTGAGCGTGGTTGAGGTGCACCCTTGACCAGCTCGGAAACCAGATTGCACAGTGGAGAAGGTACGGTGGGATTCGAAATGGTCAGTGATCTGTTTGTTCACTTGGCTTTCGAAGACTTTAGAAAGGCAGGGCAGGATGGATTTAGATATGTAACAGTTTGGATCTAAAGTTTCTCCCCCTTTCAAGGGGGGATGACCGCGGCCGCTTTCCAATCATTAGTATTCTCAGACGATACGAAAGAGAGGTTGAACAGACAAGTAATAGTGGTTGCAACAATGGCGGCGGCTAATTTTAGGAAGAGAGGTTCCAGATCGTCTAGCCCAGCTGATTTTTAGGGATCCAGATTTTGCAGCTCTTTCAGAACATCAGCTGTCTGGATTTGGGTGAAGGAGAAGCGGGGGAGGGGGGCTTGGGCCAGTTGCTTCGGGGGGTGTAGAGCTGTGTGTCGGGGTTGGGGTAGCCAGGTGTAAAGCATGGCCAGCCGTAGAGAAATGCTTATTGATATTCTCGATTTCTTCCAAAGTTGTGGCAAAATGGCTTAAGGATAACAAAGTCAAGGTATTGGAGTGGCCATCACAAAGCCCTGACCTCAATCATCAAAAGAATTTGTGGGCAGAACTGAAAAAGCGTGTGCGAGCAAGGAGGCCTGCAAACCTGACTCAGTTACACCAGCTCTGTCAGGAGGAATGGGCCAAAATTCACCCAACTTATTGTGGGAAGCTTGTGGAAGGCTATCCGAAACGTTTGACCCAAGTTAAACAATTTAAAGGCAATGCTACCAAATACTTATGGAGTGTATGTAAACTTCTGACCCACTGGGAATGTGATGAAAGAAATAAAAGCTGAAATAAATTATTCTCTTTACTATTATTCTTAAAATAAAGTGGTAATCCTAACTGACCTAAAACAGGGAATTTTAACATGGATTAAATGTCAGGAATTGTGAAAAACTGAGTTTAAATATATTTGGTGTATATAAACTTCTGACTTCAACTGTATATCTCAGCTTGGATGTCGGCCCACCACCTCAAGGTCAACCTCGAAAAAATGGAACTGCTCTTCCTCCCGGGGAAGGCCTGCTGCTCAAAGACCTTTCATCACCTCTCATCACGGTTGACAACGCCACAGTTTCGCTCTCCCAGAGTGCAAAGAACCTTGGCGTGACACTGGACAACACCCTGTCGTTCTCTGCAAACATCAAAGCAATGACTCACTCCTACAGATTCATGCTCTACAACATCCGTAGGGTACAACCCTACATCACACAGGAAGAGGTGAAGGTTCTAATCCTGGTACTTGTCATCTCCCATCTGGACTACTGCATCTCTCTGTTGGCTGGGCTCACCGCTTGTACCATCAAACTCCTGCAACTTATCAAGAACGCTGCAGCCCGCCTGGTTTTCAACCTTCCCAAGTTCACCTATGTCACCCCGCTCCTCCGCACACTTCACTAGCTTCCAGTCGAACCTCGCATCCATAAAAGACCATGGTGTTTGCCTACGAATCAGCAAGAGGAACTGCCCCTCCCTACCTTCAAGCTATGCTCAAACCCTACAAACCAACCCGAGCAATCTGTTCTGCCACCTCTGGTCTCTTGGCCCTCCCACCCCTGTAGGAGGTAGCTCCCGCTCAGCCCAGTCCAAGCACTTCTCTGTCCTGGTAGCCCAATGGTGGAACCAGCTTCCCCCTGAAGCTAGAAGAGCAGAGTCCCTGCCCATCTTCCGAAAGCACCTGAAACCCTACCTCTTCAAAGAGCATCTTAAATAAATCCCCCTCCTCACTTACGTCTACATGACGTGTACGTGTCATGTGATGTGAACGCATCGGCAGTTTTGATGCCTTACAAAAAACTTGGCTGAATTGACAGTCAATGTTAATTTATAGCAGTATCCTATGGCGCTAGGAAGACGTTAGGTGACTTGGTGAGAGGTATCAGTAGCTTCACTAGGCTTAATTTTGGCAAGAATCACTCTCCATACGAGATAGCCAAACAGCGCCCATCTGTCTTACTATATGTAGTACAATGTATCTGATCCTGTCTGGCCAGAAAAACACAGAAAACATTTTTATACGCAACATGCAACATTTTCTGTGATTTTACTGTGTTACAGTTCATATTAGGAAATCAATCAATGCAAATAAAGTAATTAGGCCCTAATCTATACATTTCACATGGCAGGGAATACAAATATGCATCTGTTGGCTACAGACACCTTTAACAGAAAACCAGTCAGTATCTGGTGTGACCACCATTTGCAGCATGACACATCTCCTTCGCATCGAGTTGATCAGGCTGTTGATTGTGGCCTGTGGAATGTTGTCCCACTTCTCTTCAATGGATGTGCGAAGTTACTGGATATTTGCGGGAAGTGGAAAATGCTGTTGTACACGTCAATCCAGAGCATCCCAAACATGCTCAATGGTTGTCATATCTGGTGAGTATGCAGGCTATGGAAGAATTGGGACATTTTCAGCTTGCAGGAATTGTGTACAGATCCTTGCGACATGGTGCCGTGCATCATCATGCTCAAACATGAGGTGATGGCGGCGGATGAATGGCATGACAATGGGCCACAGAATCTCATCATGGTATCTCTGAGCATTCAAATTGCCATCGACAAAATGCAATTATCTTCGTTGTCCGTAGCTTATCCCATACCATAACCCCACCGCCACCATGGGGCACTCTGTTCACAACGTTGACATCAGCAAAATGCTAGCCCACACAACGCCTTACACATTTCTTTGGCAACAGCTCTTGTCGTGGCAGAATCAGATTTAGCTAAGTAACATAGATCGATAAGATGTTATTTTCATCATATGCTTGTGAGATACTTGTCATTAGAATCTTCTGAGCTAGGGATTGGTAACTTGGGGCCAGAGAGGGGAGAGGTCAGGCTTGTCTTAATAAGTCAATGTATCTGTTAAACCATGTGGTACTAAGTAGAATATCAGAAGGGGAGGAGGACAGAGTGGAACGTTGGTTTCTTATGGGAACGTTGTTTGTAACTATTCCTAAACCATGGGATGGAGTTATTAATTGGGGAACCAGTTAGTTATCTCATACAATGTCTGTACGCCAGTCACTCCCTACTTTTCTCATAGGGGGAAGGAGTTTGGCCGTGTTTGGAACCATTGTATGTCCCCTCTGAGGTTGCCCTTATCTTGACCTAGTATTTGACCTAAGGGGCTCACTGTCTGATTTTGAGTTTGTCCAGGTTTGGGAGTATCTAGAAATGACAATTGATATATGCCATTGGATGAGGTAATGTTTTGGTAGACAGTGAAGTATCAAGCATGAGATTTAAACCTTGTCTTGGGAGATCAAACTGAACGATGATTTATAGCTGATGCTGTCTAGCGAGAGGATACTCCTCTTTCGGGTAAAGGATTCTTTGTAAGTTGAGAGGGGTGTATCTTGGCTATAAATGAAACTAAGAATTGTTTCATAAGGACTCTCAGAGAATTCATTTATAGACACTGAATTGATCTGAGAGTCATTAAAGGGCTTTGGTGAAGCTTGTATATATATATTAAAGATGGAATATATAATTTAACTCTGACTTGTGTGTGGTTGGCTCTCTCTCTCTCTTTATTGAGTAATACAGGAAATTTCCACGACACTCTAGTGGCCATTCCTGCAGTCAGCATGCCAATTCAAATCAAATCACATTTTATTGGTCACATACATATGTTTAGCAGATGTTATACAATAAAGCATGCTCTCTCAACTTGAGACATCTGTGTCATTGTGTTGTGACAAAACTGCACATTTTAGAGTGACCTTTTATTGTCCCCAGCACAAGGTGCACCTGTGTAATGATCATGCTGTTTAATCAGCTTCTTGATATGCCACACCTGTCAGGTGGATGGATTATCTTGGCATAGGAGAAATGCTCACTAACAGAAATGTAAACAAATATGGAACCTTAACCTTATGTATGGAACATTTTGGGGAACTTTTAATTCAGCTCATGAAACATTTGACCAACACTTTACATGTTGCGTTTATATATTTGTTCATTGTAGTATGACATGCCATACTGTTTTTGTCCAGACAGCATGGGATACATTGTCTACACATACTGACACAGTGGGGCGCTGTTTTCTCTTGATCAGATGCTGTATCTGAGATTGATGCGTCTTTCTGTCAGCGCGCGTCTTGGTCAAATACAGTATCAATATTTCTTTATTTTATATGGACGGGCAAGGAGGTATGGTAGGGCGGGCCAGGCCCCCTAAGGCCCGCCCTGCACTTTGCCATTATGGGGTATTGTGTGTAGATGACCGAGGAAAATAATCTATTTAATCCATTTTGAATTCAGGCTGTACCGCAACAAAATGTGAAATAAGTCAAGGGGTATGAATACTTTCTGAAGGCACTGTACAACTCTTCCATAAAATACAGTATATGTTTTAACTTGTTTTCTTTTGGAAGGCAGATAAAGTGTTTTTATCAAAAGCAATCATGTGAAAACACAGACTCCTACTTATTACTCCACATGTTTAACCTACGTCACTTCTGTTTTGAGATGACTTTTTGCCAGAACCAGGCACCAGGCTCACGCCTGGGAGGCAGCCCGGTTCCAAATAGAATGTAATCAACGCTCACCCGATTCAATCCCATCAATATCAATACAGGAAGTAAACCACTAATTCAAGCCCAATATGCTGATAGGTTGTATGGTCTCAAATCAAGCAAAGAACCTAGTGTATGAAGAACATAGCCATCTGCTGTATTGTTCAGCCCACCCCCTCATTATGAGTAGGATTAGAATGTTCATGATTTGCTCATTATAAAGAACAATGAATGGTACAGCCAAGAGTAAATAAAGTTGAGACATGAATCCTGTGACGTCATATCAGTTTGATTGACAGCTGTTGACTCTTGAACACACCCCTAAAGTTTCACATAAACATTAAACCAAAGCAAAATATGTGTATAACTAAACCAAGATAGACCACACCCTGTGGTTTCCAATGGCAACAAATTAGTCATAGTGGGCAGAACAGGCAAGGAGGTGGGAAGAGCCAAGCACGACCTAGCGAGGTCCTATTTGCCTGTTCTAGCAAACATCTGCATATTTCCGTTAGGGAACGCCTACTCTGTGAAGTGCGCGTCTGCATTAACTCAATTCGCCTTTGCACTCCTTGTAAACAACGCACTTTTAAAAAACTTTGACAAAGGGAAAAGTCTACAAAACCTATTCCACTCTGTTCAAAACAGATTGTAGTGTTGCGAACACAAAACTATATTGAGATCAAATGTTTCATCGATGAGAAAATGTGCAGAATGTCGGCCAAAATCCATCTCTTTCCATCTTCTACCACTGCTGACCACTGGGCTTCCTCTCACTACCAAATTTGGTAGTGTGTGGAAACGCCAAGCGGAGGCTTCACATTTATATATCCGGTGAAATATCTGTCACATTGGTCCTTCTGCGCCAAAGCCGTCCTGGTTCAACCGCAGATGGTGCGGTCCATCCAAGAGCTAACCAATAGCATCAAGCGTTGTTATCACACAGAGAGAAAAAAACCTGACAGTCGCCATGATGCTTGTTTGTTCCTTGTGATACAGCAGCGGAAACGAGAAAGTAGAAACAAAAGAGAGCACACACTCGTCCTCGCGATACAGATTGGTATGCGTTTGCAGGTAAAATCAACACAAGCGACGAGTTGCTTCGGGTGAAACAGATCCACAACTCAACTGTTTTCAATTATTGCTGCATAGGTGTTTCATAAAGTGCTACTTATGCATATATGAAGTCGGACAAGTTCGAAAAATGTAGATACCTAGCTTAGCTAGCCAACATTAGCTTTCAGCGGTGATTTCCATTAGGAATAGCCAGCATAGTTACGCTAGCTAGTTAGCCATAAGTGAGCTAGTTAGTTGCTACTCTGTCAGCCTAGCGTGTTATGGTCAGATACATCTAGAATAATATGCAGCCGTTAATATCTTCTCAATTCATTGGTTAGGTAACTATATCAGCTAACTATAATTCTCACGAAGTTATGTTGTAGCGGACGGCCGTTCGTTGGCTAATTTGCTAGTTAGCCCCTAACAGTAGCTAAAATTCTAAGCTATCTAGCTAAGTCCATTTTTCCTGACCCGATGCCGGCCTCAACGCGCCACCCAATTGTCTATCTAGCCGACCAGTTTGTGTTCTCTAACTATTTAGTGGTGGTTATTGCTCTGTGCGGCCTGTTGTGTAGAACTAACGTTAGTTGGCTGGCTAACTAGGTAACCGAGCTGTTGCAATGAGTATTATAAGTTCAACTTTATTGATTTCCCTCGCTGCTAAGTTGTAAAGCAACGCATTCTCATTGAACCGGATTTATTTCTGCAATTAGTATCAGCAGCCAGCCAATAATATGGCCACATCTTTGAGCCTCATTTCCAGAAGTTGTCAGAATCAAGCGAAGCCCTCTTGAAAAGTTACGTTCCTCTTTGCATGTTTGTAAAGTACCTAGAAAGTTGCTAGTGAACAGTCACTTTCAAAATGTCCGTTTTGTGCAATGGATATCTAATTGCGTTTGACATGCATGTTATCAGTGGATAGATATAATGTTCAGTTACTTAAAAAACTTTCCCCCAGTGTTACAGCAGGAATGCCCAAGGAAAAATATGAACCGCCAGACCCCAGGCGGATGTACACTATCATGTCAACTGAGGAGGCAGCCAATGGAAAGAAGTCTTACTGGGCTGAGCTGGAAATCACAGGTGAGCATTGCAGGGGGGTGGCCCAGAGGCTGTGGAGGGGTGCTGTTCTCATATTAGGACTCAGCAAGTGAGGATGCTCTAGTCTAGGCCAGTTTATCAACCATTTTTGTTCAGTGACCAGCATTCTCGTGCTTAGAGGATAAGGTCCTCTGTTTTATAAGCCTGTATATTGGTTTGACTTGCAAGTCCAGCATGATTGTTTACTCATGTATTAGATAGAAACAAACCTGTATCTGCTTTGCATGAAAAGCCACCACAGAGACATGACTCAACTGTGTGTTTATCTACCCCTCCTCATATCTCTCTCCAGGTAATGTCAGGAGCCTGAGCCCATCTCTGTGGACTCTGACCCACCTCACTGCCCTACATATTGCTGACAACTGTCTGTCACGCATCCCACCCGACATTGCCAAACTACACAACCTGTTGTACCTGGATCTGTCGTCCAATAAGATCAGGAGCCTGCCGGCAGAGCTCGGCCACATGGTGTCTCTCAGGTGAGCTGCTGGGAACCGCACTTCCCAGTATTCACTTTGTTCTAAACGTGTCACTAGTTGGTGCCTGAGAATAACCGTTGCCTGTTGGGCTCACAGAGCATTTACTTTTGCCTGTATAGATCACTGGTCAATGTGTTTATGGTTTATGGGAAAGTTGAGGAAGGGGCTGTATTGTCACAGGGGCTTGTCTCTGACACTTGTGTTTCCCTGTGTCTGTCCTCAACAGGGAGCTGCTTTTAAATAACAACCAGTTGCGGGTTCTGCCATTCGAATTGGGGAAACTGTTTCAGTTACAAACACTGGGGTTGAAAGGTGAGTGTGGCTTATCGTCTTGGTAACCCTTCCGTTCTGGGGACTCTATTGTAGATCCCGTTGCATAAAAAATAAATAAAAATGTAATTCAACGTTGTCTTCATTCCTGCTCCTATCAGGAAATCCACTTGCACAAGAAATCATGAGCCTGTACCAGGAGCATGATGGCATGAGGAAACTGTTGAACTACCTGTTGGACAATCTGGCAGGTTCAATCAAATGCAGTAAGTCACCCTCTTTCTCACATGACGTTTTAGCAAAAATTACTAATGGCTAACATGGACAACTCCTCCTGTCCCCAGCCCCCACAGAGCAGCCCCCGTCACGGTCGTGGATCGCACTCCAGGAGCCGGACCAGACGAGACCTTCTGGTGAGAGACCAGCAGACAGTCCCTGTACACGTGTGCACACACACACACACAGGCTGTTTTCCTAAAGAAGTTAAATCCGCTAAGTGTTTTGTTTCCTTGCCACAATACTACTGAGTATCGCGATACTGTTAAATTCCCGGCCCTAAAATAAGGATACACTGAATAAGGTTCTATATCCTACGTCTCTCCCTCCGTGTCCTCCCTCTCAGCGTTGTTCTCAGTGATGTGCTACAATGTGCTGTGTGATAAGTACGCCACGCGCCAGCTCTATGGCTACTGCCCTTCCTGGGCCCTCAATTGGGAATACAGGAAGAAGTCCATCATGCAGGAGATCATGAACTGCAACGCTGATATCATCAACCTACAGGTATGTGGGTAAACCTCGACCCAGTGTTAAACAACTCCTGTTGCAGTCATTTTGGTTTCTCTCTGGCAAGTCATTAATCAATGAACCTGATTTCCCTGCTACATGTTTTGGGTACATTAAGTCATCTGTCCACTTTAATGTATGGATTTTGATTTATTTTCTACAGGAAGTGGAGACGGAGCAGTACTACCAGTATTTCCTGCCAGAGCTGAAGGAGCACGGCTACGAGGGCTTCTTCAGCCCAAAGTCTCGAGCCAGAACCATGCACGAGTCAGACCGCAAACATGTGGACGGGTGCGCAGTTTTCTACAGGACAGAAAAGTGAGTGCACCGGAGGAGCACTGTCAATGCTTTCTTTTCTTTTTTTTCTCCACACAATGCTCATTGACTTGTTGCTAATAAAAGGCTGTACATGATGACGTAAAAAACACTTTTGCAGTTATGTTCCCACGTACCGAAAAAAAACAAAAAAACAATAGAAGTTAAATTTAACTCTACTGGTGGTTTTGTATCAAACCGTTGTGGTGATATAAATATAGCAAACTTGACCAATCTGGTTTTGGCGCATGCTCTCTCGACAACAGTTTGCTGATAAAGTGGATAGCTTATGTGGATGAGCAAGATCATTTTATTTGATAATTGTCAGCCGATTACAGATCATGTCACCAGCGTTCAAATAGCCTAACCTAGATATTTAGCCTATTGGAGATTTGCATGATCACTGTGCACTTAACCGCCATGTGAAGTTCATCATAATTGATTTCATCTGCCTAATAAACCTAATGCTTTTCCACGTTGTGGTGGTAGGTGTTTCCGCCACCATATCTCACATAATGAATTTTAATAACACAAAGATCCCACCATGTCAAACGAACAAATTGTCAGTTGACAATTCTAAAATTGTACCAACGTTTCCTGTTTCCATCAGCCCTGTTGTGAACTTTTTTTATGCGTCAGGTTATTCATCCACATGAAATAGTTGGATGGAAACCTGGTTACTTATCACATCTTGCTTCGTCTGTTTCTCTGCCCGTCTCTCTTTCCCCCTTGCCGCCTTCCCTCAGGTTCGGTGTGGTGCAGAAACACACGGTAGAGTTTAACCAGCTGGCCATGGCTAACTCTGAAGGCTCTGAGGCCATGCTCAACAGGGTTATGACCAAGGACAACATCGGAGTGGCCGTACTGCTGGAGGTCCGCAAGGAAATGATGGAGGAGTCCTGTGAGTGTTATGTCTCTTTTCAAACCATAGACCCTACACCTAGTTATGGCCCTCTCCCTTTTCTCACCCTAGACCAGTGATGGGCAACTTTTGATGGGGGTGTGGGCCACAAATAAATCTGAAGTCATCACGAGGGGCCGCAGTGGCAAGCTGGACTTTGTACCCACGTCATACCCACACATGCAGTCAGAGCCAGCCCTAGCCTTTTGGGGCCCCTAAGTTAACTTTTGTTGTTGGGGGGGGGTGGCACCCACCTTGCTAGCAAAACATTTTAGCGGCCACCGTCCTGACAGAGGAGAACTAACGTTTTGCAGTTCATTTCCAGCAGTTCTACACATTTTGTCATGGGGTGGAGAGAAATGTTTGCAGTGATATGAGTGACTAAATCAATGTGGGCCCCCTGGTCAGTAATTTGACCATGATTACTACAAGTTTAGATGGCTGCCTAAACTAATTTACCAATCTAAATATTTTTTTTGCTGACATGGGCTAATTGAGTGACTGTCAGTGACTGCCATAACAAGAGGAACTGCTGCTGCACAACCAAATTACAACTTGTTTTCTACTATTCTAACTCCCAACATTAGGTTGAGACCCCGACTGAGTTCCAAACAATTGAGATATATACATACATACAGTACCAGTTAAGTTTGGAAACCTACTCATTCAAGGGTTTTTATTTTTACTATTTTCTACATTGTAGAATAATAGTGAAGACAACACTTTGAAATAACACATGGAATCATGTAGTAACCAAAAAAGTGTTAAACAAATAAAAATATATTTTACATTTGATGTTCTTCAACGTAGCCACCCTTTGCCTTGATGACTGCCAACAGTTTGCAAAGCTTTCTCTCAACCAGCTTCACGAGGAATGCTTTTCCAACAGACTTGAAGGAATTCCCGCATATGCTGAGCACTTGTTGGCTGCTTTTCCTTGACTCTGCAGTCCAACTCATCACAAACCAATTCAATTGGGTTGAGGTCGGGTGAAGGTCAGGTCAAATAGTAAAAATAAAGAAACCCTTGAATGAGTAGGTGTGTGTAATATAAACACAACCATTTTGATAAGTTAAAGTTCATATAAGGAAATCATTCAACTGAAATAAATTCATTAGGCCCTAATCTATGGATTTCACATGACTGGGCAGCAGAGTATGTGAGCGAGGAGCGGAGCGTGCCCGATTTTTGACTGGAGTGGGGAGTGAGATTTCCGAAGGCTGGAGCGTCGGCCTTCTTGCCCGTTCCAGTAACGCTCACTTCATGAGCAAGAGGCATGCCTGCCACAGCATGGATTTGTAGTCTACTTGTGCTCCTAATAGCCCATTGCTTTAGCTACTGTCATGGAGTTTGCTAAATATATTTTCATAAAGAAACTGACAAAACGCTAAATCAAGGTGACTAACAAAGGTGAGGAGGGAGAGCTGGGATGTAGTGTCCACTGTTATGTGTAAGGCTTGGATGACACCTGCTGGTATGGTACTAAACTGTAAAGTTGCAGACCGGATGCCATTGTTCTACACGCGGGGTATGGAAGTAGTTACACACTGGCTACATGAAACATCCACAACTAAAGAATCATTGTGGAATATGAAAAGACACTTATCCCAAAGGTTTGATGGTGTACTTACTATGTGCACATGCTAAAATAAAGGAATGAGGTGGGTAGATAAGTGTCATTGTATTTATAATCAAAAAATCAGATCTCAAAATTTTTGATATTATCAATACAATGTGCCATAATTTGATTTTTGCCCAATAGGCCTGGCATATTCCCACGTTCAAGGAGCTTTCTGTTTTGATTAAGTTATTTTGCCTAAAAACCTTTTAGGTCTACCTAATAGAAAAATACAAAAACTCTGCCCAGCCTGGCAAGAGTGGCCAAAAGGGTGTTTAGCATCCCCAGTGGCTCTGCAAGTGTGGAGGGGATATTCTCCGCTGCTGGCCGGCTCTCGCATGAGCCTAAAGCCACAGGCTGGCCACGCTCGTGATTCTAAAATTGAATTCAAAGGCACTAATAAGTAATTTCATTGAATTTGTATTTAATTCTAAGTAAGTCACAGCCTATGTGCGATTTACGGACTTAGGACTTCATACAACAAAATGTTTAAATGCTGTGTGGTTTATGTCCCTACCATAATTGAAATGATAGAGCCTAAATTAATTTTCATTCCTCCTTAGGCTCCCGTTCTGGCTCCTGACCTATTTAATGTTTATATGCTGTTTAATGACATGTAGCCTTTTTGAAATTGTTAGTGTCTTACGTTCACCGTTTCATGTTTATTCTTACTTTTCATTCCAATCTTTATGGTATAGTTTCAATACATAAAACAATTGGTAGGTCCAGGTAGTCACAGAAATAAATGGTTTTGGTTAAATTATTATTTTAATGAATGGTGTGAATTTGGGAGCAGGATATTTTTTTTCTGTAGGCCTGGAGCGGTTTTTAGCAGAGCGTAGGAAAGGACATGGAGCGCTTGAGCAATGAGCGGCCAACTGCTGAACTTGACTCACATATTCTGCTAGGCAGGGGTGCAAGCATGGGGGGGTCCTGGGAAGGCATAGACCCACCCACTTGGAAGCCAGGCCCACCCACTAGGGAGCCAGGCCCAGCTAATCAGCATGTTTTTCCCCACAGAAGGGCTTTAATACATACAGAAATACTATTGGCACCCCTTCCCCTTCAGACGATCCCGCAGGTGAAGAAGCCAGATGTGGAGGTCATGGGCTGGAATGGTTACACGTGGTCTGCGGTTGTGCCGGTTGGACGTACTGCCAAATTCTCAAAAATTACATTGGAGGTGGCTTATGGTAGAGAAAATAACATTAAATTCTCTGCCAAAAGCTCTAGTGGACATTCCTGCAGTCAGCATGCCAATTCCATGCTCCCTCAACTTGAGACATGTGGCGTTGTAACAAAACTGTATGTTTTAGTGGCTTTTTATTGTCCCCAGCACAAGGTGCACCTGTGTAATGATCATGCTGTTTAATCTGCTTCTTGACATACCACACCTGTCAGGTGGCTGGTTTATCTTGGTAAAGGAGAACTGCTCACTAACAGGAATGTAAACAGATTTGTTCAAAACTATTTGAGAGAAAAAGCTTTTTGTGCGTATGGAACATTTCTGCTGTCTTTTATTTTAGCCCATGAAACATGGGACCAACACTTTACAAGTTTTTATTTTTTAAATACATGGGCCTACAAAGGGGGGTTGCCCATCGCTGCCGTAAATCCTAGACCTTGCTATGACACTATCCCATTCAGGGCTCAACATATATTTTTTTAGGATCCTAATTAGCTATTGCGAAAGCAGCAGTTACACTTCCTGGGGTCAACATAAAACATGACATGATGCATAACAAAAATAAACAAGAACAGCTCACGGACAGAGCTACATACATTTTAAAAACAGAGCACACAGCTTACATATCGATACATACACACTAAATATCTAGGTATCTACGTTAAAGTAAACACGTTTTGGAAATGCATAACGCCATCTACCCAGTTATCAAATAATGTTACCGGTATAATCAGTTCTTTGCCAGCCAGCTAAAGTTTATTTTAGCCTGCTTGCTAGCCAACCACCACAGTCGACATATCTAAGTAGTAAGCTAGAGAACAACTAGTCTAGCACTGGCAGGAACCCACAGAACCCAACAAAAAGCCAGCAGATATAAAGTAGAGAGCGGAGACTTATCGATTGACGGCTGAGTTGGCCACCAAGTCAAGGGCCAAGGAGAGGCCTTCAGCGGGAGAGGTCGATTCACTGGCCGAGGGAGTCCGCTTTTCCTATAGTGAGGTAAATCCACATTGAATTTACCCAGTTTATCGCCATTGCTGCTGATATTTGCGATGTACCTGTAGACTACCACTTCCAAACACAGGAAACGAGGAGATGCAGTTTTTTGCATGAATTTATGTTTTTTACTTTGGATGTACATAGTAGCTCACCAGCGCCAATACTTGGTTTGGAGTGTAATTGCATGTTAGCTGCTAGCCATGCTAATGTTAGCCAGCTGGACCTACCTAGGTAGCACTGGTTCTCCATATGACGTTGATAAATAGTGCCTTGTGTTTGGTTCCTAACATAAGTTAATAAATATGTATAAATGCTAAAACATAACTGTGTAGTTAGTTGTAGTCACGATCTGGTTACCTATAGCTAAGTCTTTGACCACAGTTACTTTGAGTAAAAACTCATGCTTCCTACCATTTTTAAAGTCACATTTTTTATGTTACGGTCCCCACTACATCAAGAAATACTTACATGTAATTTTGTGGCTTCAAAGCATCTCATTGGCCAATGTATAGCATCAGCAATCCAGAGTTTAAATACATACTCATCCGTTCAAAAGTTTGGGGTCACTTAGATATGTCCTTGTTTTTGAAAGAAATTGTAAGGACAGGTGGAAACTTGTGCTAATTAAAGAAGCAATAAAACTGGCTTTCTTTAGACTTGTTAAGTATCTGTAGCATTAGCATTTGTGGGTTCGATTACAGGCTAAAATGGCCAGAAACAAAGACCTTTCTTCTGAAACTCGTCAGTCTATTCTTTTTCTGGGAAATTAAGGCTATTCCATGCGAGAAATTACCAAGAAACTGAAGATCTCGTGCAACGCTGTGCACTACTCCCTTCACAGAACAGCGCAAACTGGCCCTAACCAGAATAGAAAGAGGAGTGGGAGGCCCCGGTGCACAACTGAGCAAGAGGAAAGTACATTGGAGTGTCTAGTTTGAGAAATAGACGCCTCACAAGTCCTCAACTGGCAGCTTCATTAAATAGTACCGGCAAAACACCACTCTCAACGGCAACAGTGAAGAGGCGATTCTATATTTAATTTTGGATTGGAGATGCTTAATGTGAGTCTGGAAGAAGAGTTTACAGTCTAACCAGACACCTAGGTATTTGTAGTTGTCCACATATTCTTGGTCAGATCCGTCCAGAGTAGTGATGCGGGAGGGTGCAGGCAGCAATCGGTTGAAGAGCATGCATTTAGTTTTACTAGCATTTAAAAGCAGTTGGAGGCCACAGAAGGAGTGTTGTATAGCGTTGAAGCTCGTTTGGAGGTTTGTTAGCACATTGTCCAAAGAAGGGCCAGATGTATACAGAATGGTGTCATCTGCGTGGAGGTGGATCAGAGAATCACCTGCAGCAAGAGAGACATCATTGATACGTACGTACGTACATACATAAAGAGAAAAGAGTCGGCCGGAGAATTGAATCCTGTGTCCATAGACTGCCAGAGGTCCGGACAACAGGCCCTCCGATTTGACACACTGAACTCTGTCTGAGAAGTAGTTAGTGAAGCAGGCGAGGCAGTCATTAGAGAAACCAAGACTGTTGCGTCTGCCGATAAGAATGTGGTGATTGACAGAATCGGGCAAGTTGCTGCAGGGGGTGCTGAGATGTTGGCCAGGGTAGGGGTAGCCAGGTGGAAAGCATGGCCAGCTGTGGAAAAATGCTTATTGAAATGATTGATTATTGTAGATTTATCGGTGGTGAGTGTTACCTGTCCTCAGTGCAGTGGGCAGCTGGGAGGAGGTGCTCTTTTTCTCCATGGACTTTAGTGTCCCAAACCTTTTTGGAATTAGTGCTACAGGAAGCAAATTTCTGTTTGTTTGATAAAGGTAACCGTAGCTTTCCTAACTGACTGTGTATATTGGTTCCTGACTTCCCTGAAAAGTTGAATTATTTGGTGGATATCCACATGGCTTAGAAATGGTCTCACCCAGTCGGTTTTCAAGGGTGTACCACAGCAGTTTATCTTCATCTCACTTTAAACCTAGAACTTCAATAGGGGAGTGGCTGTTGCTGCACTTTTCTGGCTTGTGTCCCATGGCTGTGCTCTGCCTTTTTTTAAAGGCAATCAGCAGTTGCTACATCCATTTTTGGACTTATATTCCTCAAGAATCAATGGGTACATGAGCTTAGTTCAACTGTTGTACCCCATCAGAAGCCAAAATAAAAACACCATGTGAAGTGTTGGTCCCATGTTTAGTGAGCTGAAATAAAAAATCCCAGAAATGTTCCATACTCTCAAAAAGCGTATTTCTCAAATGTTGTGCACACATCTGTTTACATCCCTGTTAGTGAGGATTTCTCCTTTGCCAAGATAATCCATCCACCTGACAGATGTGGCATAGAATCTGATTAAACAGCATGATCATTACACAGGTGCGCATTGTACTGGGAACAATAAAAGGCCACTCGATAAGGTGCAGTTTGGTCACACAACACAATGCCACATATGTCTGAAGATTGGAGGGAGCATGCAATTGGCATGCTGACTGCAGTAGTGTCTACCAGAGCTGTTGTCAGAAAATGTAATGTTAATTTCTCTACCACAAGCCGTACCAAACTTTGTTTTAGATTTTGGCAGCATGTCCAACCGGCCTCACAACCGCCGACCATGTGTATGGCGTCGTGTGGGCGAGCGGTTTTCTGATATCAAAGTTGGGAACAGAGTGCCCAGTGGTGGTGGGGTTATGGTATGGGCAGGCATAGGCTACGGACAATGAACACACTTGCATTTTGTCGATGGCAATTTGAAATGCACAGAGATACCGTGACGAGATCCTGTGGCCCATTGTTGTGCCCGTTCATCCACTGTCATCACCTCATGTTTCACCATAATAATGCACGGCCCCATGTCGCAAGGATCTGTACACAATTCCTGGAAGCTAAAAATGTCCCAGTTCTTCCATGGCCTGCATACTCACCAGACGTATCACATATTGAGCATGTTTGGGATGCTCTGGGTCGACGTGTACAACAGCATATTCCAGTTTCCACCAATATCCAGCAACTTTGCACATCCATTCAAGAGGATTGGGAAAACATTCCACAGGCCCCAATCAACAGCCTGATCAACTCGATGCAAAGATGTCGCACTGCATGTTGCATTTATATTTTTGTTCAGTATTGTAAATATTATCAGGAAAACTATGGCCTCAACATGGTTAAACTATAATATTGATATCATGGATGGCAATACTTGCATCCATGGCTCTGTTTTATGATTTTAAAGACATGTTCCATTTATCCAGCTTTTTTCCAAAACAGTGGTGGTGACTTTTTTGTTTCTACTGCTTATTGACCATTTAAAGTAACCCCAACACATTTATTTTCTCCCTTTTCTCCAGCGGGGAAGTCTCTGCATGGCATGGAGAAACAGCTCCTCCTGGTGGCTAACGCCCACATGCACTGGGACCCGGAGTACTCCGACGTCAAGCTGGTCCAGACCATGATGTTCCTGTCTGAGGTGAAGAACATTGTGGACAAGGCCACTCGCAGCCTCAAACTCTCCTCTGTCTCTGGGGAGACCAATGGCATCCCTCTTGTTCTCTGTGCCGACCTCAACTCTCTACCAGACTCTGGTGAGTGGCTGGGTTAGAAGGTGTTAGGTTCTAATTCTGAGTAAAAAGTCACCGGACACTATGAAAGCTCAAACCAAGGTTATTTGTCCCATTGGGTCAATACAGCTGCATTAGACAAAGACATGTTTACAATAGTTGTGATTTATAGGAACTTTAAGTGGAGTCTCCTCCTCTCTAAACATTGTGTCTTTATTGCTAGGCAGGAAACTAAGTGATACGGGCAATAAACTTTTCTCCCTTAACCTGACCTGACTTCGACCCTCTTCATCACTAATCCGTGGCTCTCTCCCCCCATCAATGCTGCCACGTGATTGTTTTACCTGCACTCAGCACATTTTCAAGCTTAATTGCACACACCGTATACCTTCCTCCTACAGATAAACATTAACTTCTGTTGTATACCCTCTAAACCTAAGCACTCTATTTCAATAGGATACCTGATAATTAACACTATCCCAAGTTTAGGACTTAGTACTCAGAAGCCGTCAAAGGTAAAGGTATAAGTGATAAATATAGTGATGGGCCCACTAGCTGCTTGCTTGGTGATTTTTACTTTGAATGAAGGAATTAACAGACACTTATGGGTTGTGTTCGGTAGGGAAAACGTTTTGCAATGGAAAAGGAACATCTGTCGTCATTGGACAAGTTTAGGTAGCACATTCCCCTATACTGAACAGGACTTATGTAAACCCCTACCGTCCCTCTCTCCAGGTGTGGTGGAGTACCTGAGTCAGGGTGGAGTGGACTGCACCCACAAGGACTTCAAGGATCTTCGCTACCTTGACAGCCTCACCAACTTCAACTGCAATGGCAAGAACGGCAACTCCACGTCCAACTCCAGGATCACCCACGGCTTCAAGCTGAAGAGCGCCTACGAGGACAGCCTGATGCCTTACACCAACTACACCTTTGACTTCAAGGTGAGGGAGCCACACAAACGTAGGCAGACCTGAAGCAATGTCTCTGACACCGCCTTCTGACAGGGCTACAGATTGCTGTTTGTCCTTGTCCTGATTAATCAGGAAATACTATTTTTACGACATTGAAATTGACCCATGGATTTTTCCACAGCATTACACCTGCTTTGCGAAAGGTTTCATGTACTCTGACATTTTGTCCACTGTTTCTAATTGTTAGGCAGGATGTTCTCTTCCTCAGTCATCAGCTTTTCCGTTAGCCGGAAATGTACTTTTGTACTGATTTTAAAAGAAATATCTCTAAATTACATTTAGCAATGCATGGAAGTTGGTTCAGGTTGTTTGTCTTTCAAGCGCATCATCGCTCTACTCTTCCTGTCTGCAGACTTGTAGTATTGTATCAACTAATACCGGCCCACAAGTATCAGTTATTGAGCAATATTTTGCTAATTTACAGAAATGTCATGCAGGTCCACCAAGGTGGTTGAGTAGTTGGCTTAGAAATGCTAAAACATTTGCAAAGCTACATTTGCACAGCTACATCGCTATTGTACCAATGAATGGATCGCAGACAAGTGAAAAAAGACATTAACACTAAAATGGAGGATATTGCCAACCACATGACAAAGGAAGATGTGCATTGTGCAAGGAGCCAACGCTCACTTTGTAGGGTATCATTCCTGCTTGTTTAGCTCAATCGTTGCAGTCAATTCGGCAGTCGGCACTGGGCGTTCCTTAAAAAGCAATATCCTGCACGTAACACCATTCAAACCGTTTTTTATTTGATGGCCGGTTTGCCCTCCTAATTAAAATCTGTTTTGTAAACCCTTTCACTCATCCCCCTCTTCTCTCTCTCGTGCTCTCTTTCTCCTCAGGGTGTGATTGACTACATCTTCTACTCCAAGCCTCAGATCAATGTGCTCGGCATCCTGGGTCCCCTGGACTCCAACTGGCTCCATGAGAACAATATCAGCGGCTGCCCGCACCCCCACATCCCCTCTGACCACTTCTCCCTGTTCGCCCAGCTGGAGCTGCTGCTGCCCAGCACTCTGCCTCAGGGCCAGGCCAACAACCAGGTCAACGGCATCCACCTGCCTGGAGGACGCAGGTAGTGGTGAGACAACCCCACTCCAGGGGTGCTGTATGCTATAGCAGTGTGCAGCCTCTAGCCCTCCAGCTCTTCTCTCGTTGTCACTTGGAGGAAAGAAGACGAGACGGAATACACAACCAACCTGTAAAATAAGAATCAGCCGCACAGTGAGGTCTGGCCAACAGGGATTTCAATTATATATTTTTTATTTTCCTCATTGTCGTTTTCCATTTGTTTCCATTTAGAAAATGTCAATCCTGTGTTGTGTTTTGGATTCCTACCCCCCCCTCCCCCTTGGTCATTCTTACACATAATGCTTTTGTAACTCTTAAACAGATAGAAGGGATGCTAGCTTCGAATATCACCATATCCCCTCTGGCTCCCGTATAGATATTTAGATCTTTAGCAATATCACCTGACTCTTGTTGTCTTTGACATGACCTGTGCAGTCTTGAACAATGGCACAAGAAATACCTTTTATCACTCGAGAGCTGTGCACACCCTTCACAAGGCAAGGAGAGAAAGGACACCACTTCTAAAGCTTACAGCTGATAGTCTGTCCTATACCAATCTCAAACCAGCAAAAATGGCAGCAACAGACATGTCTAATGTCTCAGCCAAGGCTAAGAGTGGGCCTTGTCTTTTCTCTCCCCACTGAGATCAATGTGATGGTATATCTATCTACCATAATATGGTGTGCCGCTCCTCCTTTCTGTGCTATAGGGCCAATCTCTGTGGGTCCAAAATGGTGGTGCTCACCTGGTGCTACCAGTCCACTACTATTGACTAATAGAACCTAGTCAGTTGTCTCCCTCTCCAAGTGGTGCAATAGGAACTGGTGCATGTAGACTGATGTCACTGCTGAGGGGCAATTCCACGGTAACCGTGACACTGACTCCGATTTGTAACTTTCAAATGTATGTCAAACAAAAACCAATGATTGCAAAGTTAAACTAACATACAACTCTATGCACAAGGACTACTTTTTAACAATTTCCACAGAATTTTTAAAGAAACGCATTTAATTGGAACAGTGCAGGTGCAAAGTTTGGTAACAGAATGACGGTGTATGCTGTCACCAACTTTTCATCTGCACTGTTCATCAAGTAAACGTTTTTGTTCAGTCTTCTGTGGGAATTGTCGAAAGTAGGCCTTGTGCGTAGAGAGGGTTTGTTTGACATACGTTTTTAAATTGAAAAATCGGGATCTCTGTTCCTGTGAAATTGCCTTGAGGAGTTTTTAGATGTTGATTATTATCCTTTTAGGAAAGGATGACGGCAACCACCAAATACACTTGTCTGGACCTGTTGTATGGAAGCAAGTAAGCTCTAGTTAGCGGAGGCTTGTTGGCATGCCGGTCAGGCATAGTGCTAAAAAAATGTATCTGTATCCTCTGGATTGGAACAGATTTGAATGATTTTAAGTAGTTGAATAACATGTAATTAGTGGCCAGCGACCATCCCCTTTTGCACACTGTTTTTCCTCTGCATGCGTACGTGACAGAGTCATTGACTTAGTCTTGTTAATAGGACTTCATTTGGACCAGGGATGTGCAACTCCAGTCCCTGGGGGCCGGAGTGGTGTCACACTTTTTCACCTTCTCTAGCCAACACAGCTGATTTTTAAACTAATTGGGTTTTAAACTATCATGATTAGTTGATTTATAGGAGTTGGGTGTGTTAGCTGGGGCAAAATTGTGACTGCAATCAGGCCTCCCCGAGGACTGGAGTTGCCCATTCCTGATTTGGACCATATACCACCTTTTGTAATGGGGTAGGGGATTTTGGCTGAGGGGCAAGGCAACGGAGGAAATTCTCAACGAAACATTTTTCAGATTTGTTACTTTTTAAAGAGGGAGGGCAATAGCTGATGTACAGGAGTTTAAACCAGCAATCCTCTCACTGTCACACACGTGGACATACACAGATCTTGTAGCACTGTCTCTTGAGGCCAGTAGTCATTTTTCCCTCAGCCATAAATTCCGTACGCTACAGCAGTGGGTTTTTTCACAAGTGTTTGTACAGAATATAAATCTAGATTGTCTTTACACGATTGTATATGAGTCACAAAAGACCTGTTTTCTGGCAGGGTTTTTTTGTACTATGAGTAAATTATGATCCAATTTGAAGAAAGAAAAAGACAGGATTGTATTGTAAACTATGGCAATTTTTTTTTTTATCCAGTAAATGTTAAGATGAAATTGAAATGACCAGCTTGTACAAAAGACGTAAGGGGTTGTTCCAGGCGTTCGCTGCCACTACTTTGCACTCCCGCCCTAGGTTAACTGTTTTTATGTATCAGTATTGCTTGTTTTCCTGTTATGATTTGAGAACATGTTTCTCAGATTGTAAATAGACCTACTGACTAAATATGATGCATCTTCAAATCCATTCTATTTACAAGCCATTGGTCCATACTGCTGCCAGCCTGCCACCAACCGACCCATTCATCCACTCACAGTTCAGACTAAAGTAAGGTTGGGTCTCCAATAACACCCTATTTACTATAGTGCACTAATTTTGGCCAGTCCCATGTGGCTCTGTTCAAAAGTGCACTAAATAGGAAATAGGTTGTCATTTCAGATTGATCCTAAGAGTGATTTTTGCATCACGCACATCCAGTATCCCACAATTAGTGTTGTACAACCGGAACATTGTGCCTCGCCATAGCCGTTTTGTTGTCTTGCACTATTTACAGTCGGCGAACTCCGGAACAACCTCTTCTCCATTTATTTTTTAAATACTGTCCACACATTTGATGTCCTTTGGGGTTTTTGTTATCGTTTTGTATTTTCTTTCTTTTTTTTGTATGAGCTGTGACAATTGTGTATATACTCCTTGTTGAGCGATCTAGTAATCCGGTATGGAATATTTGTCAAGCTTTAGTTTTTTTCCATTGGGGGCAAAGTGAAGACCTCTTCTCTTCTGAACCCCCTTACTTCCAGAATGTTTTGCACCCTCCGTGTACTTTAGATCAGCTCCTAGAACCCCGTTGATAGTCCCTTATCACCATGGTCACCTAGCCTGTCTTGCCCCTCCACCACTGAATTCTGAATCTAGAGAAGCATGTTCCCCCTATACCTAGCCCTATGTCCAACCCTCTAGACACTTAACAGTCAAGTGTATTACTTTAGTCCTTTTAACCCCGCTACTGAAGCCTCTGTGCGGTACCGTCTGTGAGGAACTGACCCGTCTCCCCGTCTGTCAGGTGGCCCAGACAGACGTTATCCATCTCTGTTCTGTTACCATCGGGACTGAAATATGTCCGCGGTGACTGACTATATATTGCAACGGTCACATTTTTAAACAGGAAATGGAATGATCACGCCCCCCCCCCACCTCCTTTCCCACATTTATTATTGAATAAATTAAAATCCCCTTTTTAAAGTAAATATGATGCTTTCGCCACTGTGCTAAAGTTAGAATTTTATGAATTTTTACAGAGGGGAAAGGTTGAAATGGGGAATATAAATTGAGTCCTTGTTCAAAAGCTTTTTTTCTGACCTTACTTTCCCCCCTTGATATATTTTATTTGTTTTGAACAGAAACAAATGTCCAGTTTGATACCCCTGAATTGCTGGTAGTATTGTAGTAGATTTAAAGACTTAGCTTTTTTTGTAAAGTGTGAATAAAAGATGTATCTCATGTTTCCTTCCTAAAACTTTGAGTTGTGTATATCCTATGATTGCTACATTTTTCATTTTTACTCATTGCTTTTCCATACCTTACCCCACCTTTCCATCAACCAAATTATTCTCTTTTTTGGTAGAAATGATAGTCATTTTTTTTATCATTAAAACATTAACTTGGTCAACTTTGGGTCGCTGTAAAAATGGAGGCAGAATGCTTATCGAATGAAGATTCCTAAGCGGAGTAGTTTAACTCCAAACGTGAATAGTTCAACTTTTTCTCTGCTGCTGTATTTGGGATGTCGCTTAGGCTAGCAGATGTATACTATTGTCTTAGACCAGGATAGCATTGTCTTATTAGCCGATTCAGTTCTAGACAGCACTATTGTTGACTGGTGTGAAACCAACATGAATGTAAAACGAAGCAAAAAACTTCCTGCTGGTAGCTAGACTGAGGGTTCTACTACAAAGCAGGATCAATGAGTTAGCCAGCTAACTTTTGAATAACAACCAGAAATAACTACATTTTCTGGTTCCTTTTTAAAGATGCAATCAAACTTTTGTGTAATTTCAGCTAGTAGTTTTGAGTGGTGCTCACGATCCAAAAGTGGCCCCTGTTTTGTGTACTAAGTCATCCATTTCAAATGTTGCAGTTCGTGTGGTATGTAACGAAACCAATTCATACTATGTTATGAATTTGTGCTTAAGATCCTGGCGTGCCTCTTAAGGAGACTAAACTTAGATTTGTTTTTGGTTGAGCCAATGAGTCCATGCCCATTTCAAGCCTATCGGTTGAAAAAATTAGTTATTTCAGAAAATGTAGTCAAGTTAGCTGGCTAACTCAATTGATGCTCAGAGGTATACTACAAAAGATGAGCTTGAAATGAGAAGGACCTAGTTGACTCAACAACCAAAAACACAAGTTCATTTTTAATGAACCAGAAAATGTATGGTTATTTCTGGATGTTAATCAAAGTTAGCTGGCTAACTCATTAATTCTGCTTTGTAGTCTGGTCCTGTGGTGATTTGAGTACTATTTGGTCCTTGCCGCTGTTCTTGTGCTTCATAGTGGCTAAGCGGAGTAGTTACTCTGATCCCCTCCTAACCCTCACTTTGTGAACGCCCCTGCACCCCCCCAAACATTTGTTTCTATGATTGGATCAAGGAGGGAGAATCACACTGCTTGACGTGTCACCATTCGCTTCAGTTAGTTAGTGATCACTGTTGAACTCGGTTGACTTTTTCATTGTGCTTCTGTTTTCTCCGTTGTATAGGACTTGCTCTGACTGCGTTCCCTGGCAATACCCCTTCTTCAGGGGTATCACACTGAATCTGCTTCTGTGTCCCAAGTGTAGAGCACCCTCTAACCTTAACGCGTGTCAAACTCATTCTGACTGCTGGTTTTTGCTCTTCCCTTGTAATTGATTGAATAAAGGTCACTAATTGGCAAGGAACTCTCCTCACCTGGTTGTCTAGGTCTCAATGGAAAGGGAAAAACCAGCAGACACTAGGCCCTTCGTGGAATGATTTGACGCCCCTGTTCTATACAGTACATACACTTCCCATCCATAGACCACTGTCATGACTTGTCTCTTTGCCTTTTCCAACAGCCTTTTATAAAAAAAAATTTTTTTACAACCATAACAGTAATTTGTCAAAAAGATTTTGGCTTGCAACAGTGCATCTTATTTCAGACCGGTCATTTCCATCCCCCAGAAACTTGGCAGTATTACCCTCAAAGTCATTAAGTAAATGTTTTTGAAAATATTTTTTGGGGGAAGCTAACTTATCCACTACTTTTTTTTCAGTCACCCAATTTTTTCCCACTGCTTTTCCCGTAAGACCAAGTGCAATTACAGCAGATTCCACCTCACTAACAATCACCCCATTCACGCATCTCTCTCTCCTGCCTCCATGTCTCCATCTTGTATAGGCCTCACCCTCCTCCCTGCTGATAGTGATAGACAATAGACAATCCTGATCATCAATAAACTATCTGTAGCCAGCTGAGTACATACTATATTGATGTGTCACTGTATTGTACATACACAGGACCAACTACTTGTTTACCATTCACGGAATACCAGCAAAAACACTTGCACAACATTCAAAGAATGTTCATCAACAGAGAAGAAAATCAAGGCAGCTGTTTTTCAAATTATACAAACTGTTAAGAAACTGAATGGTAAACAAGGCTTTTTTTCAGTTCTTCTTAAGCCGTCTTCGTGGTTTGACTGTCTTTGGACTAGTTTTCTGTTTATAACACCTTTGGCTTGTTTTCTTTAGTCCTACCTATCTATTTTCCTACTTCTGGTTGAAAATAAATTCTATATCTGTTTCGATCGGTCTCCTCTGATTCTTTGCAGTGGAACTTGCATAATATGGTTGTCAATACATGCTATATGTGTTCACTGTGTCCTGCCTCCTTTTTCACAGTATTTGGAGTATGTTTAATGTAATTGCAAACATGTTTATATTTAAATAAATACAAAATCTAGCCTTGCAAAACTGAGGTACATTGGAAGTAATCGGTGAGATTAGATCACTTATCCAGATAGATTTATCTACCTGTATTTTATTAGTTATGTATTATTTAACTGGTAGAAGACAGACTCTGTGGCAGAAGATTATTGCAGCCTGATGTCCCAAAATGAATTGAAGACCACGTAGGTAAGTATTATAATTTATGACCACAAGGTGGCACTATAAGATCAAAACACAGTTGTGCTTAGCAAGTAACAGTGTCCTGTGTTTTTTGACCACTGTCTGACACCTGTTGTACATTTACATGTTATAGGGGTTTTCATTGAACATATAAACTGTACAAAACATTAGGAACACCTGCTCTTTCCATGAACTAAACCAGGGGTGTCACTCATTTGACGGAGGGCTGAGTGTGTGCGGGTTTTTGTTTTTTCCTTTCAATTAAGACCTAGACAATCAGGTGAGGGGAGTTCCTTACTAATTAGTGACTTAATTCATCTATTGAGTACAAGGGTGGAGTGTGAACTCAGCCCTCCGTGGGTTGAGTTTGGCACGTGACCTAGACTGAACAGTTGAATCCAGGTGAAAGCTTTGATCACTTATTGATGTCACCTGTTAAATCCACTTCAGTCAGTCGAGATTAAGGGGAGGAGACATGTTTAAGAAGGATTTTTAAGCCTTGAGACATGGATTGTGTATGTGTGCCGTTCATAGGGTGAATGGGCAAGAGAAAAGATTTAAGTGCCTTTGAACGGGTATGGTAGTACGTACCAGGCACACTGGTTTGAGTGTGTCAAGAACTGCAACACTGCTGAGTTTTTCACGCTCAACAGTTTCCTCGTGTGGATCAAGAATGGTCCACCACCCAAAGGACATCCAGCCAACTTGACACAACTGTGAGAAGCATGGGCCAGCTTCCCTATGGAACGCTTTCAACACCTTGTAGTCCATGCCCTGACAAATTGAGGCTGTTCTGAGGGCGTGCAACCTAATATTAGAAAGGTGTTCCTAATGTACTGTACACTCAGTGTATAACATTTGTACTGCGTTAAAATCAAACATTCTGAGGGTGTTGAGCAGATTACTAAGTCACAGGGTGTCTGCTGGGTGAAAAAGGGACATTTATGGCTGAGGTAGGGCAGGTGTGTGCTTATTAAATTAGACTTGGTTAGGGTCAAACGACAAGCTAAGTCCTTAGAATCAAAAAACGACGGTGAGTAGAGCTCGCCTCACATCCAGAACAAACCCTGAAGAGGTGGTTATTGATGTGGTGATTATTGATGAGGTGCTTAAAAACCTCTTAAGGATTTTCGCTTAAAATGACATACCCAAACATAACCGCCTGCAGCTCAGGACCTGAAGCAAGGATGTGCGTATTCTTGATACCATTTGAAAGGAAACACTTTGAAGTTTGTGGAAATGTGAAATGAATGTAGGAGAAAATAACACATATCTGGTAAAAGATAATACAACTATATATTTATTTTGTACCACCTTTGAAATGCAAGAGAAAGGCCATAATGTATTATTCCAGCCCAGGCACAATTTAGAGTTTGGCCACTAGATGGCAGCAGTGTATGTGCAAAGTTTTAGACTGATCCAATGAACCATTGCATTTCTGTTCAGAATGTTGTATCAAGACTGCCCAAATGAGCCTAATTGGTTTATTAATATATTTTCAAGTTCATAATTGTGCACTCTCCTCAAACAATAGCATAGTATTATTTCAGTGTAATAGCTACTGTAAATTAGCCAGTGCAGTTAGATTAACAAGAAGTTAAGATTTCTGCCCATATCAGATATGTCTATGTCCTGGGAAATGTTTTGGTCACTTACAACCTAATGCTAATCACATTAGCCTACTTTAGCTCAACCGTCCCGCGGGGGACACACTGATCCCAGAGAGGAGCAACTGTCCAGTGAAAATCTCACTTTTAAATGCTTATCTGTTGACTCATACCCAAATATTGTTGTTGACCCGTCCTATACTGGCTGAGCTAGCCAATCAGCTGTTTACTTGTCATTAATATTTTTATTGACTGGTATACGCCCACACCATTCTGTTGTTGGGGTATACCCACATATAAGATGTTGCTGCAGTGGATAGCAGCCGTCTAAGGGGCTCCTGACCAATTCTGCTATTTTGTGTTGTTTTATGCTGATCTTAACTTTTTAATGTCTCTGCCATATGACCAAAAAACGCGTCTGAACATATGAACAGCGATCACTAACCTCGATTTGGACGAAAATATCTACTTCAATGAGTTGGCAGCTCTGGACGTTCTGCTTACTCTGGACCAGGCCCTGATCCCGAGACACGAAAGAGGAAGCTGCGGCGAAAGAGAGGCATGCGAGGTGGCATCCTGATGAAACTACATCGGCAAGCAAATAGGGTGTCATTGCCCTCTGTTCTCTGACGAAGGTGCAGTCACTGGATAACAAACTGGATGAGCTCCATTCAGGACTATTTTATCAACAGGACCTGTTTCTCAGAGTCGTGGCTGAACAAGGACATGTATAATTAAACATCTCGCCGATTTTTCTTTGCGTCATCAAGACCGGACAGCAGACTCGGGTAAGAAGAAGGGAAGAGGTGTGTACCACTGGGCACAGACGTCAATTCAACATTTATTCCACGTTGGATCAACGTAATTTCACCCCAGAGGGGTGTCTCTTTGTTAACAACATCTGGCGAGAGATCCCAAGTTTTTGCTCACCCGAGTTAGAATACCTCATGATAAGCTGCAGACCATACTATTTACCAAGAGAGTTTTCATCTATATTTTTCATAGCTGTCTATTTACCACCACAAACCGATGCTGGCAGTAAGACCACACTCAACGAGCTGTATAGGGCATAAAAAAGGAAAAAAAGATCATGTGTATTCAGAGGCAGTGTTTTTCGTGGCCTGTGATTTTAATGCAGGGAAACTGAAATGTTTTTTACCTCTTTTTTTTTTCTGCGTGATCTCGATCTCCGAAGCCAATGTGAGGAAAATGTGAGGAAAACCTGTAAACAGGTTAACAAGGTAACCGCCTACATGACTATCGCCCCGTAGTACTCACATCTATAGCCATGAAATGTTTTGAAAGGCTGGTCATGCCTAACATCAACACCATCATCCCAGACACCCTGGACCCACTCCAATTCACATACCACCCCAACAGATCCACAGATGACACAATCTCGATTGCACTCCACACTGCCCTCACCCACCTGGACAAAAGGAATACCTATGTAAGAATGGTGTTCAGTGACTACAGCTCAGCATTCAACACCATAGCTCTTCACCAAGGTCAGGATCCTGTGACTAAACACCTCCCTCTGCAACTGGATCTTTGACTTCCTGACAGGCCGTCCCCCAGGCCGTGAGGGTAGGCAACAACACATCAGCCACGCAGACCATCAACACGGGGGCCCCTCAGGGGTGTGCTCCACTACATAAATGGGACTGTAGTGGAGCGGGTCGAGAGCTTCAAGTTCCTCAGTGTCCACATCACGAAGGAATTAACATGGTCCACACACCCCCACACAGTTGTGAAGAGGGCACGACAGCGCTTCTTCCCCCTCAGGCGGCTGAGAAGATTTGGTATGAGCCCTCAGATCCTCAAAGTTATACAGCTGCACCATTGAGAGCATCTTGACTAGCTGCATCACCGCTTGATACGACAACTGCAAGGCACCCGGCTGCAAGGCGCTATAGAGGGTGGTTAGTATGGCCCAGTACATCACTGGGGCCGAGCTCCCTGCCATCCAGGGCCTCTAAACCAGGTGGTATACACACACAACATACACACATGCATACTGACACCACACACCCACCCACACCATTTCACACTCATCACAAACGCCACTGCTAGTTTCTATTATCTATCCTGTTGCCTAGTCATTTTACTCTTACCTATATGTACATAGCTAATTTCCTCTTGTCACTGCACTTGGACTCGGTACTGGTACTCCCTGTATATAGCCATGTTATTGTTACTCGTTATTCATTATTCGCTGTGTATGTATTCCTCGTGTCACAATTGTTTTCTCTATCTCTATATTGTTGGAAAAGGACCCATGAGTAAGCGTTTTACTGTTAGTCTGCACCTGTTGTTTACGAAGCATGTGACAAATAAATGGATTTGATTGATTTTGACCATTTAAACACAGAAAAGCTATTTTTAACATAATTTAAAAAAAATCATTTTAAGGAAAACGGCAGTATTTCACTCATATTGTAATTGATTATACACAATATTTCATAGAAATCTGGAAACACTGGACTTTAAAAAGGCATTTTGAGCAACACACACACAAACTATGGCCCTCGGCCTACCTGCATGGCACCATAAGAAGGTGTTAAAACACAGTGGAAATTAGGAGGGAAATGCATTTAGCAACATCACAGGTACAATATATAGTTTGTTACTCAGTACCGCACATCTGGTAAAAATGGTAACTCCTCTCAAGTTGGATCACACTGAGTCATTCTTATATTTGAGCAGTTTATTGAGTTCTGGTGTATTTACTAAGCTCCAGCTTACATAGCTGTGAGGTTATTCTCACTTTGAGTGTAGCAGCAAGACTTCGTCAATTATTCTGCTCAAATTACCTGTGAAAGAACACCTTTTTCACTTGTGTTAGACTGCTCTCGTTCTCATGTTTTCTGATTCAATGGAGTTAATGTGTTGAAAATGAGGCTGTTGAGAGGGTTGGGTCAGGATATCAAAAAAGCATTTTTTTCTTGTTTTAGGTCATGAACCTTTTTTCGTTCATGTGAAATTTGATGTTGGATGTGTGTGTGTGTGTGTGTGAGGGGATGGGTGGGAGTGTGTGTATGTCTGGCTGCCTGTGTGTGTGTTTGTATCTGTGTGTATGTGATCCTCCCCGGTTGACTCCAGTGCTGGCTGTCTTGTCAGTGTTGTGTTGACGTGGCAGTCCAGAAGCCTGTAAAGCGCTTGCAGATGTCGCTTCTCTACTCCTCCACATCCTCCTCCCTTTTTCCCCTCTTTACAAAATAAACTCTACATGACCGACAGTTCACATGGGGGGGATCAGTAAACATGCCTGCCTCGTGCATTCTGTTTTTTGTGCCATTTCACTGTGTGCGTACGTGTTCTTGCTTGCATGTGTGTGTTCTTGGCTGCATGTCAAATCAAATCAATTTTTATTTGTCACATACACATGGTTAGCAGATGTTAATGCGAGTGTAGTTTGCCCCCAGTGATGCGTTGTGCAGACCTCACTACCCTCTGGAGAGCCTTACGGTTGTGGGCGGAGCAGTTGCCGTACCAGGGCGGTGATACAGCCCGACAGGATGCTCTCGATTGTGCATCTGTAGAAGTTTGTGAGTGCTTTCGGTGACAAGCCGAATTTCTTCAGCCTCCTGAGGTTGAAGAGGCGCTGCTGCGCCTTCTTCACAACGCTGTCTGTGTGGGTGGACCAATTCAGTTTGTCTGTGATGTGTACGCCGAGGAACTTAAAACTTACTACCCTCTCCACTACTGTCCCGTCGATGTGGATACGGGGGTGCTCCCTCAGCTGTTTCCTGAAGTCCACAATCATCTCTTTTGTTTTGTTGACGTTGAGTGTGAGGTTATTTTCCTGACACCACACACCGAGGGCCCTCGCCTCCTCCCTGTAGGGAGTGTGTTCATTCTTGCATGTGTGTGTGTTCTTGCATGTGCGTGCTTGTATATGTTTGGGTCCTAATGTAGCGTCTCTACACAGAGGAGAGGAGAGGAAGCCTGACTAAGTCCCTGTGTGCGTATGGAATCATAGTTCCCAACTTCCCATGTAGTAATGTGGAATTCACAGAAGAAATATGAGCCCATTGTTGATGAGTAGATTTCTGACCTCAGAAGTTAGCATAACTGCTGTGTAATGTTTCGACTTGCTGTCGCCAAATTCTAACTTTACAACGGCTTTTGCACGTGTTTTAAAGAGGTATGTAGAAGGAGTGACACCTGCACCTTTGTAGGCCTGTGAACTATCAAACGTGTGGTGTGTGTCAACACCTGTTATACCATTTATTACAGAGAAAGGTGAGACGCATGAGTTATGACCAACGACGTATATAAACCCTGCATAGCTGACACTATGTCTTGGCCAATAAGAGCCTTGAAGCCACTAGGCCGCCATTATCATACACCTCCTTCGGGGCTTTGAGTAATGGAAGTGAATCAGAGATAAAACGATATTCCTACATTAGAATAGCCAACTTGTCAACAATGCCACGATGCGCGGCATATGCTGCATATGCTGTTGACAAGTTGGCTATTCTAATGTAGGAATATCGTGATGTGCACCAATTCAAGTGATGTGGGAAGACATTTCGTATGTAAGTATGGAAATTATTTGTCTAGAAAATGTACTTTTTGGTCTATTTTGAGAGACAGACTGCTTTTGGCAGCTTGTGGTACTGTGTAACCAAAGCAATGCATGTAAGCAAATGTCTGTATGCTAGCTAGCTAGCTAGCTAGCTTACTTAAGCAATAAGGCACATTCAAGCAATACTTAAGCAATAAGGTCAACATTCACAAGGCAGCAGGGCCAGACAGATCCTCAACATGGAGGCCCCTTAGGGGTGTGTGCTCGGTGCCCTCCTGTACTCCTGTTCATTCATGACTGCACGGCCAGGCACGACTCCAACACCACCATAAAGTTTGTTGATGACACAACAGTGGTAGGCCTGATGAGACAGCCTATATGGAGGAGGTCAGAGACCTGACCATGTGGTGCAAGGACAACAACCTCTCCCTGAACGTGATCAAGACAAAGGAGATGATTGTGGACTACAGGAAAAGGAGGACCGAGCACACCCCATTCTCATTGACGGGGCTGCAGTGGAGCAGGTTGAGAGCTTCAAGTTCCTTGGCGTCCACATCACCAAAAAACTAACATGGTCCAAGCACAACAAGACAGTCGTGAAGAGGGCATGACAAAACCTATTCCCCCTCAGGAGACTGAAAAGATTTGGCATAGGCCCTCAGATCCTCAGAAGGTTTTACAGCTGCACAATCGAGAGCATCACTGCCTGGTATGGCAACTGACGGTAGTGCGTGCGGCCCAGTACATCACCGGGGCCAAGCTTTCTGCCATCCAGGACCTCTATACCAGGCGGTGTCAGAGGAAGGCCCTAAAAATTGTCAAAGACTCCAGCTGCCCTAGTCATAGACTGTTCTCTCTGCGGTACCGAAGCGCCAAGTCTAGGTCCTAGAGGCTCCTAAATAGCTTCTACCCCCAAGCCATAAGACTCCTAAACAGCTAATCAAATGGCTACGCAGACTACCTACATGTACATATTACCCCGACAATTACCCCGCACATTGACTCTGTACCGGTACCCCTTGTATATAGCCCTGCTATTGTTATTTACTGCTGCTCTTTAATCATTTGTTATTCTTATTTCTTACTTTTTTTTAGGTATCTTCTTAAAACTGCATTGTTGGTTAAGGGCTTGTAAGTAAGAATTTCACTGTAAGGTCAACACCTGTTGTATTTGGCGCATGTGACAAATAACATTTGATTTGATTTGAGAACAGGCCTAGATTCACCATAATACAGGAGTTGAATCAAAACATGTTTACACCCTAGTTCAGGATTCGTCAACTAGGTTTGGCCTCGGGACAAACATTTTTTTGAGCTAATAGTCAGACGGGCCAGAACATAGTTAGTATATGATATTAGTACAATTATTTGGCCTACACTACAAATTATATTCGGCGCATGTGACAATTACAATTTGTTTTGATTTGATACAACCCTTAGCTTGGTTTATTGGCCATATACCACAACCCCCCGAGTTGCCTTATTGCTATTTTAAACTGCTTACTAAAATAATTAGAAACATAAAAAATTATGTTTTGTCATACCCGTGGTATACAGTCTGATATACTACGGGTGTCAGCCAATCACCATTCAGGACTCGAACCACCCAGGTTCTAACCCTGAAGTCTGATTCTGTTTACGTGTGTTTGTGTGTGTGCATGCCTGTGGGTGTGAACACACATGTGCACATATTTTTGTGAGTGTGTGTGCCGTGCGCAAGGCACATAATCCAAACTCCATATTTCCACATGAAACACATAAAATTAAGTAGAGCCGTGATAAAATCACACATGCACACACATACCAGGGTTTCCTGTAGCCGGTAATTGCCAGCTTTTGGCAAATAAAGAAATAATTTAAAGCCGATTAATAAAATTGCTGCCGGCCAAATTGACCGGGAGAAAAAACTATCCAATTTCAAAATAAGGCTTTTCATACATTGTTGGAAATATCAGTCGATGTAAATAAATTTGACGGTCTATAAGTTCATTTACATTATGCATTTTGAAAACATATACTTATTTGTTTGAAACTTGAACATTTTACTTCATGTTATGAAACATCGTACTTTTCTTCAAAGTATCCTCTGCAAAATCCGACTATAGAAACGTGAAGGTAATTATTTTATTAAGACTTCCTCATATGCCATTGAAATCAGCATTTCTTTCCTGTTCTATTGGACTTCATATCAACTTCCTTTCGTTGTCCAGAAGCCAAAGGCACAATCCTAGTCATGTTAGCAACCCATCCTAGTTGTTGCATCTTTAGATACACCCTCTTTCTAAGTTTCTAACAGAGATTTTCATCTCTGTCACGTACAGAACCACTCGCATCAGGTCCACTGTTTAAAATAGTTTTCCTGCGAATTGCATTTTGGCAATGTTTGAAAATGACGTTTTATAGGCTGCTTCATTACAGGAGTTGCATGTTCTGTTAAGATGAATTACCATAATTAAATTGTGATTTCGGTCATTCTGAGCACCGTGGGTGGATGCCCTAATGAGTTATGCACATAGGTCCGGTAAATTTCTCAAATGGACGGTAATTTCAAGGATTTCCGGTCAGACAGACAGACAGACACACAGACAGGCAGAGACAGAGACACACAGAGACAGACAGAGCAGTGTGTCTGTATCTATATATTTTCTGTTAGGTAATGGAGCAGGTCTCAGAGGGCATGCTTCTCTATTCATCAGAGGAACTAATGAGTGTCAGGCTGATCTAAAGGTCTGTGTATTAAATGATAAGTCATCATCAGCCACACTGCTCACCTCATACTGTACCAGCCTAATCCTCTATCTACAGCCACACACACACACACACACACACACGTAAACATACTGTACATGCACATTTATGTGCAAACACACACGTACACACAAACGCATGCGCGCAGCCAGACATACGCACGCACCCAGGCATGGACGCACAGGGATTACTCGTTGTCAACGGGGAGGAGAGAATAATCGCACTTCACAGAAAACGTGAAATTAGACATGAAGTGCGGGCTTAGCTGTCTAGATTTCCCCTGAACTACAAGAGGAGAGGAGAGTAGGAGCGGAGGGTTGCATTTGGAGGGGTAACCTAACGCTACCGAGACGACTGGGTTCAAAGCCCTCGTCTCTCCTTAGGGAGCTGTCGCCTCACTGCGCCTCACCATGACAGCCAAGTGATAGTCCCTCTCTCTCTCTTCTATCTAAGCGATGGCCGTGCTAATTGTAGTTGGGTCTGGGAGCGGACGGCCGGGCGGCGTGTCCACGGGTCACAGGCTCCAGAGTCGCCTGGGCGGGCGGATGACAGGTCCTACATTCCTCACACACTAATGAGTGTGAGGGTAGACGAATAGAGGGAGAGAGACACAGAGACCTAGAGTTTAGGGGAAATGGTAGAGAGTGGCTGGAAGATTCAGAAGAGGAAGCCCTTTGGCCACATGTTAAGCTGTTGGTTTCTCTCTCACACACACACACAACACAACATACTTTACCTCCTGAGCCCTGCTCCCAATCTTCCCACCAGAGACTCTTTTTGACTCCACCATACAGCCATATGACTGGGAGAGAGGTAAAACTGTGGCCACTCTCTCTGGCCTAGGTTGTTGTTCTGGGAGCTAGCTATGTGGTAAGTATGGGAGCGGGTTAGGCTACACTCCACTCACTTCAGTTCAATAGGCTGTTGGCTGGGGTGAGCCTTTGTTTACGCCTGTTTTTCTATCTGTAGTATTTATAAAGGTATGAAGCAGTCTAAGGCAGATGTATTATACAGCAGCCATGGAGATTGCTGTAGTAATTGGTTGAGGTCCTACTTTTGCTTAAACCGTGGTTTAAACGATTGGTCTAAAATGGCTAGTTGCTAGCTTTTTTTCCCCCATAGGCCAACCTGGCACAATAAGCCACAATGTTGAAGACGGTCAGCTGAGCAGTCTCAGCCAAATAAAATTGTGCATGTAGATGGAGGTGATCCAACACTTTTTCGCTAAAGAATCCTTACCCAGAAGTCCACTGGCACATTGATACTCAAAGGACAAATGGGGTCATCATTTTCCCTTTGACACGTGGACCTCGTTGTTGTATTGTGTTGAGAATGAAAGTGCAGTCATCGCCTTAAAAATGAAGATTAAGAATGAATTTAACAAGGATAATAAGGTACTAGGCCTATGACTTTCTTCAGCCATCTTCGAGAACACCCTGCTATGGCCTAATAATGGTTCAGAATATGAGGCTGCGTGAACGTGTACACTTGCCAATATGTAGGTTATGCCTACAACGTTTTATATGCGTTTTTATAATCATTATCTTAGCCTACCTTGTCACACGCATAACAAAGTGTAAATTGACTGGTCTGGCTAGGTTCACCAAGTGTCCAGTAGAGGGCGCAGCTACTCCAGGAATCCACTGAGGTGCAGCCGAGCCTCATCCTGGCTTCACAATTTATGAAGCCGATGCAGTAGAAGACACTTAATCGGATCGTGCTTTCCTGGCAATTTTGTAAGACATTCAGATCAACAATAGAGGTATTGTCATGGACATGTTATTAGCTGTTAGGCTATTGTGTCCAAAAAATGGTGTTGATATAGGCATGCCTACTATAGGTTGAACGTTGCACGCATTTGCACCAGATAGTGTCCTCCTTGCTTTAACACCAGATAGTGTCCTCCTTGCTATAACACCAGATATTGTCCTCCTTGCTATAACACCAGATAGTGTCCTCCTTGCTATAACACCAGATAGTGTCCTCCTTGCTTTAACACCAGATAGTGTCCTCCTTGCTTTAACACCAGATAGTGTCCTCCTTGCTATAACACCAGATAGTGTCCTCCTTGCTTTAACACCAGATAGTGTCCTCCTTGCTTTAACACCAGATAGTGTCCTCCTTGCTTTAACACCAGATAGTGTCCTCCTTGCTTTAACACCAGATAGTGTCCTCCTTGCTATAACACCAGATAGTGTCGTCCTTGCTTTAACACCAGATAGTGTCGTCCTTGCTTTAACACCAGATAGTGTCCTCCTTGCTTTAACACCAGATAGTGTCCTCCTTGCTTTAACACCAGATAGTGTCGTCCTTGCTTTAACACCAGATAGTGTCGTCCTTGCTTTAACACCAGATAGTGTCCTCCTTGCTTTAACACCAGATAGTGTCGTCCTTGCTTTAACACCAGATAGTGTCCTCCTTGCTTTAACACCAGATAGTGTCCTCCTTGCTTTAACACCAGATAGTGTCGTCCTTGCTTTAACACCAGATAGTGTCCTCCTTGCTATAACACCAGATAGTGTCCTCCTTGCTTTAACACCTGATAGTGTCCTCCTTGCTTTAACACCAGATAGTGTCGTCCTTGCTTTAACACCAGATAGTGTCCTCCTTGCTTTAACACCAGATAGTGTCCTCCTTGCTATAACACCAGATAGTGTCCTCCTTGCTATAACACCAGATAGTGTCCTCCTTGCTATAACACCAGATAGTGTCGTCCTTGCTTTAACACCAGATAGTGTCCTCCTTGCTATAACACCAGATAGTGTCCTCCTTGCTATAACACCAGATAGTGTCCTCCTTGCTATAACACCAGATAGTGTCCTCCTTGCTTTAACACCAGATAGTGTCCTCCTTGCTTTAACACCAGATAGTGTCCTCCTTGCTTTAACACCAGATAGTGTCCTCCTTGCTTTAACACCAGATAGTGTCCTCCTTGCTTTAACACCAGATAGTGTCCTCCTTGCTTTAACACCAGATAGTGTCCTCCTTGCTTTAACACCAGATAGTGTCCTCCTTGCTTTAACACCAGATAGTGTCCTCCTTGCTTTAACACCAGATAGTGTCTTCCTTGCTTTAACACCAGATAGTGTCCTCCTTGCTTTAACACCAGATAGTGTCCTCCTTGCTTTAACACCAGATAGTGTCCTCCTTGCTTTAACACCAGATAGTGTCGTCCTTGCTTTAACACCAGATAGTGTCCTCCTTGCTATAACCTATTGCAAATGGGATTGGGATTTGAACTCACAGCCACCATATGCCCACACCGTGGAGTAGATCACTTTAGTGGATCACACAACCACTCCGGGCTAGCAATAGTGGGTCAATTACTGCTATTTGATAACGCCACGAAAGTCATCGCCTTTGACTTTTACAATGTCTGAGTACAAAGTTACATGTTATGTTATATAATCCTCCTGCTTTTTTCAGTGAAAGTACATGGATATGTGTTAAATAGATGAGCAAAAACCCTTATGAAATGTGTATGACGTCAGTAGCCTAGCCAAGGAAGCATCATGCAAAACTATATTGGCACACTCCACTTAGACCATACTGTTGAACAAATGCGATTGGATGGTGGCTCTACCGTTTAAGGTCTCTGATAGGTTGATTCGTTATTTCAGCTGGCCGTCCTCAGCATCGTGAATAATTTGGACAGGTTGGCCTATGAGAAAAGCTAAGCATCTAGCCTTTCTAGACCAATGGTCTAAGCAAAAGTTCACGTATGGCCTGTTTGGGTTTCTAAAGAATTCAGAGATGTTTCTCCTCTCGCTCTGCTAGGATACACCACACTGAGCGGAGGGGCTTTCTGCTGCCGCCTTGGTGTGTGTTTGTGTGCACCCACACTGTGTTTTTGCGCGTGTGTAGTACATACTGTGTGCATTTGTTTACGTGTATATTTGGAGCGACAGCAGCTCCTATTACTATTACCATGATTTAAGGACCACAAATCGCATTGAAACCTTACTCGTGTCTGCCAAGGCCTCCGTGACCCCACGCACTCTACTTCATTCAGTGACACAACCCAATAATCTGCCTTAATTATGGATCCAGTCAGAGCTGCTCCCAGGTCAGTTGTTTATCCTTCTGTGAGGTTCACAAGTTCAGCCTGACGCTCAGACAGTATCATATAACCCAAATGGCACCCTATAACCCTTATAGTGCGCTACTTTTGCCCAGAGCCCTATAGACCCTGATCAAAAGTAGTGGACTATATAGGCAATAGGGGTGTCCTTTGGGTTGTATTAAGGCCACCTGTCCTGAACGTATTACCTTGTCCTCTTCCTCCCGTGTCCTCCCGTGCCACTCCGACATTGATCGTCTTAATATTTACATATTTCTTTATTCCATTATTTTACTCTTAGATGTGTGTGTATAGTTGTGAAGTGTTAGATATTACTGCACTGTTGGAGCTAGGAACACAAGCATTTCGCTACATCGGCTAAATATGTGTATGTGACCAATAAAATGTGTTTTGAAAGTGTCTAATGCGCCACTGTAAGTTAGATTCATGGCTGCTCTTCTGTCTCTCTGTACGACCGTAGGCGACACATCAATGTGTCAGTGAAACTAGTAGGGTCGTGATTTGGTTAATAGTGTGTGGTAATGAACTTTTTGAACATTGGTCTAGTGGCGTCTGTCTTCCGTTGGTTGTGCATGAACACACACCACGATGTGAATTGTGTGCTTGCGTGGGAGTGAGCGTCTGTGATCACGTGTAAACAACAGTGTATTCTTAATCTGGCCTCGAGCAGGAACACAGAACACTCGAGTCAATCAGCTGCAGCACTAACTCACTACAGATCCTTCGTCAGGATGGACAGAGGGGGTGAAGATGGAGGGAGGGACGACACCATATGTGCATGGCGGATGTTATCAGCATACCTTCGTAGTAACGCGTGAAGACACATTATCAGAACACCATGTCCTGACTTCATTCTGGGGTTATTGGGGCTGGGGATGGGGTAGCGTGTGGGTCAGTGGGGACTCTGACAGTAGAATAACAACACTAGAAGTGACGATACTGAGATGTTCCTCTGTGTTAGTCTGCAGTGGATGGATAGGAGGATGTTTTTCAGTTTAAACAATCAGTCATAGGCTGGAATTCACTGAAGCCATGCAGAGGCAGGCGACATGTTCTCCTCAGAACATAACAGTTTTGACGGGAAGTAAAGAGCTTTTGGAGGGGAATGAGGTGGGTTTGAGTAAGGATGTGTGAGTTTGAGGTTGTTGGATAGTGTGTGTGTGTGTGTGTGTGTGTGTGTGTGTATGTGTTTGACGGTCTGTGTTGTATAAGGTGTGTGCGTGTGTCTGAGAGTGAGGGGGTGTCTGTCTGTCTCTGAGGGTATCGACCAGTAATGGGCTGAGACTGGAAACAGGGTTACTGACAGCTGCTTCTGTGCTCACTTATTTAAGCAATAAGGCACAAGAGACAGTGCTGTATAATGAATACAGTCACAGGTAAATGGCGTTGTTCGGCCCGACGCAATAACAAAGGGCCAGTGAAACATTCGGACAGGCAGACAGCGAGACGTATATTAACCCCCGCTGTACCAAACGAAATGGCTGGAAGCAAGGGGAAATAATGTGCGATAAATGCAAGAGATTCAGACAGGAACATGAACATGAAGTTCTTATGGATTCTTATAAAAATTCTAATTTTCAGATGGAACTGTTAGCAGGCATAGGTGTGTCTGTGGTGGCCAATACAGTATGGCTTGGAACGCTGCTCGTCCAATCAGCATCCAGGATCCAAACAACCATTTTTATAATTAAGCAGTAATACCCGAGGAGACTTGGTATATGGACCCTGGGGTGCTTTATTGATATTATAAACTGGTTACCAACGTAATTAGAGCAGTAAAAATAACTTTTGTCCTACCCATGGTATATGGTCTGATATACCACGGCTGTCAGCCAATCAGCATTCAGGGCTCGAACCACCCAGTTTATAATTCATTTTTTTAGCCTTTACATTCCATTCCATTCAAATCTCATTACGATAACTCCAATATATCAAGGCAAGTGTGTGAAAGGGCAGATGGCTGTATAGACTCCTCGTTGTTTGTATCTGAATGTGTGGAAGGGGAAACTTGTTGAGGTGCATATGTGCACTCATGTGCACTCATGCGTGTTCTGTGTGCGTCACACAGACGCTGACACACCTGGTTGGGGTCAAATGAAACTCACAACACCATCACATCCCTCTGTTGTTTTCCCCAAGTCTCTTCACAACGAGCGTGAGCTGAAAGCAAAGAGCTTACATCCTTTCTCGTTGATTGACAGAGGTTATTTAAGGCCAGTTGACAATCCTGGGCATCGCTGCCAGTTTTGTGACTGACAAGGCATGTGTGGTTCTCAACAACTGTATTTCGTTAATGCACTCTTTAACCAACTATTTTATTAGGGGATGCTAAACAAAAAGGCTGGGCCCTTTAACCCTGAATGGAAGAATCAACGTGAATAAGATTATGGAATCTGCATGGCTGCCTATAATAACTTTCCATATTATCTTTGTTTGTCTTTCATTGTCTTTATTAGGCTCTTTGTCACGCAAGGCCTTATCAATGTTGCCTTGTCGGTATTGTATGGGTATTATGTTATTATCGTCACCTACCCCTTGACTTTTTCCACATTTTGTTTGGTTACAGCCTTATTCTAAAATTGATGAAATAATACAAATGTATCCTCATCAATCTACACACAGAACCACATAATGGCAAAGCAAAAACAGGTTTGGAATTAAAAAAATACATATATTTAAAAAAAAAAAAAACTTATTTACATAAGTATTCAGACCCTTTGCTATGAGACTCGAAATGGACCTCAGGTGCATCCTGTTTCCATTGATCATCCTTGAGATGTTTCTACAAGTTGATTGTAATCCACCTATGGTAAATTCAACCAAGCCATGAGGTCGAAAGAATTGTCCGTAGAGCTCTGAGACAGGATTGTGTCAAGGCACAGATCTGGGGAAGGGTAGCAAAAAATGTCTGCAGCATTGAAGGTCCCTGAGAACACAGTGGCCTCTATCATTCTTAAATGAAAGAAGTTTGGAACCACCAAGACTCTTCCTAGAGCTGGCTGCCCAGCCAAACTGAGCAATCGGGGAAGAGGAACCCAGGGAGGAGACCAAGAAACTAATGGTCACTCTGACAGAGCTCCAGAGTTCCTCTGTGGAGATGGGAGAATCTTCCAGAAGGATAACCATCTCTGCAGCACTCCAACAATCAGGCCTTTATGGTAGAGTGGCCAGACAGAAGCCACTCCTCAGTAAAAGGCACATGCCAGCCCGTTTGGAGTTTGCCAAAAGGCACCTAAAGGATTCTCAGACCATGAGAAACAAGATTCTCTGGTATGATGAAACCAAGATTGGACTCTATGGCCTGAATGCCAAGCGTCACGTCTTGAGGAAACCTGGCACCAGCCCTACGGTGATGCATGGTGGTGGCAGCATCATGTTGTGAGGATGTTTTTCATCGGCAGGGACTGGGAGACTAGTCAGGAATGAGGGAAAGATGAACGGAGCAAAGTACAGAGAGATCCTTGATGAAAACCTGCTCCAGAGCACTCAGGGCCTCAGACTTGGGGCGAAGATTCACCTTCCAACAGGACAAAGACCCTGAGCACACAGCCAAGACAACGCAGGAGTAGCTTGGTGACAAGTCTCTGAATGTCCTTGAGTGGCCCAGCCAGAGCCCGGACTTGAACCCGATCAAACATCTCTGGAGAGACCTGAAAATAGTGTTTCAGTGACGCTCCCCATCCAACCTGACAGAGCTTGAAATGATCTGCAGAGAAGAATGGGAGGCAGTATATCCCCAAATACAGGTGTGCCAAGCATGTAGTGTCATACCCAAGAACACTCAAGGCTGTAATCGCTGCCAAAGGTGCTTCAGCAAAGTACTTAGTACAAAGTTGAATCGTATGTTATTGTGTTATTTCATTTTTATATATTTTTTTTATACATTTGCAACAAATTCAAAAACCTGTTTTTGTTTTGTCATTATGGGGTTTTGTGTGTAGCCATTTTAGAATAAGGTTGTAACGTAAGAAAATGGGTAAAAAGTCAAAGGGTCTGAATACTTTCAGAAGGCACTGTAGGTGACGATAAGGACATAATAACATTATGACCCATACAATACCGACAAGGCAACATTGATAAGGCCTTGCGTGACAAAGAGCCGAACCAATCACCATAAATAAAGACAACCAAAAACAACCAAAGATAATATGGAAAGTTGTTATAGGCAGCCATGCAGATTCCATCATCTTATTCACGTTGTTTCTTCCATTCAGAGTTAAAGGGCTCCGCTTTTTTGTTAAGCATCCCCTGACAAAATAGTTGGTTAAAGAATGCATCAACATTGCATTGAGAAACGAGCGAGAAAGAGATAGCTGAGGAAGAAAGATAATGATGCAGCTGGCATGTGAGCCCGCAAGGATGCTGGGAAAGCGCTTTCGTGTCCCGAGGTGGAGATCACGTATATTCTATTGTCATGGCGACCGAGGTCATGCGTTCTGGTAACAGAAGCTCACACTGTTTTGATTAGGGTGATTCTGTTTTCTTCACTCTCATGTGCTTTGTTTGTCTGTCCCAGGGTTTACATTAGCCGGTAATTGCCGGCTTTTGACCCACCCCCAAAAATTAAAAGCAGATAAATAAATTTGTTGCCTGCCAATTTGACCGGGAGAAAAACAATGGTAGGCAGGCTATCAGCGCGTCACCCACCACTTTGCAATGTGATCTGGAGGCAGTATGCATTTTGAAAACATACTTAATTGTTTGAAACCTGAATGTTTTACTTCATATTATGAGGCATGTCTTATCTTGCTTGAAAATCCGACAATAGAAGGGTGGAGGCAATTATTTCCAAGTTTGTGGAAGCTATCCTACCATTTCTACTGATTTGGGTGTCAGTTATGATTTTCCTATGTGCTTTTTTTGTGGAACGGTTTCATTTCAATCAATAATAACCTTTTTGTTTGTCAAAGTCATTGTCACGTGGTTAAATCATACAAATCTGAATTAAAATGATACAAATATAAAAGCAGAAATTCTAGTTATGCTAGAGCACCAGCCTTTGCCATATGGACACTGATCATTGGTGGCTAAATAGCCTAAATAAGCTCATGGAATTCAGAGATGGCCAATGCAGTCGTTGGCCTATAACTTCCACTGCCAACTATAGTAAAAATACATAAATCCAACAAACAAAAACTGCAGAAAATATAACCTACTGATAAATTCTGGTTCTTTCAATCACATCTCTCTACTCAGCCTGTCTTGACTTGAGCTATAGCTAGTGCAGTGCAACATTGTATCAAATCAATCAACTGGATCATACAGGAAGCTGTCTCTAGCGAACTTGCAATATTGTATCAACTAGCCTTTTCCAGGCCATCAGAGTTTCCAGCACGAGTGAGCTCTGGACAGACAGCTGTTTTTGCGCAAGGGAAAGGTCTTTTATGATGTTTCCACTGGATTTATGGGATCGTCAGATGATGATGTTTTGCTCTTTCACACAGAGGCTTGGCGACTATCGAGGGGGTGATTGTTGGAAAGATTTTTCAAACAGGCCTACCGTGAGGAATTATTAGGCTATCATTTGCAAGAAAAACAGACTTAGTTGACTTAGTGTGTGTGAAGTGAACAAAAAAGGACTGCGAAGCTCAGCTTATTAGTGGTGGATGTGGTGACTAAGACACTCAGAAGTCAAGCATCTCCAAGTGGGCTTTACTACGTTTCCGCGCAGCGGGCCAGGTAGGCTACTTCCATGCGTGCTCAGGCTCTTGCACTCCCTCAACATTAACAAGACAGAGAATCCAGACCCATGCTCATTGCTCCCATGGAGCACTCCAAACAAAAGACAATTAAAAGATTGTCGGTACATTTACTACTGGTGACATATTGTAATGGTGTTCCTCCTCCTCTTCATACGAAGAGGAGGAGTAGTGATTCGACCAAGGCGCAGCGTTGTGATATGACATGATATTTATTTAAACAAGACGAAAACAAACTATACTTGACTAACTAACAAAACAATAAACGATGTAGACTGACCTGAACGTAAGAACTTACATGTAACACGAAGAACGCACGAACCGGGAAAACAGACTACACAAAAACCGAACGAACAAACATACCGAAACAGTCCCGTGTGGCGCAACCTACACAGACACAGGAGACAACCACCCACAACAAACAGTGTGAAAACACCTACCTTAATATGACTCTCAATCAGAGGAAATGACAACCACCTGCCTCTAATTGAGAGCCATATCAGGTCACCCTTTAAACCAACATAGAAACAGAAAACATAGACTGCCCACCCAAACTCACGTCCTGACCAACTAACACATACAAAACTAACAGAAAACAGGTCAGGAACGTGACACATATGTAACGGGGAATTGATCAGAACAAACAATCAAAGTGCAAACAATTAATATGAAGCAATGAATGTGCAAGAATTGGATAGAGACAAGCCTATAGGCTATCTTCGCCACACACCCCTATAGGCTATCTTCGCCACACACCCCTATAGGCTATCTTCGCCACACACACCTCCCCTTCTTGTCTCAACATTTTCAATTATACCTAAGACACATTATCTTCACACATATTTTAGATGCTTTTCACTGACAGCCGCAACTCAATAATCAGCTAGGCCTTTTGCCAAACGCGCTGAGCTGCCTTTAAAAGACTTCCTCATATGCCATTTCTCTCCTGTTCTATTGGTTTTCATATCGACTTCCTTTCGTTGTCCAGAAGCCAAAGGCACAATCCTAGTCATATTAGCAACCCATCCAAGTTGTTGCATCTTTAGATACACCCTCTTTCTAAGTTTCTAACAGAGATTTTCATCTCTGTCATATAGCCTCCCGCTCGAATCAGGTGCTCTGTTTAGAATAGTGTTTTCCCTTTTTCACACGAATTGCATTTTGGCAAATGTTTGAAAATGATGTATTATTGGCTGCTTCATTACAGGAGTTGCATGTTTTGTTAAGCTGAATTACCATAATCAAATTGTGATTTATTTTATTTTGAGCACCGTGGGTGGACGCCTTAATGGCTTACACACCCATTGCATATACACTACCGTTCCAAATGTTGGGGTCACTTAGAAATGTCCTTGTTAGAAAGAAAATCTATTTTTTTGTCTATTTAAAATAACATGAAATTGATCGGAAATACAGTGTAGACATTGTTAATGTTGTAAATGACTATTGTAGCTGGAAACTGCAGATTTGTTATGGAATATCTACATAGGCGTGCAGAGAACCATTATCAGCAACCATCACTCCTGTGTTCCAATGGCACGTTGTGTTAGCTAATCTAAGTTTATCATTTTAAAATTGATCATTAGAAAACCCTTTTCCAATTAAATTAGCACAGCTGAAAACTGTTGTTCTGATTTAAAGAAGCAATAAAACAGACCTTCTTTAGACTAGTTGAGTATCTGGAGCATCAGCATTTGTGGGTTCGATGGCCTCCGGGATGCTGGCCTTCTAGGCAGAGTTACAAAGAAAAAGCCAGATCTCAGACTTGCCAAATAAAATAAAAGATTAAGATGGGCAGAAGAACACAGACACTGGACAGAAGGCCAGCATCCCGGAGTCGCCTCTTCACTTGACGTTGAGACTGGTGTTTTGCGGGTACTATTTAATGAAGCTGCCAGTTGAGGACTTGTGAGGCATCTGTTTCTCAAACTAGACACTCTAATGTACTTGTCCTCTTGCTCAGATGTGCACCGAGGCCTCGCACTCCTCTTGCCAGTTAGAGCCAGTTTGCGTTGTTCTGTGAAGGGAGTAGTACACAGCGTTGTACGAGAGTTTCAGTTTCTTGGCAATTTCTCACATGGAATAGTCTTAATTTCTCTGAACAAGAATAGATTGACGAGTTTCAGAAAGTTATTTGTTTCTGGCCGTTTTGAGCCTGTAATCAAACCCATAAATGCTGATGCTCCAGATACTCGACTAAGTCTAAAGAAGGCCAGTTTTATTGCTTCTTTAATCAGAACAACAGTTTTCAGCTGTGCTAACATAATTGCAAAAGGGTTTTCTAATGATCAATTAGCCTTTTAAAATGATAAACTTGGATTAGCTAACACAACGTGCCATTGGAACACAGGAGTGATGGTTTCTGATAATGGGCCTCTGTACGCCTATGTAGATACAATAGTCATTTACAACATTAACAATGTCTGCACTGTATTTCTGATCAATTTGATGGTTTTGTTAATGGACAAAAAATTTGCTTTTCTTTCAAAAACAAGGGCATTTCTAAGTCACCCCAAATAGTAGTGTATTTGTCCGATGTATTTCTCAAATAGCGAGTAAATTAAAATCTTTCTGGTCACGTTGTTTGGGCATTTTCTTATGGAAACCCTGGTCTGTCTGTCTGCCATCTGCCCGTCTATTTGCCAGTGTATATGTTTGTCTGTGTCTGTGTGTTTGCCTGTCTGTCTATCCATCTGTCTGCCGCCTGATCAAGTCTTTGTAGTGTGGTAAGTTTGGCGTCAGTTGTGGCCCTCAGACCCATGTGTCTGTGTGTGACAAATGTGAACCCTGCACACACAGACACACGGAGCATCAGTGGGACTACACCGCTGCTCTGGTGAAACCTCTTTTTACACGTGTGTACGTGAATGACCACCTGTAACAGAGGAAAACCGTAGGCACCAAAGCAAACTATGGAATACATACAGCATTCTTTCTCACTTCCTAAAGAGAGCGTTGTTATGAACAGTGTACTCTATGATGTTCCAACTCATGAAAGAGGACAGTAAATGTGGGTTGCGTAACCACCCAGCAATCTTTGAACTGCCTCCCACTGTTACACAACTGAGAAAGGGTTACACCTGCACGGCTCTCGCTAACCAGACCGGCTGACACCTGAGCAGCGTTGGCTGTTAGAACACATTCTAATGGTTTGACCCGAGTGTGTCACCCCTTCCAATCTTAGGCTCGCTGGCCACCGGGCCCCCAGCAGAAATGTCAGCGAGCATTGCAATCACTCACTCCTCTCTTATTATGACCTCCAAAAAGTTGAAAGGGAGACATGGAGCGAGTGCCCGGCGCGGAGAGGGTGATGGATGGCTTAAAGCAGCCCTAATAGTGTTTCTGCGCTACAATCAGCTGTCTGACTGATGTTTGTGGCCTCTGTGTCCATCACGCAGCGAGTGTACTGTTCTGATGTGGGTTTCCGTGAGAGAGGGAGGGAGGGAGAGGGAAAGGGGGAAATAGAGGAGAGTTACATTTACTGGTTGACAATTCACCTCGGCTGTGTCAAGTTCTTCTGTCAGACAGACATACCTGTCTCATTTCCCCAGCTCTGATAATGATCATTGTAAACCTATCATATCTCCTTAATGCTGCAATACGGAATGACTTAACTACTCCTCTGAATACACGTAACACCATCTCCACACCTGTGCCATTAACTCTCTGTAGTCACAGGTTCTATGTGGCTTTATGTGCAAAATAACAGTCTATAAAGTATAGTATGGATTTAAAACACAAAAACAAAGCTATACTCTCCTATAGTCTTCCATTTACACAAAAGGCTCTAAGTATGCATGTGTCTCTCCATCCCCACCCACTCTTGATCTATACCCCGGCCACGATCTTTGATATATATTTCAGGCCTGTTAGACTCTGTGTCCAGAATAGAGAGAGCGTTTAGAAACTTGGTACTCTTGTCTCGTAAATCCACAGCAACTTTGTAAATAAATTATCGCGTGACGCTGTGCTGTGCAGGGTTGAGCCGCGGACCTGAAGGTTTGGGAGGAGACCTTTTACACCTGGGAGGAGATCTGCTTTACACCTGTAATATAAATTCAGTGTGAATGGAAGAGGGTAGCGGGTGAACACCTGGGTACCTCTATGTAGCAGTAACATGGTTCTGTTTAATGGAGTTTAAATGGGTTTTGAAACACATCGCTGCTGGATGAGGTTACTTAACCCATCATGTGGTGACTTAAGCCTTCATTAGATGACTTAACACTTCATGAGGTGACTTAACCCCTTCAACTGATTTGAGCAACTGGAGAAGTACAGTGGGAAGAAAAAGTATGTCAACCTTTTAGAATTACCTGGATTTCTGCATAAATCGGTCATACATTTTTGATCTGATCTTCATCTAAGTCACAACAATAGACAAACACAATCTGTTTAAACTAATAACACACAAACAATTATAATTTTCATGTCTTTATTGAACACACCGTGTAAACATTCACAGTGCAGGTTGGAAAAAGTATGTGAACCATTGGATTTAATAACAGGTTGACCCTCCTTTGGCAGCAATAACCTCAACCAAATGTTTTCTGTAGTTGCGGATCAGACCTGCACACTGTTCAGATCCACGATATTCTTGGGATGTCTGGCGGGAAGCACTCTCTTGAGGTCATGCCACAGCATCGCAATCGGGTTGAGGTGAGGACTGACTTGGCCACTACAGAAGGCATATTTTCTTCTGTTCAAGCCATTCTGTTGTTGATTTACTTCTGTCTTTTGGGTTGTTGTCCTGTTGCATCACCTAACTTCTGTTGAGCTTCAATTGGCAGATAGCCTTACATTCTCCCGCAAAATGATAAACTTGGTAATACATTTTTCCATCGACGATAGCAAGCAGCCCCAAACCATGATGCTCCTTCCACCACACTTTACAGTTGGGATGAGGTGTTGATGTTGGTTGCGCTGTGCCTTTTTTTCTCCACATATAGTGTTCCTTCCAAACAACACAACTTTAGTTTTATCTGTCCACAGAATATTTTGCCAGTAGCGCTGTGGAACATCCAGGTGCTCTTTTGTGAACTTCAGACATGCAGCAATGTTTTCTTTTTGACAGCAGTGGCTTCTTCCATGGTGTCCTCCCATGAACACCATTCTTGTTAGTGTTTTACGTATTGTAGACTTGTCAATAGAGTTGTTAGCATCTTCCAGAGATTTCTGTGAGTCTTTAGCTGACACTCTAGGATTCTTCTTAACCTCATTGATTATTCTGCGCTGTGCTCTTGCAGTCATCTTTGCAGGACGGCCACTCCTAGGGAGAGTAGCAACAGGGCTGAAATTTCTCCATTTATAGACAATTTGTCTTACCGGGGACTGACTTTTAGAGATACTTTTGTAACCCTTTACAGATTGTTGCAAGGCAACAATTTTTAATCTTAGCTCTTCTAAGATCTCTTTTGTTCGAGGCATGGTTCACATCAGGCAATGCTTCTTGTGAATAGCAAACTCAAATTTTGTGAGTGTTTTTTATGGGGCAGGGCAGCTCTAACCAAAATCTCCAACCTCGTCTCATTGATTCGACTCCAGGTTAGTTGCCCCCTGACTCCAATTAGCTTTTGGGGAAGTCATTAGCCTAGGGGCTCACATACTTTTTCCAACCTACACTGTGAATGTTTAAATTATGTATTCAATATAGACAAGAAAAATACAACAATTTGTGTGTTATTAGTTTAAGCACACTGTGTTTGTGTGGTGTTTTTACTTAGATGAAGTTCAGATCAAATGTTATGTCAAATTTATGCAGAAATCCAGGTAATTCCAAAGGGTTCATATACTTTTTCTTGCCACTGTACTTTATTATTATAATCATCATGATTTTGCCCCACTGGACAGAGTCAAGCTCACTGTAACAGTCACAACTACAGGAGACGTACATATGACCTTCATAAGCCCTTTATAATGCTTTAATAAAAAAATACCTGTTTCAGATTGTCATGTTTTTATGTTAGCTCTTTTTATCTACTCTCATCCTCCGACCAATGTTTTGGACTTTTGGAAAACTTGTTGTTGTGACATGTTTTTCTGGAAACTATTCTGATTCCTTAGAATTTCCATTGTGTTGTTGGTTTCCCCAGACATTTAATAGGTAGAACATCATTTTCTGTGCTAAAGTAAAAACATAATCTCCCCCACATTCTCTGTAAAAGTCTCTTTCCACACACTAATGCACACACACACACACACACACACACACACACACACACACACACACACACACACACACACACACACACACACACACACACACACACACACACACACACACACACACACACACACACACACACACACACCATGCAAACTGCCCATAAATATTTATATTTTACAATATAATTAATATTTTAATAAAAGTCCTTCACTTTGTATCAGTAAGTCCTACAGAAATTTACTAGAGCACCCTGGTAGAATGACATCACCTCATTTTGCTCACTTGGAGCCATGTTCCACGGCTCTTTGGAATAATTACAAAGCTATCAAAGTCATTTTTTCCATTTTAGGGTACACTTCCATAACATAAGGAAGTTATCATCCCTTAGAGAGAGGCTGGTATTTCCAGTCTAAATCTCCATCCAATTCCACTCTCCGAAGAGTGATGAAGTGCTGTAGCTAGCTCAGCTCCGTGTTTTCTAAAAGTTTGGTAGCACTCTCCTGAGAGTATAGCTTAGATAAGTATCTGGCCAGGCCAACAGTGTTGTCAAATTTAATTTTAATATAGGACAGAATGTCTGCACAGGATATTTAATTATAAAAAGCTGCCGTGTTAATCTGTGCTGACGTGGTAAGAGGTTTGAATATGAGTTATTCTAGCCTCTACTGGCTGAACAGAGAATGTTTGTTATCCTTGAGAGAACCATCCGGATTCTTAACTTAACAATGTTGCCTAAAAATGTAGCTAGGTTTGTCGTGCTGTAACGACTTTGTCAATAACAAAAGCCTGACGTTTTCTCATACCTTGCTAACCGTTTATTTGTGTGAATACATTGAACCTGCAGAGATAAATCTGATCAAATAAAATTGGGGAGAATGTGGCATTAAAATGTAGGATCTTTAAGGTGCTAGCACTGTCTGACCTGCAACTCACACACACACATGGCTTTGCTGCTTCCCACCAGTTCCTATGGAAACATGCATACAGAAAGTGAACATACGATACTGTTCAAGGACAGGTATGTTTGTAAACGAGAGATCCTTGGATCAGCTATGTATCTTACGAAACACACACATACTATTCAAGAACTGCACAGTACTAGATCAAGGTTGGCGGTTTAAAAGGGGCAGTCCACAGTCACTGTTTCAGTAAAAAGCTGAGGGATGGGGCTGGAGAAATGTAACCACTCAAATTCATAGACAGAGCTATGGATGCAAGGACTGACCATCCATGATATCAACATTATAGTTTTAACAATGTTTTGAGGCTATGAAGTGTTTGTTTACATTTACTTTGTTTTCAGACATTGGAGTAAAGCAAGTTTATACACTGAGTGCACAAAACATTAAGAACACCTTCCTAATATTGAGTTGCACCCCCTTTTACCCTCAGAACAGCCTAAATCCATTGGGGAATGGACGCTACAAGGTGTCGAAAGTATTTCAGAGGGATGCTTGCCCATGTTGACTCCAATGCTTCCCACAGTTGTGTTAAGTTAGCTGGTTAAGTTAGTTCTTGACACATTCAAACCGGTGCGCCTGGCATCTACTACCATACTCCGTTCAAAGACACTTAAATCTTTTGTCTTGCCCATTCACCCTTTGAATGGCACATATACACAATCCTTGTCTCAAGGCTTAAAAATCCTTCTTTAACCTGTGTCCTACCTTTCATCTATACTGATTGAAGTGGATTTAACAAGTGACATCAATAAGGGGTCATAACTTTCACCTTGATTCACCTGGTCAGTCTATGTCATGGAAAGTGTAATGTTTTGTACACTCAGTGTTTATTTAGATTTTGATGGGGTACGACAGTTGAACTAAGCTCATGAGGCATTTATACGTTCTATTCTTCAAGAATCAATGGTTACAAGCCCTTTTGGGTAAACTCCCTCTTTACCTCTGTAGTCCGGTCTCCTTCACCACCAGCAGTTACCAAACCCGGTCTGCTAGGTGGTTGCTACTTAAAGTCCCCAGGATATTCACAGTATTAGGCAAGACTGCCTTCTCTTCTTGTGCACCAGACACATGGAATAATCTACAGTCCGTGCTTCATCTAGATATGTTAGTGCCACTGAATAAATTTAAAATATTGATGGGAGACTCTGTTACAGAGGAGTGTAAATGTTTTTTTTTAAGCTGGATCATGTTGTTGTATTGTATTGTTGTATGTTTTAATTATGTAATGTATTGATTGTTGCTGCCTTCTTGGCCAGGTCTCCCTTGAAAAAGAGACTCTGGGTCTCAATGGGCTTTTCCTGGTTAAATAAAGGTAAAATAAATAAATAATACATATCGTTAATTTATAAATCCAAAAATGGACGTAACAACTGCAGATTACCCCTTTAATCTTAGGCTTATATAACGCACATGTACTCATATCGATCATATTTGTTTGTCTGTGTGTCTGGGACATGTGCAGTCCATGTCTGCTGGTATATGTGCTGCGTGTTTTGGCCACGTGTTTTGCTGCAGACACCGACAGAGACACAAACACACAGACATAATCCAATCAGGTCGTTTAACAGGCCAGACTGACGAAGACAGACTTCACTCCAACCGTAAGTATGAACAATAACTCAAGAATAAGAATAACTAAGAATAATAACTAAGAATAATTAAGAATAACTCAAACAACTCACAACAACTCAAACAACTCAGAATAACTAAGAATAATAACTAAGAATAACTCACAACAGTTAGTGTATATTGGATGGTGTTGTGGCGAGTCCTAAAGCTAGGGTGAAGGAATTTACAGGGTAGAGTTGTTGACAACACTTTCAAATGGCTAAACAATATGAAACGGTAGTGATGAGATCACCTCGTTCGTGTTACAAAACACCTGACACAGATTTGTAAGTAACCGGCATGATCAACATTTGAGAAAGATTTATCTAGAACATGAATCTTGAGTCTGAAGGTCGCTGCCTCAAGAACACTCACATGTAAAGACACGTATTGTGTACACCCTGTACCTTTTCCCTATCCTGGTGCACCACCAGCAACCGAAGCACACCATACAGGTAAGATGTATTTACAGTATGTGCCATAATGTTAGTGTGCTGTGTGTAGTATCTGGGATCTACATCTGTTTATATTAGTTACTATGCTGTTACTAAGCAGTGATGTATTACGACAGTGTTATGTTACTACACCTAATAGGAAATGCACATGCGCACTAGTGTGCCCGGGAACTGTAGAGCACGAGAGGTTTTGACTAAACGAAAACTAACTGTACTCCCGTCTCCTGCCTGGTCATTTCTCCACAACACAAATATTACAGTGGCGACGAGGTGATTAAACTTCTTTAACGGACATTGCTTGAAGGCAAGAATGTTGCGTGAGTAATGAAACTCAAAATAATTATGTAATTCGTCAGTTATTTTTTATTTTCTTTCGCCAGTAAAAAAAGGCTAAGCACTGCTAGCAGGTACAGTGTTCAGGAGCTGCCAAGTAGCAAGACTATTGGAGTCCAGAATAGCGACACTGCCCTCTGATGGTAAAATAAAAAAAACTGTCATTGAACCCATTGAAATTAGGCGATCTCAGTGGAGAAATATTGTCAAGAAGAAAAAAAAAAAAAAGAAGGAACGTAACACGGTGTGTACATTATTACAAATGAGTGCAGTGAACGAAGTAATTGCAGAAACTTCTGAAGTGAAGAATTAGATGAAAATTAAGGAATACAAGGAATAAGGAAACTGAACAATTAACTGTGAAAATGGCAACCATTGGTCGAGTACCAGAGTTTGAGGCTACAAAAGAGGATTTTGATTCCTATTTGGAGCGTTTTGAGCGTTGGCTGGCTGCAAATGAAATCAAAGATGAAAAGAAAGCAGACGTATTTCTCAGTGTTTTGGGTCCAACTGAGTATGGATTGCTGAAAGGTCTCATTGAACCAATAAAAGCAGTGGAGTTGAACTATGCAGAACTGACTGAAACTCTTTCAAGGCATTTCAAGCCTAAGCCAATTCTCATTGCAGAACGTTTCAGATTTTACCAACGTCACCAGAGTCAAGGGGAAACCGTGGCTGACTACATCCTTGCTTTGAAAAGGCTGGCAAGTACATGTGAGTTTGCACAATTTCTTGATGATGCTCTTCGAGACAAGTTTGTATGTGGTCTCACAGGTGAAGCATATCACAGAAGGCTTCTGTCAGAGAAGGACCTGACCTTTCGGAAAGCCTGTGATATCGCACTTGGACTCGAGCTTGCCCACAGGGATACTATTGAGCTATCGGGATATGCAGAACGTCAGAAAGGTGTTCACAAGGTCAGTGATGCACGTGGTGAAAAAGGCTCACAAAAGTCACACTTTTCTCAGTCCCGTCCTCAAGGTTACACAAGAACAAAGCAGCCCACATCTCAAAGGTCTAAGCCAAGTTGCTACAGATGTGGGGGAGATAATCATCAGCACAGTGAATGTCGATTCCAAAATGTAAAGTGCCACAATTGTGGAAAGGTTGGACATTTACAGAAAGTGTGTAAAGCCTCAAAACGCACAGCAAGAGCACACAAAGTGTCAGACACAGCACAAGAAGAGGAAGGTACAACGGAAACAGTATTGGAACTGTTCACAGTGTACACAGCTCAACAACAAAAAGATGGAATCTATCTCAACATGGAGTTAGCGGGAAAACCGGTAAAAATGCAGCTGGACACCGGAGCTTCTGTATCTCTGGTTCCAGAGAGACTCTACAAAGAAAAACTGAAAGAGTGCCCTCTTCAGCCAGCGTCCATCCGCCTTTCTTCATACACTGGTGACACTATTCCTGTGTTAGGGCAGATCCAGGTACCAGTCCGGTATGAGGGGAAGGAGTGGACGCTACCGCTTGTCATTGTTAAAGGAGAAAAATCAGCCTTGCTAGGCAGAAACTGGCTACAAAAGATCAAGTTGAACTGGGGAGAAATCTTCAGTCTGAGAAAGGACAAACCAGTGAGTCAGGCTACACTCACTAACATGCTGGAGAAGCACAAAGAACTTTTCAAAGATGGCTACGGCGAAATACAAGACTTCACAGCAAAAGTCAGAGTGCAAGAAGGAACCAAGCCTATCTTTCACAAACCACGTCCAGTTCCCTATGCTCTTAAGGAAGCAGTAGAGAAGGAACTGGACCGCCTACAGAAGAATAACATAATCACGAAAGTAGCGAGGAGCGACTGGGCCGCTCCGATTGTTGTAGTCCCAAAGAAAGACAAGACCGTCAGAATGTGCGGTGACTACAAGGTCACAGTAAATCGCTGCATACTACCAGAGGAATATCCACTACCAAACGCTGAAGATCTGTTTGCCACTCTAGCTGGTGGGAAGGTTTTCAGTAAGCTGGACCTGGCATTCGCTTATCAGCAACTGAAGCTGGATCCGGAGTCAGAACAGTATCTGACCATCAATACAAACAAGGGGCTATTCAGATTCAATCGCTTGGCCTATGGAATCTCGACAGCTCCAGCGATATTCCAACACACAATGGATCAGATCTTGGACGGTATAGACAACGTTGTGTGCTTCATGGACGACATCCTCGTGTCAGCACCTACCATTGGAGAGCACCTTGTAGTGCTGGACAAAGTGATGTCAAGACTGGAGAAATACGGAGTGAGAATGAAACGCAGCAAGTGTGAGTTCCTCCAGGACTCAGTGGAGTATCTCGGATACAAGATTGATGCACAAGGCCTGCACCCAACCAACAGCAAGGTGGAAGCAATCGTAAACGCACCAGCACCCACAAATATCTCAGAGCTGAGGTCATTTTTGGGGCTCCTGAACTATTACGGAAAGTTTGTGGCAAACTTGTCCACATTGTTGCATCCGCTTCACCAACTGCTGCAGGCCGATACAAAGTGGAATTGGTCCCCACAATGCGAAGAAGCATTCAAGACTTGCAAACAGCGTCTGCTAAAGAGCAAGTGGCTTGCCCACTACAACACAGAGATGAAGCTGAGACTCGCGTGTGATGCATCTCCATACGGAGTAGGAGCCGTCATCTCACATGTTCTATCGTCAGGTGAAGAACACCCTATTGCATTTGCATCACGGACTCTGTCACCAAGTGAGAAAAATGATGCTCAAATTGAGAAGGAAGCCCTGAGCATAATATTCGGAGTGAAGAAGTTTCACAAATACCTGTACGGAAGGAAGTTCCAACTGCTGACAGATCACAAGCCTCTGTTGGCCATCCTTGGACCAAAATCAGCTATACCAACCCTTGCTGCACTTCGAATGCAACGTTGGGCTCTGATATTGTTAGACTACGACTACGAGATTGAGTACAGACGATCCAGTGATCACGCAAATGCAGATGCACTATCAAGACTACCATGCAATAGTGACTCCGACAGTGAAGATGATAGAGCAGTCTTCCAGATCTCTCTCATTGACGAACTGCCCATATCTGCTTCAGACATAGCAGAGGAAACAAGGAAAGATCCAGTGCTTTCCAAAGTCTTGGACTTAACATTAGGAGGTTGGCCAAACTTCGTAAATGACGATAACCTTCGTCCATTCATCGACAAGAAAGACCAGTTGTCCACTGATCAAGGATGTGTTCTGTGGGGATCAAGGGTGGTGGTACCTCACAAATTCCAGAGGAGACTGCTATCTGACCTGCATGAGGGACATCCAGGGATCACTCGAATGAAAGCACTCGCTCGCAGTTATCTGTGGTGGCCTGGACTGGATCAGGACATTCAACAGCATGTAGGCCACTGCTCACCTTGTGAAGCTGTTCGCAACAAGCCTGCTGCTGCACCTCTTCATCCATGGTCCTGGGCTGCTACACCTTGGGAACGCATCCATGTGGATTACGCCGAGATTGACAAGCAACATTTCCTTGTTGTCGTCGATGTCCATTCCAAGTGGATGGAAGTGTTCCCTACTCAACTGACCACAGCTGAGAAGACCATCAATCTTCTCAGACACCTGTTCGCATCCTTTGGACTAGTCAAGGAGCTCGTATCGGACAATGGCCCTCCTTTCACGTCAAACGATTTTGAAATGTTTCTCAAGAACAATGGAGTAAGGCACATCCTGTCACCACCTTACCATCCGGCATCAAACGGAGCAGCGGAGAGAGCCGTGCAAACCTTTAAGAAGGCCTGGACTAGACTCGAGGTTCAGTCTGTGCCCACCCACCAAAGGCTTCCCCGGTTCCTGTTTACTTACCGTAACACACCACACACAGTAACGGAATGTACACCAGCTGAACTGTTTCTGAGACGCCAACCACGTACCCGCCTGACATTGTTGAAACCAGACTTGTCAAGCACTGTGGCAAAGCACCAGCTACAGCAGAAGAAAGCTCATGACAGACACTCAAAGACTGTCAGAGAATTCAAAGAGGGAGAGAGTGTGATGGTACGTGATTTCAGACACCCCAAGAGCCTGTGGAACTCAGGTGTGATCTTGCAACGCAAAGGACCTTTGACTTACCAAGTCCAAATTGGTCATCGCCAGGTCAACGTTCATGTGGATCATCTGCTACGGTCCAACGCCCCAGCAGAGACACGCCGAGAGAACAATAACGACCCCCAGGACTATTCTCCTGACTGTGGACGTACGGGAGAGACAGAGCCTGACCTTCCACCCGAACCTGGCCCACCACCGGAAGCCCAGGAGGAGCGGAGATATCCTATTCGACAGCGAAGGGCACCTCAAAAGCTTGACCTGTGAGTTGAGCTGTTTAAGGTAACAGACAGTAAAACAAACAAACACTTTAATATGTCCTAGATAAAAGGAAAGAAAACGGACATTACCTGGGTTAGTTATTAGGACACAAACTCCATCTTCGGGGCAGAGTAATCCCCTGGATTTGTGCTGGGCTCTGAAAAGTCTGCTTCAACCCAGTAGTTGAAAAATGTTAAGAATGCATTGTTCAGATATTGCATTAGTAGTTCCCTAACATATTTACCTTGTTCTCTGGGAGTTAAACACTATGGGGGAGGAGTGTAGTATCTGGGATCTACATCTGTTTATATTAGTTACTATGCTGTTACTAAGCAGTGATGTATTACGACAGTGTTACGTTACTACACCTAATAGGAAATGCACATGCGCACTAGTGTGCCCGGGAACTGTAGAGCACGAGAGGTTTTGACTAAACGAAAACTAACTGTACTCCCGTCTCCTGCCTGGTCATTTCTCCACAACACAAATATTACACTGTGCATGAACCCAAACACCCCATCTACCAATTAAAAGTGAACCACAAGCTTAGCATGGCTGCAGCTGAGATTTAGCTCTTCATACACAATATGTCTGGTACCCGTGTCGGGTAGGAGTCTCCTCCATGTCCCTTAGCACAGTCAGAAAGACTTGCTGTAAATGAGTTATTCTTATAATTTTTTTAAACATACATTCCACACCTTAAGTGAAGCCACACGGAGCGAATTCCCAAGTCCCCCTTGGCAGCATCCCCCCCCCCCCCCAGCCGTCCCCTCCCCCCAAGAAAAAAAACAATCTCAACAGAAAGGAAAACAACTAAATTAATTTGTTTATGTTTTTAACGCGTTATCTGTCATGGGGAGATTTGTTAGGTTTTCTCCTCATCAACGTTAGTTGGAATTGATCGTTCACAGACTAGGTGTTGATTTAGTGATAGAGTGATTCGTCGAATATTGGTGTGTTCTCTACTTCTCAGACACACTTAATCAGTCTGAGACACTTAAAAAGAGACATCTACACGGCAAACCGCTGACCTGTTTGTCTTCTCTCTCTTCTCCCCACCTCTTTTTAGTCGTTATTTTTTCACTCTGTCTACTCACAGCTTCTCAGTGGTCATAACAAGCAGGTGATTACGTCCCTGTGTGTCTCTGTCTACTGTGTGTGTGTGTCTGTCTGTGTCATGTCTAATGCCTCCCCTACTGTGTGCAAACATGGATTCATTGTCAAAATGCCAGTGTTCTAGACTGGCATGTGAACTACAGTACCATGTTCTCACTCTCTCTTTCCTTTCTTTCTCTCTCTCTCCCTCCCTCATTCACTCTCTTTTTCTCTGTCTGTCTCTCTCTCACTCCCTGATATATATAGAGTGGGGTCTGGATATTTTTTTTAACTTAAACTTTATTTAATTAGGCAAGTCAGTAAAGAACAAATTATTATTTACAATGACGGCCTACCCCGGGCCAAACCCAGACGACGCTGGGCCAATTGTGCACCACCCTATGGGACTCCCAATCACGGCCAGATGTGATACAGCCTGGATTCGACCCAGGGACTGTAGTGACACCTCTTGCACTGAGATGCAGTGCCTTAGAGTGCTGCGCCACTCAGGAGCCAATTATTAGATCACTTGATAAAGATGGGCAAAAAAATATATAAAATAAATAAAATGTTGATTTTGTGGTCAATTAACCATTTCTTTGTGGATTTTGATGTGGGCTTGGGGTTATTGTCTTGCTGGCAGAGGCAGCCAGGTTTTGGGCTCAAATGTCCTGGTACTTGGTAAAGTACATGATGCCTTTGACCTTAAGAAGGGCCCCAGGACCAGTGGAAGCAAAATAGCACCACAACATCAAAGATCCACAACCATATTCTACAGAGGGATGAGGTATGCTTTGTTCATTTCGAAAGCCAAACCCATCATTGATGTGCGTGGCCAAAGAGCTCTCTTTTCCTGTCATCTGACCATAGCACAGCCTGGAGTTTGCTAAACGGCATTAGCACTTGGATTGGAACCGGTGCTATGGCCATGTTCTCCAATCTCATAAAACATTTTAGAAAAAGCCTCAGTGTTGTTGGCCTCGTAAGGGGAGGATGCTAGAGTATTGAAACAGGGGATCCAATCATTTTGACACCTATCTCTTTTAGATGTTTTTGTTATTGCTTGTTAAACAAAACCTCTTTCTCTGAGCAATTGTATTAGCATAAAATAATAATGTAAAAAAAAAAATGTTTTTAGCTTACAATATAGCTCAGTATTTATGTTATTTCTTTTATACAGTCTTTTTTTGCTCTTCATTATCAAGGGATCCAATAATTCTGAACCCTACTGTATATGGACTCATGCTCACACAGACACACTCTGGAAGCTTTACTGTTTATAACTGCTTATGGCTGTTTTTGTCAACAGACAGAGGAAGCTTGGCGTTCTCTCTCCATTGCACTCTGTCTCTCCCTCTATTTATTTCTCTCTAGCTCTTTCTCTCTGTTACTCTCTCTCTTTATCCCTCTCTCCATCTCTCTTTTTCTCTCCCCCCTCTCTCTCTCTCTCTCTCTCTCTCTCTCTCTCTCTCTCTCTCTCTCTCTCTCTCTCTCTCTCTCTCCAGCCATGAAGTGTGTTTGTGTCGTTGCTTGGCGTGGACTCCCACACATATGGAAGTGCTCAGTTGCTGATATGGACCATATGTTATCCAGGCTCAGGCTTTGTGTCCGTGGCACACACACAGACAGACATACAGACAGACAGACAGCACTAGCTACCACACCATGTCATTAGTGGGAGAGAGACAGCCAGAAGCCACGAAGAGGAGGAGGGAACAAAGGGATGAGGAGAGATATAATTAGGTTAAGAAAGAAAGGAGGAAGGAATGTGTATGAGAGAGAAAGAGAAGGGTGGTGTGTTGCTGTGCAGGACACTGTGTCCTCGTGAGTTTTCAGTGCTCTGGCCCCTGCTTGGGTTTCTCTGTGGTGATGCAAGCCGTATACTTGGCAGACCGACGAGCAGACATTCTCACGCTTGAACGTGTGTTTATGGTTTGTTTTGTTCAGGCTCTATGGGGACTATAAGTTATTAAAATATGCTTTTGGTCAATTAAGTTCAGGCTGACCCTCTGGGTGTAACAAGTGCGCAAATTCCATTTACATCATCAACTGTAAAAAGAGTCAGAATACATGTTGAAATGGCAATGTTCTTATGTACGTATCAAAGCAATGATGTGGTATTGAACAGGAATGCTATATTACAAAGCAACAAGAACCAGCGTTGAATTGAAATGGAATCGTCTTACTCTGGTAATACAATCTACTCAGAAGTTCCTGAGTTCTGAGAACCAACCCAGACAGATTTTCCCTCACTCTATTTTGGTTGTTGTTGTCAGAACCTGTCATAGCCTGTCATAGACTGTCATAGTCTTGCCATCAGATTGACCCTGGTTGCCACATTCAGTCATTTCAGTCACCCTTATGAAAGACATCACCAGAACCAAACTCTGCTTTCAACATTGAGAAACGTTGGTGCCTGTAAAATCGTTTTATCACTGTCTGTTTGATTATTATAGACTGAAAAGCCACAGACACAGATGGTAGAGCCGTAATGGTGGACACAGTCGCTGAACCACTATGACTGCCACTGATACATCCAGACCCCAAATAGTTTTTCCTGGACACTGTGGACAGTGGCTAAGACTAGGTTGTGGTTAGAATCATTGGTTTTGTGTGTCCGGCAGGTCACAAGGGAATTGTAAGTGGCTTTATGTGGGTCACAGTCCACATAAGTGTGGGTACTAGTGACCAAGAGGGCCACACCCAACATTCTGTCTCTAGTGGACAATAACCTGACATCTTATGGTGTCTGCAATCTTGTATTACTTCAAAAGTTTACTTGGTGCATAATACATGTTTCTATCAACTTGGTTGAATATCAGTCCCATGTGTTTTGTTTGTTGACCACCCTTTCCTCATCTTATGCAGCTGTAACTAGATATCAAAATTCCCTGTCATCTGGATAACACCGCACCCCTAACTCAATTATTACAGGTCATTTGTATTGAGTTAAATTTACCGAGCCTCAACCTGACTGCCCTGACTGAACAGAGAGCCATCTTCACACACACACGCACACACACACACACACACACACACACACACACACACGCACACACGCACACACACACACACACACACACACACGCACACGCACACGCACACACGCACACACGCACGCACACGCACACGCACACGCACACGCACACGCACACGCACACACACCATAATAGAAGATCTGAGTAATATAATAGCAGAACGCATAATGCATGCACAGGAAAGCCCTGAGTTGATCTCGTTTGCCATGTAATGAGGTTCGTGCCTGTAGCCCGTGTTCATCAGTCAATAGAGATGATGGGAGAGGAGAAATGGGTTATATAATTAGAGAGGAACACTTTCCACTGACGCATATTGACACAGGACAGGGAGAAAGAGAGGGAGGAAAGAGGTGGATGTGGGAAAAAGAGAGCTGAAAGACCGAGGAGGACAAAAAATAGAGCGAGAGAAGGGAGGGAAAGGAGAGTAAAAACAGAGGAACAAAAATAAGAGACATAGAATGAAGATTGAGAGCGACAGAGAAAGACAGAGAAACACTGTGTGAGAGACAAAGCGAGACAGAGATAGAGGCAGAGCGAGAGAGACAGACAGAGGGGTGAGTGAGAGAGCTTGTTTGCTCAGGCATTGATCCACGACCCCTGGGTCCACGCCTTCCATTTACCAATTTGTGTCTTCCCCTCGCTCCCTGACTCTCTCCCTCTCTCTCCTCCCATCTTCCCCCTCTCCACTGACTTCTTCGGCGGGAACAAACAGCGTCGCTCGGGAACACCGGACCCCTGGTTGCTGAGCAACAGCACACTGAATTGATGGAGTGGAGGCAACTTCAGAGGGCTCCGTGAAGAGGCTATCAAGGCCGTTATTAGACCTGAGCCCCATAACCCCAGACACCCCACACACACATGCACACACACATATCCGTACACACACACACGCATGCACACACACACACATGTGCACATACGCATGCACGGGCAGGAACACACGTGTACACAAACACACTAACATGTTAACAAAGGACCACACTGATAACTATGAGTCTTTCTGTGCCAAAACAATACAATTATACCCCAACATGTAGAAAGTTACATGGTAAATAGCTATTTGTAAGGTCTTTTTCTATACTGAACATATACTGTATTCTATCTACAGTATTGTTTGTATCCTTACAGTTTGTACCTATATTTCACATTTCAGAACTCTCAGTTTGTCTTTCACCACCCTCTCTCCTCTTTTACGAGTTAAGGAGGGATGACTTCCTCTCTCCTCCTCCCTGGTTAAAGAGAGGGATAGCTGTGATAATAACAGACAGGACTATTAAAGGGGGAGGTGGACTCACTGATACGCTCTCTATTTCTGGCCTACTGTACACCACACCATCCAGAGATGTGCTGCCTGTGGACCTCCTCTTGTGGTTACTGTACCACGCTGTGGCATGAGTGTGTGTGTCTGTCTGCAAGCGTGAACGCACTCATGTGTGCTGCTTGTGTGTGTGTGTCAGGTTGAAACGTCTGTTCCTTTCCTGCCCGGTGGTCTTGCGTGTGTGAGTTTTTCAGTGTGTCTTTGTGTGTGTGTTTGTCTTTGAATGTGTGTGTGTGGACACACACGTGCAGACAGGAACACAAAAAGCATGCACACACCCCACGGAGACTACCCCTTAAAAGTGGTTGCGGTCTGTATGGCTCGTTGGCAAACGAGAAGAAAGGAGAAAGAGAAAAGCATAATTTAGTACAAAAAAAAAGTATGAATGTATGTACTTGTAAGTCGCTCTGGATAAGAGCGTCTGCTAAATGACTTAAATGTAAATGTAAAAATTTAGCAATTGGTCACTGTCATGGGAGTGCTCAACAATCCTATCTTTGAGTTTAGTTGTAAAAAGTGAACATAGGATTTGGATGGGTCGTCGTTTATATGCTGGCAAGTTGTGGAAAGTAAGCTAAAGGGTGTTTTATAATTTACCTGTATGATTCGGATCAGGGATTGTTTGATTCTTGATCTGTGCTATAACGAATTTGACAAATCCTGGCCAAAGTAAACCCTGTCATTTGCCCGAGAGGTGGGTCTAGGATCCAGAACCAAAGTACTACCAGGTATGGTGACGAGGTAAAGTCACGTGGCACTACTTCAATCTTACGGGAGTATGTAGGACAGTGACCAGGTACAGGGATCTTAGGTCATGGACAGGGATGTGATATGAAGGATGTGTGGCATGGATGGTATGGTGGTGAGGATGAGGGATCACGGTTATCCAGAACATCTGGACGTCTGCCTCCCATCTGCACTATATAGACACACCCTGCATGGGCCTGGGATAGTACTGTTCCACCTACAAGTATGTTCTCCACCCAGGGGTGAGGTGGTGCGGTCTGGTACGGCATCCCGGCAAAACAAATAGTGGGGGTATGCCCTACCGGTAAAACATGAGCCTATCACAATAATGAAAACAAAATATCAAGAAAACAATGTGCTATTATACCATTAATTACCATTACCGTATATCAGAGGCATGAAAAATGAGTGAATGGACTTGAAAACATTCCAAAATACGATGTTGTTCGACGAGAACACTGAGACACTGAGACACACGCGCAGACAGCAGTTGATTCTGGGCTAATGACAATCGCCAAATGTCATTGCACTTTTTGGTGTTCTGAGTAACAGATGTCTCTTTCCATTCACCACTGTTTGGAGGCTGGAAATATGTTGCGACTGGATGAGCGTGCGCGTGTAGCCTAGTAAAGGAAGTAGGTGTTAAGTTGAAAGGATTGTTTGACAAATCAGATGAAAACATGACTGGTTGTGTTATTGCCACAATAAAATGTAATACATTTTAAAAGTTCAATGACAAATCTTTATGACTAGGCCCACAGAGATCCTATTGAATTAATTGGGATTCATTATGTAATTATATGATTAGGCCCATACATTTTTGGGGTGCATGAGCGTGCACACATAGGAGGTCTCATAACAGGAAGAAATTAAATCTAAATTCACCCCTGCCTCAACCATCACGGAGAGGGAGGGAGAGGAGGGAAGGAGAATAGTTGGCCCGCACTGTAATCACGAATGCTGATCTCATCAGCAGAGCTTCAAATAATAAAAGCTCACTTTGAGCACCGTGACAACCCTGTCCAGACGAGGGATCAGTGTGTGTGCCTGTGTCTGTGTCTCTGTGCCTTTGTGACCCAAAGGTCCCTCATATGGACCCAGTCACTCAGCCCAGGCAGCTTATGTAAGGCCCTTGTGTTTAATCTTTATGAGGTAGGTAATACCTTTTCCAATATGAATGTGTTCCAGTCAATGACGTCTGCCTCCCAGGTATTTCACTACAGCCTAATACTCTAATACCTGGGATCCTCTTAGCAGGCCAGAGGTCGATTAACCATGATTAAAATGTTCACAGTAAAGGTTACGTACGTGTGAGTTGGGGGGTGCATGTGTGTGTGTGCGCATCTGTGGGCATGTGTGCGTGTGCGTACATTCTTCTGTACAGAGGTCACATCTGTGTCAAATACCTGCTAAAACACAGATGTGACCTCTATACAGACCTATATACAGGCATCTATACAGACATACACACAGGTCTCTATACAAACATCTATACAGACCCCTATACAGACCTACAGTTGAAGTCGGAAGTTTACATACACTTCGGTTGGAGTCATTAAAACTCATTTTTCAACCACTCCACATATTTCTTGTTAACAAACTATTGTTTTGGCAAGTCGGTTAGGACATCTACTTTTTGCATAACACAAGTAATTTTTACAACAATTGATTACAGACAAATTATTTCACTTATAATTCACTGTATCACAATTCCAGTGGGTCAAAAGTTTACATAAACTAATTTGACTGTGCCTTTAAACAGCATGGAAAATTCCAGAACATGATGTCATGGCTTTAGAAGCTTCTAACAATAGTACGCAAGTATAAACACCATGGGACCATGCAGCCGTCATACCACCTCAGGAAGGAGACGTGTTCTGTCTCCTAGAGATGAACGTACTTTGGTGTGAAAAGTGCAAATCAATCCCAGAACAACAGCAAAGGACCTTGTGAAGATGCTGGAGGAAACAGGTACAAAAGTATCTATATCCACAGTAAAACGAGTCCTATATCAACATAACCTGAAAGGCCGCTCAGCAAGGAAGAAGCCACTGCTCCAAAACCGCCATAAAAATGCCAGACTACGGTTTGCAACTGCACATGGGGACAAAGATCATACTTTTTGGAGAAATGTCCTCTGGTCTGAGGAAACAAAAATATAACTGTTTGGCCACAGTTATAACTGTTTGGCCACAGTTAGTCAGGAAGTTAAAGCTTGGTCGTAAATGTGTCTTCCAAATGCACAATGACCCCAAGCATACTTCCAAAGTTGTGGCAAAATGGCATAAGGACAACAAAGTCAAGGTATTGGAGTGCCCATCACAAAGCCCTGACCTCAATCCTATAGAACATTTGTGGGCAGAACTGAAAAAGCGTGTGTGAGCAAGGAGGCCTACAAACCTTACTCAGTTACACTAGCTCTGTCAGGAGGAATGGGCCAAAATTCACCCAACTTATTGTGGGAAGCTTGTGGAAGGCTGCCTGAAACATTTGACCCAAGTGAAACAATTTAAAGGCAATGCTACCAAATACTTATTGAGTGTATGTAAACTTCTGCCCCACTGGGAATGTGATGAAAGAATAAAAGCTGAAAAAAATCATTCTCTCTACTATTATTCTGACATTTCACATTCTTAAAATAAAGTGGTGATCCTAACTGACCTAAGAAAGGGAATTTTTACTAGGATTAAATGTCAAGAATTGTGAAAAACTGAGTTTAAATGTATTTGGCTAAGGTGTATGTAAACTTCCGACTTCAGCTGTATATACAGGCTAAAAGCAGCAGACTGTAACAGATGATTGACGTAACTTCTATGACAACAGTCCTGCTGCCTGGGCATGGATTTTGTATTCTTTATGCCAGTGGAATTTATCTACCCTCTTGCTATAATTACAGTTTTATTATCAGCATGCAAATCCAACCGCTTCTGATGTAATTGTCCAAGTAGAAATACTGTAGTACAGATCTGGGCCCATATCTGCGAAGCATCTCAGAGTAGGAGTTCTGATCTAGGATCAGTTCCCCCCTGTACATGTGATGTTACTCATTATGATTTAATTGGGCAGAACTGATCCTAGTTCAGCAATCCTACTCTAAGATGGTTTGTGGAAATGGGCCCAGATCAGGTTAGGAGTGAGAGGTGACAGTGTCTTGAGAGGAACTGATGCTGTGGTCACATTAGCCAATAGGGGGTGACAGATTCCTTTGGCACCACTTCTTGTCTACCTGTTGTGTAGAATGGAGCACTATGTCTATTCAAAACTCAGCTCTCCTTGATACCTCCACAACACAACGACTGATAATCTTAGTTATGCTGAAAAACCGCATTCATATATTTTCAATACTTACTTTAACGAACCTGTTTTGTGAAATGGTCTTTCACTCTCAAACTGTTGGTCCAAAATCCCCACTTATTTATTATAGAGCCAGCAATCTCCTGGATTGTCTGTCTGTTCAACCCTCCCTCCCTCCTCCCCTCTCCCTCGCTGCTCCATCCCTTTACTCATCATTTCTCCCTCCACCTCGGCTCAGGGACTGAGACTGGGACAGAAGCGGTGCAGCCAAGCCTAGGAAGGCATGGACAGTCCCTGGACAAATGAAAAGAGAGGATTATTAGATTGAGAGAGAGAAAGAGAGTGATTGCTTCTTTCTTGCCCTGTATGCTGCATGGCAGATTTCATAACTGAAACAGAGATTTATCTCGAATATCCAGTGGGGTACAGTACCTTTAGATTGGTTCTGACATTGTGGTTATGGGTGTGTTTGTCATTTAGGATTTGAAAAAGGGTTCAGGTAGGTTTGGATGGAGGTGCTATGAGAAGGCGATAAGAGATAAACCATTTCACACAACATGAAGGTGAGATACTCTATCTCTATCCCGCTCCACACCTCTCTCGTTCTCTTATCCCTCTCTCTCACGATCTCCCTCTCTATCGCCCTCTCTCTCCCTCGCCCTATGAGTTTGTTTTGTACACAAAGTAAAGTGACGTTGAAAGGTGCCAGGATGCCCTGTTGTATTATGGGTAGTGGAGTTCTGTCCGTGTCTGCACAATGAAATTACTCCATTATGGTGTACGATTCTCGAAGCAGTAAGATGTTGAAGGTACACTCGAAACATAAAGAGATGCAACAGAGATAAATCAGTATGTACAGTCAGCCTGGTATCAGTTTACTTAGGTGTCATTGACTGTGATGCATATCTTTTTGCAAAGGGTTTTCACAAAGTGATGCATAGAAATGATACCATGTTGGTGTAGTACACTGTACTGGATCAAATAAACATTAGCTTACAAATCGTGGCCTTGGGACTATAAGGTTGTATCTGACATTTTGGTAAAAATGTGTTATTCACAGAGTTGCTTTTTAAGTGGTTTACATGTGAGATATGTCCAATAAAAAAAATATAAAAAAATCTGAAATGTATGTATGCGCAAACACCTTTTAACTTGGTGGTATAAGATTCTATCTGCAGTCCAATCACACAGTGCTGGGTTACTTATATATTTTTTCACCTGTTTTTCAGAAGAATGGCCATAAAGTAAGCTCTTTGTTGTAAAAACAAATAAATACAGGTGCCTTAGAGCATTTTTAAGGCCCTTAGGATTGACACTGCTGTTTTTGTCTTGTTCTACAGATGTCGGAACTAAATATGACTATTTTGAATCGCTTCCAGGTGGCAGCTGGTAGGGGTGTTTTTAGGCAATACAATCCGTACCTAGGGGGCTATGGTTTGGGGAAGGCTCTGCAAACCAAACAACCTCATACCATAAAGTATCGTCAAGTATTCTCACGGCTTGCTAGAGCATTGTGAATTGCCATAGTGCAGTGGTCTGAGCAGCACGCCATGGCTCCGAGCATTTTGTGCCCAGTGCTGGGCAATTGATTTGACACTTTGTATGAATTCCACCGGGTGCGAGACATTTGTAGCCACATTGAGGCCACCGTAGCAGCGTGAGCAACTAGTGCTAGCAATTCAGTGAACAACTATCCCAAAATGGAAATATCTGACACGAACAACAAGTAAACATGTTACAGAGCCAATCTCCTCAGTACCTGTTAATTAATGAAGTTGACACCAACCAGAATAGTTATCCTACGGGATAGAGTCCTCCTTTCGCGTGTTGCTTGGTCTGCTGCTCCATCGTTGTGGACATGACAGGAAAGGTTGCATGCATGACGTCATACAGGCTATGATTTTTTGAGAGTTTTGACTGTTTAAGAATGATTCATGGACAAAAAAGTCGTGTGAAGCTAATATCGCATTAGAGCTGCTAATTAGCTTTTTTCTAATGAGTAGTCTTGCATTGTGATTAATTCATACAACTATCACACCTGCGCATAGTATTACATGACACCGATGTTCAAGATAACATGGTTTTATATTTGTTAACTAATATTTAAAGGTAATATCAAATCAAATCAAATGTATTTATATAGCCCTTCGTACATCAGCTGATATCTCAAAGTGCTGTACAGAAACCCAGCCTAAAACCCCAAACAGCAAGCAATGCAGGTGTAGAAGCAATATGATGTAATCTAACTAGATTAGACAGATTATGTAAGATAAATGTATGGGATACAACACTAATACCTGAATGGGATAAAGGATATCATGTGCAATTAGATAAATGCATATCACCACACCCCCGCCCCTCCTCCCTCCCCCTTTGCTCTCAGAACAGCCTCAATTTGTCAGGGCATGGACTCTTGTCGTGGAAAATGACATAATTAGTCTTGCTACCACAATTTGGGACAAGTAGAGATGGCTAACTCCACTTGCTGATTGCTCCCGAGGAGAACGAGGTTACCGGCGATCAGGGCTGCGTTAGACATGGCTCAGGGACCCGCCTCAGACCGGCAGGGAGCTTCAGTGAGTGGATATGCCATTCCGAACATACAGAGTTTAGGGTGATACTGATTTTCTTAAACGCAAACCTCCAATTGGGGAAAGTTAACTTTTAGAAAATCCTGTTCTGGGAATAGGTCACCTGTTAGAGATACCAGGAAAGAGTCCTGATGAATGCGATTCCAGAATAAGATCCTGGGGTACTATAGAGACACCGGGACAAAGTCATGGGTGGGAAATATGCCATGGGTTACATGCCATCGTAAGATGTGAATGCATGAGCTATGTGATTCCAGGACAGGGTCCTGAGGTTCAATTCCAAAATATTCCTGCATGTTAGAAAAACATTGTAAAAGAAAATGAATGAATCAGTGTACTGGTCAAACAGTTGGTTATTATTGGGAAACCAGCTATAAATGCAAAACCTACATGGGAGTTTGCATAGTAGGAATTACCATTTGGGTATAACATTTAAAATGACATAGAATAATTAAGAAAACATATATACATTTTTTTTAAACTATTTTTAAATTGTAAGAAAGGAAGACATTCCTAATTAAACACTGTTGTTTGTGTTTGAGTGTGTGTGTATAATGGAGTTTCACAATAGGAGCCAAGAGCAGCAAGGGAGAACCTTGCCTGCCCGATCCGCTGACTGGACCAGTGAAGGTGATGGCAGATAAATGGGGCAGGGACATTCTGGAACAGGTACCGCTCTGGTACAAAGTAGCAGATTTTCAGGCACATTGAGTGAAATTCTATTAGCAGAATGTAGAAAGAACTTAGAGAAGTTTGAGGAAACCAAGAAAGCCAAGAAATGTCTAATCGATTGGGGTAAGTTTAGAAAGTGGGAGAGGGAAGCCGAAAGACAGTCAGACAGGAAAGTTAAAGGAAGAATGGTGAGAGAAAGTAAGACGAAGAAACAGACGGAGGAAGATAAGAAAAGGAGTAGGAGAAAGCCGCCTCATGGGTCTCCCGGTGGCGTGCCGGCACGGTTATCGAACCTACATCTGTAACAACACATAATGCATTGCGGGAGCCCCCATCCACAAAGTATCAAAATACAGAGAGGTGTTGGTAAAGGTATATTGTCCTGCTAATAGCCCATAATTGGCTATTATAATACTGTACATGGTGTCCAGGTCAGGATAACCAAAACATGTATTTATTAAAAGACTATCAGAAAGAATGTTGATACTTATTTACTTGGATCCAAAGTGAGTCACTCAGCTTTATGTAGGTGCAGGGGTATATAACTGTGCCATCAACTTGATAATATATAACAATATTTTTGAGGTTATTTAATTTAAAAAAAATGAAAGTGAGTGATTGTAATCTGAATGAAGGCCAAAATAAGAATTAGAAAATGAGAAAAAAGGACAAAACATTTATTTCTGTTTTTAGAGGGAGAGAAATGCTGGGCCAATTGTTCGCCGCCCTATGGGAGTCCCAATCATGGTCGGACGTGATACATAATAATAATAATAACACTTTTTGTTGTATGATTTGTTTTGTCTGGTGGATTAAATTGAAATTGCAACCAATCACGGCCGGTTATGATACAGCCAACCTAACTAAGAAATACATTGGACGATAGAATTCTCCATCTACCCTCCTTCTAGGCAAGTCTATTGTCCAGCTACCTGCTAATAGCCATAATGGCGCTGTACAACGTGACTGTGTGTGTTTGAAAGAGTATTTTCCAGTAAGCAACAATGTGTTTACCTTCATTAGACAACTTTGTTCCACTATTTCTGTAAATCAGTGATATTTATTCCCATAGTATTTCCTTATGGATCCATAACTAAATAAACACTGGCATTTTGAGAGTATTTTTATCATTATTTTATTAACAAAGCTTAAAGATGCCATTATTAGTTACATTGTTTTAGTGTGAATGTGCAGACTGGCACTAAGAACAGCGGGAACGTTTCCCTAGTCAGCCCCATTATTAGTGCAATGCCCCTTAAAGTGTTGCTCTGTGCTACCCAGTGTGGTGGGGTGGGGTGGGGGTCCACCCGCCCTTGCTCCTCCTCCCTTCCCCATGGGCTAGGTCCGTCTTCTGTGCCCCCTGCCCTTGTGCCTTGAACCTCGTGCGCTTTCAGTGGATACAGCTGGAGAACTGCAAGGCAATCCCATTGTGCGCCACTCGGGAGCCATGACCAATATGACCAATATATATTGTCCTGCTAATCACAGTTTAATAATATATCTGTGAGAATATCCAAGGGGCTTTATATAATTCTAAATTCATTATAATTATAATAATAATAATCGCATTGTTTAAAAGATATCAATATTTTGGAGATGATTTTGTATTCAAATAATGTAAAATGAGCGAGAAAAAGGCCCTTCTTCAACATGGGGTGAGACATTGTTACTAATTTGTAAATAAATCCAGTTTGTTATTTAGAATTATTTACTTCTGTTTTTAAAGGGAGAGAAACCAAAAACCTACAGTCATCTCATGGGTCTCCCAGTCGAGGCCGGCACAGGTTTTGAACCAGCATCCCGGGCTACAGTGGTAGAGTAAGGTAAAAATAATCCTAACAAAATAAAATAATAAAAACCTTAGTGTAACAACAGTTTTAGTGAGTAATACTGAAGTTGTGCACAATTATCAGTTTCTATTTAGGTTCATGTCGCCCATTCATTGTCAGTTAGAGACACAGTAGGACCCACAAGCATAATCAGTGCTCTAACTCCCCCTTGCGCTGGTCTGGAGCAATGAAGTGGTGACGCACGGTACTGTACTAAACCACAAATTACCTCTAAGTCCCGCAGCATAATCGCAAAACTTTTAGTGGAGCAACCACTGTAGTTGCACGCAGAAAGCTTAAGAGTCATTGGAAGACTACAGGCATAGGCTGAAGACCTGCTACCGTAAGCATAGTGGGCTCAAACCAATGACTGATGGCCACCGCAATGATGACTACAACAGCCTCTTTATAGCTGTCCTAATGAATGGACTTTGCCAGTCCTTGGTAAACAGGTTAAAATGACCTGCATTGGCTGGGAAACTACCAGTCTACAAGCGGTTATTGAACACTGTAAACAAGCTGAGAGGCAGCAACTGTCTCAAGAAGACAAGACAAAAGAGAATAGAAAATGAAGGGGTGAAGTTACAAGCTGAACAGCTGGCATTTTATCAAGGGCAGGGCCAGCAGCGGCAAGCTCAGGGAAGAGCTCAAAATGATGGACAGAGGGGAAGAGGAAGGGGTAGAGGAAGAGAAGGGGGAGCCAGTGCAGACGGGTGGGCTAGACAACAGCAACAACAGGACAGGAACTTTTCTTGTTACAACTGCAGAAAGGAGGGACATTTCGCCAGGACATCACGAAACGAACCTATCGAACAGAGGGCAGCGAGGGGAGGTTGGAAAACCGGACCTCCTCCGGTAAAGACAACCCACATATGGACTGACGCGAGGTAGAGCCAGTTGACACCCTTAATGTCTCTCATAAATTCTCAATCTATGTCCAAACCTCCCATGTCAAACGAATCAGTCACCACTGTAGGAGCCTCAAAAGTGACTATGAAAGAGTTGCTCTTGATACCATCAGTTCATTTTTTCTGCATGTTGTCCTGTAAATTTGGCTGGAAGAGATCTTCTCTGTAAATTGGGAATTCATATTCTTTGTAAAGGAAAAGGCCTCACTGTTGTACAGCCTCAGGAGACATCTCATGATGTTGTCCGACACGGTCTCAACGTGTGATTGGTACTATGCATGGGACATAGAGGATATTGATGGGTCACATTATGACCCTACTGACTACATTTTCTCAACTGCTCGCAGTTATTGGAAACAAAAAGGTAGGCTAAGACAGATGATGTTGCTTGGGAGGATACTGGTATTTAGTCTGTCTTGCAGGTCACTGACGGAATTTAGTGTGGATGGGTCTAAATTCTCCCCCAGCATACATACTTTGTGTGTTCCATTTTTTGGGGGGCCGTACATGTTCAATGAGGTGTACATGGCCTCGATAGGACTAACTAACTAAACAGATGATTTGTGTGGAGAATGAGTCACCCTTGTTGATTGGACTCCCGGACTCTCTATGGGCTAAAGATAAGTATGACATTGGGCGAATGAGGGGGATTGAACCACTTACTGTCACACCTAAAGGCACACACAGACCAATCAGAACTCAGTATCCCCTAAGTCAGGAAGCGGTCAAGGGGATTACCCGTGTTCATGCTTCTTTGGTAGAAAGAGGAGCTTTTGTGCCTTGTCCAGACTCTCCCTGTAATACCCCCATTCTTCCTGTCCGAAAAGCCTCAGGTGATATCCCCGTTTTGTTCAAGATCTCAGACCTGCCAAACCCCATTACGATTCTATCTTCTGTGCCGGCGTCGGCTAAATGGTTCTCAGTTGTTGATTTGGCTAATGCTTTTTTTTAGCATTCCCGTCGCACCAGAATCACAGTTCTGCTTCACGTTTATGTTTTTAAACAAGCGTTGGACTTGGACCGTTTGCCCCCAAGGTTACTCGGAATCTCTGGCGGTATTTTCTGCTGCTTTGGCGCAACATTTAGAGGGTGTCCTACCCCACAATGGGAGTATGATAATACAGTATGTCGACGACTTGTTACTGTGTTCTGAAACCCAACAAGCATTCAAAGTAGACACCAGAGCTCTGTTAACCTCTCTTCGCTACGGATCCCTTTAGCGGGATCATTTTCCTAAACAACCGCTGAATTGCAGGGCGCAAAATATTACTAAAAATATTTATAATCATGCAATCACAAGTGAAATATACCAAAACACAGCTTAGCTTGTTGTTAATCCACCTATCGTGTCAGATTTTGAAAATATGCTTTACAGCGAAAGCAATCCAAGCTTTTGTGAGTGTATCAATCAATGCTAGAACAGCTAGCCCCAAATTAGCATGGTCACAAAAGTCAGAAAAGCAATAAAATGAATCGCTTACCTTTGATAATCTTCGGATGTTTGCACTCATGAGACTCCCAGTTACACAATAAATGTTCTTTTTGTTCGATAAATATTACGTTTATAACAAAAAAACGCCATTTGGATTGCGCGTTATGTTCAGAAAACTACAGCCTCGTTCCATTCGACGAAAATTCCAAAAAGTATCCGTAAAGTTCGTAGAAACATGTCAAATGTTTTTTATAATCAATCCTCAGGTTGTTTTTAACATACATAATCGATAATATTTTAACCGGACCGTAACCTATTCAATAAAAGAGAGAAAGAAAATGGAGAGCTACCCCTCTCGCGCGCAGGAACTAATCAAAGGACACCTGACTAGTTTTGAAAAATCTCGCTCATTTTTCAAAATAAAAGCCTGAAACTATGTCTAACGCCTGGTCACAGCCTGAGGAAGCCATTGGAAAAGGAATCTGGTTGATACCCTAAATGGAAGAAAGACGGGAAATGAAACACAGATTAAAAAATAAATAAATCACTTCCGGGTTAGATTTCCTCAGGTTTTCGCCTGCAAAATCTGTTTTGTTATACTCACAGACAATATTTTGACAGTTTTGGAAACTTTGGAGTGTTTTCTATCCTAATCTGTAAATTATATGCATATTCTACGATCTGGACCTGAGAAGTAGTCCGTTTACCTTGGGAACGTTATTTAAAAATAAAAAAAAATCTGACCCCTAGCGTCAAGAAGTTAACTTCTTGTGGGCTGGTAGCAGGATTCGGTATTTCGGATGACTGACGTGCCAAAAGTAAACTGCCTGTTACTCAGGCCCAGAAGCTAGGATATGCATATACATATCCATCACATATGTCAGCTCAGGCTGCAGAATTGTTTGCACCGACTAAGGTTCTAGCTAAGTATAAAACCATTTATACTGATAGCAGATATGCGTTCGGGTGGTGCCAGATATTGGAACAGCATCGTGGGTTCCTTACTTCATCTGGTAAGACAATTTCACATTATAAACTGATTGCGAACCTGTTGGAAGCCATTCTCTTGACTACATCCATTTATGTCTGCAAGTGTCAAGCTCTGACTCTGTCTCTAAAGGGAATGCTATGGTTGATATGGCTGCAAAAGCAGCTGCCATGTCAATTGTTTCCCCCACTCTCCGAATGGTTTCACTTCCTGTTTCTGCTGCAAATACATTTCATTACAGGATATTTCTGATCTGCAATCAGGTGCAGGGCCTGGAGAGGTGGGACAGTGGAGGAAGAAGTGTTCCTCTGACACACAGAGGAACCTCTGGTTGGGGCCAATATGCATATATTAGCATCTGGGACAGAGTAGGAGGCAGTTCACTATGGGCACGCAATTCATCCAAAAGTGAAAATGCTGCCCCCTATATCAAAGAAGTTAACAAATGCGTGATGAACATGAATTCATATATTTGATGATGTGATTAGAATGAAGGAAGGCTATTGTCTTTATTTAATCATTCATTGTCTGTACTTTTCGATTGAAATTAAAATATTTTTTAGGTACCTATAAAGGGTTATGAAAGAATAATTGACTACAAAACAGTTCTGAGATCTGGGATGTGAAAAATTTGATGCTCAATATCTCATAACTACTGTATGCTGTGCGCAGATAGAACCTTATAGTCCCAAGTTCTCAAAATGCAATTTTTTGGTCTCTCTGACCTTCGTCAAGGCTTAAGGGCTCTGTTTGTACTGTAGCGATCCACGCAATATCAGCAAAGTTACAATTCACACCAAGTAGGTAAACCCTATTGCCGCCATGCGTAGAGTATTTGCCTTTTCACGCCAGCAACCTGGGTTCGCATCCCTGCACTGCCATTCGCTACATTGGTGTCAGAAGTAGGATGGTGGCTGCCTTCGCGTTCGGAGGTGGCAGTGTGGCAATCCTCGCTACAGAGCCACGTTACAATTCCCACCATGTGGGTTAACCCTACTTGTGCAATGTCTAGGGTGTTTGCCTTTCACCCCAGAGACTCACGTTTGCTTCCCTGCCCCGCTGTTCGCTACAGTATTGTTTGTGTGCTGTGTATGTAGTGCTGTATACTCTAAGCATCTCTTCACACAGTGCCTGGAGTGCAGCAGCAGCGTTTGGCCTTGGTGTGTTTCACCATGGCGACCCAGGCTGTTACAGAGCCCAGGGGAAGACCGCAGAAGAGGTGGTCAAGAGGAATTGAAAATGTGATCTCTTCCCAAACGGACCAAAATGACATTCCAATAACCCTTGGAGTGTCGCATAAGCTTGCGAAGGATGCCGCCCTAGGCCACAGAGTGTGTGTGTGTGAGTGTGCGTGTGCACGGCATATTATTGTGCGTGCCTGTGTATATGTGTATGCGCGTGTGCATGTCTAGATGGGTGCATGTGTGTATATCTGGTTTGGGTTTTTGCCCACAGGCAAGCGATCACAGCTTCCACATAAAGCGAGTGGCTTGGGGAGGAAAGCTGAAATTGTTTTTTTATTCGACACCTCAAATTACACAGCGACACTTTTGGACTTCACACACACAAAAAAATGCACATTGGATTAATCTCCTAAAATCTACAATGGACAACAAAACAACACCATATTGGGTTCACTTCCTCTACAGTGAACCAGAAGTGACTGAGACAAAAATACACACAACACCGCCAATGTTTGTTTACTAGACTCTGGTAATGAGAGGAGGTCAGAGTCCTCCATATTTTTCAGTATAATGAGACTAGCAGGCTATTGGTGGTCAAGCAGGGAGCAGCAGCAAGTGTTTCCCCAGGGGATAAACAGAATGCATCACAAAACAGAGACAATATGAGATACCTGCTACCTAACACCTGCTGTTGGAGGAACTGTCACCGTTTCCAAGCTCTCTCTCTCTCTCTCTCTCTCTCTCTCTCTCTCTCTCTCTCTCTCTCTCTCTCTCTCTCTCTCTCTCTCTCTCTCAGTCTATCTTGCAGTCTCTATCTCAGTTTCTCTCTCAGTCTATCTTGCTGTCTCTATCTCAGTCTCTCTCTCTGTCTTTCTCTGTCTCACTGTCTCTCTCTTTGTCTCTCTCTCTGTCTCTTTCTCTCTCTCTGTCTCTTTCTCTCTATCTCAGTCTCCTTCTCTCTCTATCTCAGTATATCTTGCAGTCTCTCTATCGCAGTCGATCTTTCTGTCTCTATCTCAGTCTCTCTCTCTGTCTCTCTCTGTCTTACTGTCTCTCTCTGTCTCAGTCTCTCTCGGTCTCTTTCTCGCTGTGATTATCCGTCTGTCTCTCTGTCCCATTCTCTCTCTCTCTCTCAATGCAATTCAATTAAAGGGGCTTTATTGGCATGAGAAACATGTGTTAACATTGCCAAAGCAAGTGAGGTAGATAATATACAAAATTGAAATAAACAATAAAAATTAACAGTAAACATTACACATACAGAAGTTTCAAAACAATAAAGACATTACAAATGTCATATTATGTATATTTACTGTGTTGTAACAATGTACAAAATGGTTAAAGTACACAAGGGAAAATAAATAAGCATAAATATGGGTTGTATTTACAATGGTGTTTGTTCTTCACTGGTTGCCCTTTTCTTGTGGCAACAGGTCACAAATCTTGCTGCTGTGATGGCACACTGTGGAATTTCACACAGTAGATATGGGAGTTTATCAACATTGGGTTTGTTTTCGAATTCTTTGTGGATCTGTGTAATCTGAGGGAAATATGTGTCTCTAATATGGTCATACATTGGGCAGGAGGTTAGGAAGTGCAGCTCAGTTTCCACCTAATTTTGTGGGCAGTGTGCACATAGCCTGTCTTCTCTTGAGAGCCATGTCTGCCTACGGCGACCTTTCTCAATAGCAAGGCTATGCTCACTGAGTCTGTACATAATCAAAGCTTTCCTTAAGTTTGGGTCAGTCACAGTGGTCAGGTATTCTGCCACTGTGTACTCTTTGTTTAGGGCCAAATAGCATTCTAGTTTGCTCAGTTTTTTTGTTAATTCTTTCCAATGTGTCAAGTAATTATCTTTTTGTTTTCTTATGATTTGCTTGGATCTATTTGTGCTGCTGTCCTGGGGCTCTGTGGGGTGTGTTTGTGTTTGTGAACAGAGCCTCAGGACCAGCTTGCTTAGGGGACTCTTCTCCAGGTTCATCTCTCTGTAGATGATGGCTTTGTTATGGAAGGTTTGGGAATCGCTTCCTTTTAGGTGGTTGTAGAATTTAACGGCTCTTTTCTGGATTTTGATAATTAGTGGGTATCGGCCTAATTCTGCTCTGCATGCATTATTTGGTGTTCTACGTTGTACACGGATTATATTTTTTGCAGAATTCTGCATGCAGAGTCTCAATTTGGTGTTTGTCCCATTTTGTGAAATCTTGGTTGGTGAGCGAACCCCAGACCTCACAACCATAAAGGGCAATGGGTTCTATGACTGATTCAAGTATTTTTAGCCAGATCCTAATTGGTATGGTGAATTTTATGTTCCTTTTGATGGCACAGAATGCCCTTCTTGTCTTATCTCTCAGATCGTTCACAGCTTTGTGGAAGTATCCTGTGGCGCTGATGTTTAGGCCAAGTTATGTATAGTTTTTGTGTGCTCTAGGGCAATGGTGTCTAGACGGAATTTGTATTTGTGGTCCTGGCGACTGGACCTTTTTTGGAACACCATTATTTTGGTCTTACTGAGATTTACTGTCAGGGCCCAGGTCTGGCAGAATCTGTGCAGAATATCTAGGTGCTGTTGTAGGCCCTCCTTGGTTGGTGACAGAAGCACTAGATCATCAGCAAACAGTAGACATTTGACTTCAGATTCTAGTAGGGTGAGGCCGGGTGCTGCAGACTTTTCTAGTGATATATATGTTGAAGAGGGTGGGGCTTAAGCTGCATCCCTGTCTCACCCCACGGCCCGGTGGGAAGACATTTGTGTGTTTTTTGCCTATTTTAACCGCACACTTGTTGTTTGTTTAAATGGATTTTATAATGTCGTATGTTTTACCCTCAACACCACTTTCCATCAATTTGTATAGCAGACCCTCATGCCAAATTGAGTCGAACGCTTTTTTGAAATTAACAAAGCATGAGAAGACTTTGCCTTTGTTTTGGTTTGTTTGGTTGTCAATTAGGGTGTGCAGGGTGAATACATGGTCTGTTGTACGGTAATTTGGTAAAAAGCCAATTTGACATTTGCTCAGTACATTGTTTTCATTGAGGAAATGTACGAGTCTGCTGTTAACGATAATGCAGAGGATTTTCCCAAGGTTGCTGTTGACGCATGTCCCACGGTAGTTATTGGTG